>NC_137865.1:30087752-30167752 GCF_963924005.1 Protomyctophum bolini | reverse complement strand
CTCGTGTGAAGTGAGGGTGGGGCATGATTAAAGCAAACATAAAAAGTCCATAGACTTGGCCGCCACGGGGGAGCATGCTGAAAACGTTTCAGATGACAAAAATATGACTAAAACTAAACACTATTCAAAAGACTATGACTAAACTAAATCAAAATTTGCTGACAAAATCAACCGTGTAGCTCACTGGTTCTGATGGGGTGCGTGAAGAAGGGGGCTCCCGTCCTCCCTCGGCTGGTGCTGTACACCCCGAGACGGTACTGGGACCCTGGACTCAGGTTTCTGAGGGAGACCACGCGGGCCCCGGCGGGGAGAGAGTGCCACTCGCACGTGTCCTCCTCACACGTCGCTTCCCGACACGCTTCGTTGTCACACGCGCCGTGGCAAAGACACACCTTCACGCCGTCGAGCACGCCTTGCAGTGGCGGCTGGATGTACAGCAGAGAAGAGTCTGTGTCCACGGACAGAGGGAGTGCTACCTGCACAGGCCAGGGCTCTGCAGAGATGCAAATGTTCAGGTAGAAAAAGAGACAAAGGACACTTCATTACTTTTTTCTGCTTTTCTGCTGTCTGCTTTGACTCTGCATATCATTTTTGAGCAGGGCCAAGCTCTCCTTTAAGCCAGGGGTTCTCAACCTGGGGGTCGCGACCCCTCTGGACTGTTAGTACCACTATTGAAATTATTTTGGGGGGTGCCCAAATTATTTAAAAAAACAATAATTTGCCAGCCAAAAACGTTGAGAACCCCTGCTTTAAGCGACAGTGTCTGTCTGTATGTCCCTACTCCCTACAGGTATGTCTCTCAGTGCGACCTATTGACCCCTGCAGCTGATGCTGATTAGCCTATTGACCCTAATGAAGGGCTGTGTTCACACCGAGCAGTCATCTAATTGGGGTCACATTCGGGTCACACATTCGTGTCACACATACTGTGGCGCAGCCAGAAATGCAGTCCAAGATGGGCCTAGCTGGGCGTGTGTGCATAGTGGGCAGTGGGCACGTGCTTGCACACGCATGTATATCGGCTTCAATTTGCCGTATTTTTGGCTCTCGTTCGGGTTATATTGCCCCCAGAGTGACAGCCAGGCAGTTATTATTTTTACCTTTAGTTAACAAGACAGACAGACCCGCTGGAACGCTTCAAATACTGTCTCTCACACACACACACACACACACACACACACACACACACACACACACACACACACACACACACACACACACACACACACACACACACACGATAAACGGCCAGTGTAAGGCCAATATTGACAAAGCAATATCTTGTCTCAACCCTGTCACCGTCTATGGCTCTATGTGGGCATACTGTGGCTGTGTGTGGGCGTCAGCTTTCCTCCCAGCTTCCAGCCTTGGCACACCTGTCTGTGATCACCTCATCGCACTCAATTGATGCACCTGCCGGCCATGAACTCATCAGCCGTGACAGTATTTACAGGGGCGGCCTTAAAGTTGTAGTGAAAAAAATAAAGTTTTTCACACTTTTAGACTGCATATCCGTGGTCATCATATGGGCAAAAAAGAATTGGCAAATTCTCCTTTTGTGTGTTTTTATATCAAAAGTCCATAAAATATTTTTTAAATTACTTCCTGAAAACGAAAACGTGCTGCGTGATGACGTGTCGAGGCCCACATCGATAAAAGCCAATAAAAATTAAGCTCACCAGTTTGATTCCCATGCTTCCTCCTCCACAGCTGGTTTTGATTAAAGAACTATACTCCGTTTTTAATCTCATTCAAGATGACATCCAAACAGTGTATTACTCGTTTTAAACTTAATCATCACGCTAAAATATGTATAGGCTATAGGTTGTGTATAGGTTAGAAATAATCTGCTGGCTTTTCTCCACATCTCTAAAGTCACTTTGTTTACAAATGACACTGCAAGTGAGTGAGAGACTTCCTCTCCCATAGCCTGGAGGGATGTGACGCTCTGATTGGTTCAGAAACTTCAGAGCCAGTGTTTCAAGCTGAAACCGTCTGAAACTTCAAAATAAAATGCCCACCATTTCACTACACCTATATCCACTACATCTTACCTGTGGTGTAAATGATGGCAGTCTCCTGACTCTGGTCTTGTCCTCTCACTGAGACCACTCCCACCTTGTAGGTCTGACCTGGAGTGAGCATGCCCAGAGCCACACATACAGACTCATTTTCCCAGAGTGCAATAGGACTGGACTCATTTATCCACAATGCAGTTGGTCTGGGGTAGTTTAGTGGATGGGATGTGAGGTAATAGCCCTCTGGAGGGTCGTCCAGTGGACTGTTCCAGCACGCCGTTGGGTTTTCTCCTGCGATAGGCATTGCCAGTCCGCTAGGGGCCCTCACCCCTAAAACACAAAACACAGCAGTCATTAGTTTCAGTTCACTGGACCGGAGTCAAATACAGCAGCATTTGCACAAATGAAAGGCAATTTCAGAGCATTTTCAGAGTGTTGGGGGGACAATTCGAATAGTGCTACATAACCACTTAAATCCTATAGGATTAATTCTGGTCATTTAACATTTAACACTTACCAGTGCGCACTATCAGAGGCTTCTGTTCACAGCTCTCGACCCCGTGCTCAGTGACTGTGTATACTTCAACCCTGTACTTCCTGTACGACTCCAGACCTCCAATCACAGCAGTGTACGTCTGCAGCCCACCAATCACAGTTGACCCGGAGATGTTGCCCATTCCAGCGATCCACTCCTGTCCCAAAGCCACGTCCATATAGTGCACCACAAAGCTCCATGTTTTGGCATGGCTTGATTCCGGAAGCATCCAGTGAACTGTAATCTGACTGACTGTGACGGAACCAACCGTGATGTTTTGTGGTGGAGTAGGCCCTGTGACAGAATGCGCATAAACATGTTACAATATTGAAGGGGGGTGATGAAATCGAGATTTAATCTCAGGCAAAGACGAATACCTGCGCAATAAATTGGTTATCATGCACGCGTCTTATTTATATAAAATGCCAGTGTGTTTGATGTTTGATTTTCAGCCATGTTTTCTGATTATTCTGTTTTACTTGTTGAGTTCCTACTGCAGGGTTCCAACTAACATTATTAAAATTGACAACTTGTATCGGTTGTAAATTATCACAGTTTCATCCTGGGTGTAATATAGGATCTATATTAAGTGTAGATCCAGATAAACATGCTCATTTTGCTGTTAGTATACAGAATATACAGTAATACAGCAACATCCTGAGATTAAAAAGGGTTCCCCTACACAGTTAAATTAAGTGTGTGTGTGTTGTGTGTGTGTGTGTGTGTGTGTGTGTGTGTGTGTGTGTGTGTGTGTGTGTGTGTGTGTGTGTGTGTGTGTGTGTGTGTGTGTGTGTGTGTGTGTGCGTGCGCGCGCGTGTGCGTGCGTGCGTAAGGACTCACTGGTATGCGCGGTGTGAGTGTGCCCCAGGCTCCAGGACGAGCCATCAGAGTGAGATGCTCTGAGGGAGAAGGAGTAGACACTCCCGGTGGATAGACCTGCCAGAGTCACCCCTCGGGATGACAAGGACACTGGCACATGCACCAGTCTGTTCATGCCTGCTCCGCGCCTCCTCCACATAACATCCTCTCCCCTGTTTCCCTCCTCCTCCTCCTCTCCGGGTCGTCCAGGTTCGCCGTTCGCCTCCTCTTGATACTGGAGGACAACCTGAGGTGCACGATGTTGTTGACCAGAGGTCAGCGCTGCTGTGAGGTCGCCCCACCGAAGCTCCACCTCGCGCTCTGTCACCTGCCCCAGGGCCAAAGAGAAGGCGGCAGGGACCATAGGGACTATGGGCCGACAGAGATAGAGGGAGGGAGGGAGAGAGAGAGGGGGGTGGGAGGGGGGGGGAGAAAGAGGGAGAGTACATTTCCAAAATTCCCAGAAATTCCTGAGCATTTATCTTCTCTTGGGAAATTTTCTGAATTTAGTTATTAGACCCTGTCGAACTAACCGCCTGCAGTGTGAGGTGAAATGACAGGATCATGGATAACATGTGTCAATTTGTATTATCTTATTGCAGCGTATGGGAGGAAGTTATAGTAATTATGTCCACCTTTTTGTCCTGAGAGCAGCGTATGTTTTGAATTATTTTCAATGGAGGGAGTGCCCCGTATCTATGCTATGCTGGAATTCAGCGCCAGCTGCATGATGTATAGCTGAGTGTCTTTAGCCACTCAGCTACACCAGCCCCTCACTCAGCTGCAATATGGCTGCGGTTACACAGTGGTGGAAAGTAACTAAGTACATTTACTTACAGTAAGTTCTGTAATTTTTAGGTATTTGTACTTTACCTGAGCATTTCCAATTTCCAGTACTTTTACTTCTACCCCACTACATCTCATATTGTACTTTTACTCTCACTACATTACTACAGTACTTTCTCCACCACATGTGTTTACACACCAAGACTGTCATTCTCTGTCTCCCAAACAACTGTTCATGATGAGTCATAGAATTAATGTGTATTGAATGTGTATTATTTACTGTGGTACTGGCAGATGAAGGGTATTGAATGTGTATTGAATGTGTATTATTTACTGTTGTACTGGCAGATGAAGGGTAAAGGAATGTGTATTGAATGTGTATTATTTACTGTGGTACTGGCAGATGAAGGGTAAAGGAATGTGTATTGAATGTGTATTATTTACTGTGGTACTGGCAGATGAAGGGTAAAGGAATGTGTATTGAATGTGTATTATTTACTGTGGTACTGGCAGATGAAGGGTAAAGGAATGTGTATTGAATGTGTATTATTTACTGTGGTACTGGCAGATGAAGGGTAAAGGCACGTGACAGAAGAATGGAGTGAGGAAGTATCCCGGTCCCGTTGCATTTTTCTGCAGGGCAAAACAATCTGTCTGATTGGCCGGCAATGATGATGATGTCACAGAGTCGGTCAGGTTGTAGGCGGAGCCATCAGACCAGCGGGGTTGACCCTCATCCTATGAGATGAGTGGAAGGGATATTGTAAGTTGTAACCACACATCCAGCGAGCGCACACACGCACACGCACACGCACGTCCGCGCGCGCACACACACACACACACACACACACACACACACACACACACACACACACACACACACACACACACGCGCACACACACACACACGCACACACGCATACACGCACACACACACAAACACATACAGTACATATGAGTTTCAGACGGGGGTCCGAGGCCAAATACATATAATTTTGGGGGTCTTTGACACAAAAAGGTTTGAGAACTACTGATTTAGAAGGCATTTGTAGAATCAGCCTCAGGTCTTTAACCATTATTTTAAACTTTAGCTATTGAAAAATAGCAGATGTTATTTTAGAAAAATTGTGAAAATGTGTGCACTGCAAATCTTTGAATATATATTCTTTCACCGTTTTTAACTCTTAACTTTGCTTCTGGTGGGGGGGGGGGGGGTCCCTAAAACAACAGATGAGGGTCGGCGGCCAAATACATATAATTTTGGGGGTCCTTGACATGAAAAGGTTTGCGCACCACTGATATATAGAAACATGATTTAGAAGACATTTTGTAGAATCTGGCCTAGTCTCAGATATTAATGGGTTAATGGGTCAGACCAAACACAGTGGAAAACTGACCTTCACAGTGTTAAATGAACACCAGTTGGTGATACAGTGTATTTGGTTACCTGTCTGTCATTGAGTCCTGTCCACAGGAGCAGCAGCAGTGTATTATGGGGACTACGCAGGTAGGAGGACACAAAGCGCATGTTTTCTTGGGTCTTCAGGTCAGTCAGGTGACTTCCTGCTGCCAGCGCTCCGCAGCGGCGCTGGGCGTTGTCCCAGGCCAGGCCGCTCCGGCTCACACTGTAGCAGCTTCTCTCATGGGCCAGCCAGCCAATGGGACACTGAGCTGGGGACACAGAGATGGTTATCAATTTGCAATGTTTGCAACAATGCGGCGAGTGCGTTGTTATGGCCACATCATCCGCCTGCCAGAGGAACATCCAACACGCACCATCCTGGACTTCAATCCCCATGCCGCTTGGAGACGACCAAGAGGCGCCCCCTGCACCCGCTGGCTGGATGTAATAGCCCAGGACCTTAGAGCATGTAACGTGACATTGGCACAAGCTGAACCTTGCCCACGACAGACCAAGATGGAGATACCTGATTGCTATGGTTATCTCTACACACCATGAAGTGCAAGATGACTAAGTAAGTAAGTAAGTCTATGCACACACGCCATTTTGGAAATAACTTGTTGGGCCCCTTCCCTACTTCCTTCACAGGTGTTACTGATGATACTATAATGAAGGCTCTGTTCCATGCTGTTCAAACAGAGTAAGGATACACTATAGAGTGCTATAAATATGTCTACATAAAATGCTATCTAAATTACATAAGTTCAGCCTTTGCATACGTCTTTAAGGTAGTTGAGGCAAGTGCAAGTGCAAGATGAACTCCAAGATGGGAGTGAGTCTGCGGTTCTGTTCACTGTATTCACTGTTGACCCAAGACAATGTAAAAAAAGTTGTGTGTATTGTGCTCTTTGACATATTGGCTGTATTTTGCGTGTCTTAAGTACTAGGTCTTATTCCCTAACTTGAGTAAACTAAAGACCTGGAGGCGTGATCAATGCCATTTGGCTATTCTGAGTGGCCAAATAGCATTGATCACGCCTCCAGGTCTTTAGTTTACTCAAGTTAGGGAATAAGACCTGGTACTTACGACACGCAAAATACAGCCCAATATTGAGGCATATGTTGAGAGTGTGTGTGTGTGTGTGTGTGTGTGTGTGTGTGTGTGCGTGCGCGTGTGCGTGCGTGTGTGTGCGCGCGCGCGTGTGTGTGTGTGTGTGTGTGTGTGTGTGTGTGCGTGTGTGTGTGTGTGCGTGCGTGCGTGTGTTTCGTACCCGTTTCCATGCGTATGCTGAGTCTTTGCTTTAAGGTCACATTGAGACGTGTGAGAGCTGTGGTCGCCACAATGCTGGCCTTGAAGCGTGTGCCAGGCTGAAGAGCTTCCAGCGTGATGTGGGGATGTGTCTGTGGGTTCAGGTGGACGGTGTGTGCCTCAGACTGTGTGTGAGTGTTATATAGACGGAGTGTCAAGAGGCTCTGTCCTGGCTGATGTTTCCAGGTGAGGAGAGCAGTGGTGGTTGTACTCTCTACGTGGAGGGTGGCGAGAGGGAGCGGATCTGCAAATGAGAGGAAAACATGGAGAGACAAAACAATGTTGAAACAAGAATATGCCGTTCAGACTACAGGTTTTCGTTCGAGGGGCCCGTCTTGGCACCTAGGCTGGTAATCCAGCCTGACAGCGCGCCGTCATGGGTTCCACTCCTGATCCCGCCATTTGCTGCGTGTCACCCCCATCTCTCTCCCCATTACCTGTCAGCCTAGTGTTAATCTATCTATCAATAAATATACAAAAGAGGGGAATATAAATAAAAACAATTGACACAAAAAGATAGAAGAGGTGATGTGGGTGTGGCAAGAAAGCGGGAAGAAGAGAAGACAGGAGAGGAGCTCAAATTACGTCAGTCGACGCCATGAAAAACATTGAAAAGCCCCAATCGAATGTGCCATTTTCCCATGTCATCTTTCACCACAGGAGACCGGAGTGTTCAGGGTAATATAAGAGGTCATGGACTCACTGAAGTGAAAGGCCTTTGCCTCCAGCGTGGCGTCATTTGCATTGGCTCTCAGTGTGATGTGATACCCCCCCGGGTCTTCAACCAATCGCAGAAACACCTTGCAGACCGGGGAGCATGCGGAGTGATCAATGAGATCCACCAACACCTGCAGAGAGGGCGTGAGAAAGTGTTCCCCGAAAAGTAGAAAGTGAAAAGAAAAGCAGAGAATGAAACACTAACATATGTATTAGTTTATCCATTTGTAACTCTGAGAATGCCCAAATGGAACGAAATGGAACCTTCTGGGTCCATTCGTTTCAATTTGTACATCACACAGTTAGAGTGAAATGAACACTGAGAATTTTACTCTCTAGTCTCTACATAGACAAAAATAGTCTCCCTCTCTGCCATTATCTTGTTTGTGGTTGCTGGATATAGACTGTTCTCACCATATGGCCGCTGGCAGTGCTGCAGATGACAGTGTAGCTCATTGTATCTTGTTTATGGGGGAAAGGCTGGAACACAAGTTCCACTAGAACAGGGTCTGAACGCTGGTCACAAGTCAACACAACCACCTGAGGAGCCGAGAGGTGAATACATAATATGTTTAGTTTATAGTTAGTTAGTCAACATTAATATAACATTGTTATTTGTGTTATGTGTCATGAAAAACAAACAGCCTACATGTATCCTGTTAAGACGTAACAAGTTATCGGCAAAACATGAGTTAGGAAGGTTGTGGGGTGAAAGTTCATAGTAATTTTAGTACTCTATATGTATCAATGAAGAAAAGTAAAGTAGTTCAGTGGACTGTACATTATTATTTCTTACCTGGCATAAACTGGCAAGTAACCATACGCGCGTTGTTCCACCCATAGGAAATGTTGTGGGGTCACTTCATGTCACCAGACGGACACAGACCAAAATCACAGGGGAAGAGACTACAAATTATGGAAGCGTACTGTGGCGTACTGTAGGGAACAAAATCACTGAGCTGCTGCGCGTAAACATTCGCTGGTGGAAAGTCCCGGTTGCTTTCGAGTGATGCACAGCAGAGAAGCATGTGGTCTGGACTCTGGAGTCTGAACAATGTTTTTTTCTTTTTTTTCTTTTTAAGATTTGAAACAGAGATCACTGCTGATCAGTTACTGTTGGTAATGTTGTAAGTACATTTAAACGGTGTCTGTCTGCAGCGTTGAGACGATAAGAGTGGAAAAGATCTGCTTGTCGAGCAACTCCCAGTTTACGCAGCGAACCTCGACTTTGAATTTAGCGCTCTTCTCTGGCTGCATTCAAGTGGCAGTGTGGCACCTTTACCCGAAGCAGAGAGGGTAAAGTGGAGAAGAACTGTTTTTGTCATCAGAAGAAACGTGAGTGAGAGGGAGGGAATAGGAGGAGAGAGAGAGAGATACTGAGACTGAGACTGAGAAGAAACTTGGATTTGAGCGGAGTGAAGTAGGAGTGGATGTGAGAGGAGAGGGATGAGAGAGAGAGAGAGAGAGAGAGAGAGAGAGAGAGAGAGGAAGAGAGAGGAGGAATTGTGAGCGTGCGTTCAGCCTAATTTGTTCTGGCTCAGCTGCCTGTTCCCCATTGTTGGGATAAGAGCTGGTCACCATGACAACCTGGGCACACAGCCACTCCAGAGCCGGGCTCCTGAGGAGATGAGGAGGTGGGGAGACTGGAGATGCGGGGCAGGGAGAGAGGAGAGGGGCATATCTGAGGGGAGATGAGAAAGGGCTTCAGGGGGAAATATTGAAATGTGATGCAGCTGCGCCACCACACCTATTTCACATACAGTAAGACTGTCATAAACCAGATGGGGCATTGTTTAAATCTTCTCTCCCTACCCTCTGTAACGAGTATCTGCATTGTGGGTTTTCAAATTGCTGATCAAAGTAAGACAGTGGACTCGAGTGTGCGTTTTTTTAGAGAGATGAAATTGTGCGCGTTCGCGTGTGACTGTGCAAGTGCGCTGCCGATTTGGAAGTGGGGTGTGGTGGTGGAACCGCTGGCCCATGTTTGTGGAATGAGAGGAATGTGAGAAGGGAGAAATGATTGACAGACAGGGGGCTGACACCAACGAGGGGCCCTGTTATTGAACGGTGACTCCCACACAGTAATAACCCAGCAGAGGTGGAATACAAACACACGTCAGCACTGCCAATGCTGCATCAGGAACGTGCTTTTGTGTGGGTTTGTGTGTGTGTGTGTGTGTGTGTGTGTGTGTGCGTGTGCGCGTGTGTGTGTGTGCGTGCGTGTGTTTGCGTAGGGGAGGAGAAACAGGAAAGAGGGTGTGAGGAGACCCAGCAGGTTAGGAGCCACATAGCGTGTGGTGTCATAGTGAAAAGCCAAACAATACATCAGCAACTGTAGCCACACACACTATTACACCAGAGAGTGAGTTTATTAGCCTATCTCATTTCCAAATACTGCAACAAAAAATGTAAAATAAAATAAAAAGGCAAATAATCACAAATTAGTAACCGATTCAACTTCCATAAGGGAAGGCAGGCTCACGCAAAAAACATTTTGTTTTGTACAAAAGCTATGTTGTTCTGCTAGGACAAACCAAATTGAATATACATTCTCCAACGCAACAGCAGATATATGACAACATTATGCAACAATGGCCTCAATGTAGTCCTACACCTGCCATGTTGAGGACCAGCACAGGTGTTTCAATTTGTGTCAACAGTCTGATTGGCGTAGAACTAATTAATTTGTTTGCAACAGCTGTTTGGTCCTCAACATGGCAGTCAGTCATGAATAAATTGTTCATAATACATTACAATAGTAAAAAGCTAATGCTGCCTGTCGCAGCGTTCAAAAAAGCACTAGGAAGCTGATTGGGTTGTCATAGTGCTTCTGGAAGAGACAATAAAAACTAAAGTGCAGATGTACCTAAAAACAGTCTCTTTGTTACCCAGTTACAACTATAACCCCTGTGCTGTAAAATGTACTAGAGTAACACAGGAATAATGGAACATGCTGTTTTTCATGCTTTAACCAAAAGTACTGTACAATCCCCCCACCCCCCACCCCCCATTCTCTCTACATTTATACAACCAAAATCTCTCCCCCATTCTCTCTTTCTTGGAACTTCCCATTAGTTCCACTGGCAGGAACAGTCCAGGGGCTCTTGGAAGTTGTAGTCCACTAACGTGGAGTTGCGTGAGCAGTACAGCGTGACCGTGCGCGTTTGCAGTCCACTCTCTCGGCAGCACTTACAGAACCGGGCGTGACTGTTGATGTTGAAGTTGAATATGGTCGCGGATGGACATTTGCCATCGCAAGAATAAACCGTTACCTGTAAAGAAGAAGGGGAGGATGTTTCACTACAGGAGAAGATAACATACTGATTGGAGGAATTTTTTATATAGATAAGACCAGGTAAGCTTAGAGACGATAAGAGGAAAGGAGCAGAGAAAAGAAAATAACTAGGATAAGATAAGACAGAACTTTAATGATCCTCAAGGGACAACTATTAAGACAACTATCAACATCCCATCCTACACCCCACCTCCCCATTCTGTATTGATGTGCCATTTGAGAACTTTGCACGTCATGCCATTGACGGTATAATATACCGTCAATGGCATGACGTGCAAAGTTCAAATTATTGTCAGAACATTGTCAGTGAGAAAGGAGGGCATTAAAAAGGTGTTATGTAAATGCTATTCAGATTTTTTCTTTTACAATGAAAAGAAGTGTCAAAAGGGGACATTGTTTTCAGGATCAAAACATAATAATTTGCAAGGCTAAACAGTGAAAAGAGCCTTATGGGAAAACAAGTATTTCCAGAAAAAATGCAGGAAAAGTACAGGAAAGCCTGCAAGTGTTGGAATGGCACATCCGTATCTCTCCTCACCGGTGCATTGCTCCTGCAGTCGTCTTTTCGAATGGTTGTGCGGATGGCCACCCGTTTGCATGTTTTACCGTCCTCTTTGCCTACATACACGTACACACAGAGGAACACTCAGACGTGGGAATACAACTCCACACATTCAGCAGGACCACCCACAGAACAGCACCCAAACAAATACTGTAGATATGCACGTGTGTACGCACGCACACACGCACGCACATAAACATGTTTGTATTACTATACTTGTGAGGACATGAACGTTTTAGGAAGGCAATTGTATAAATGACATTATTAACCATTTGTAGCTCTAACCATGAGGTCGAAAGTAAGCCTAGTTAACTCCATAGAACAACAATTTCTCTTGGGGGTATTAGGGAAATTGTCCTCACAAATATTTCTAAAATACACTAATACTAATACACGTGCGCATTCACGCACGCACGCACGCATGCACACACACACACACACACACACACACACACACACACACACACACACACACACACACACACACACACACACACACACACCAACATGCACAAATGTGCGTACAAGCCTGGTACAAGCACACACTTACTTTGATGATTTGCCATAGTGAGGGCTGTCACTCACACAGTGAAAGGCCTTTTGAGCAGGGCTCATTGTTACCCAGCAGTAGGGGTTCGCTGTGACTGACAGCTGGGTGACTGGGGGTGCGCTTCTCACACCAGAGAGCTGGCTCAGCTAATGGCTCATTGGCTACTGACCTACACTTGACCTTACTCATATTAACCAAAGAGAGCTTGAGAAAGGGGAGGATGCGGACGACTGGAATCTGAACAGAATATTATTTATATGACTGGGAATATTCTCCATTCCCACATGTTTCATATTTCATATCAGCTGCTAAGTGACGTCTCGCTCTCTCTTGCACAAGAGACCGAGCAGTGGCGGTTTTGGGAGGGGGGGGGGGGGGGGGGGAGCAGGGGGCACGTGGTTCTCACAGACTTGTACCCAGATATTGTAGGCTATCATTATACCACCTGCCCCCCCCAAAAAAAGTTTGGTACCCCTAAAATAATAATAAGGGTAATAATATATATATATATATATATATATATATATATATATATATATTATTTATTTTTTGTGGCTTTCGCCTTTATTTTATATAAAGACATGCACTAAAGGCCGTCGGGATCGGGAGTCGAACCCGCGGCACACTGCCAGAGTGGATTACCAGCCAAGGTGCCTGGACCACTGAGCCATGGCCCAGGCCAAGGGTAATAATATTAATAATACTATTATGAATAATAATAATAATGATAATGATAATAACTATAAAAAGTGCCCCTCAGGGCACAGGTCTCCACCAGGCCAGGTCAGGTTGTGGCCTCCTGTTGGCGCTATAATAGGCCAATGTGAAAAGGGTGCCATTTGTTCTTACACCATTCATGGCAATTGGATGATTTTATGCATTTTGTTCCAAAAATGTGTTTTGCAAAAATCCGCCTGTTGGTGGCGCTATAACAGGCCAATGTGAAAAGGGTGGGATATATTCCTCAGCCTAGTAGGAAAGTCTGTGAAAGATTTCACGTAAATTGCATGCTGCGTACATAATTTGAGGCTTTTGTTTCAAAAGGGCCAATCCTGCAAACTTTGAAAGACAATGTTAGCCAATTAGGTTGGAATATGAAATATCAGACAGATCCATCTTGAACACATGACTATAGAAATAGTGTGTAACGATGTGCGTGATTTTGGACAGAATCTGGAGGAGAAATATCACAAAATGTGTTTATCATTTATGGCATCCAGGGAGTGTGTGTGCAAAATGTGACATCGACCGGGTTAACGGTGCCAGAGATTAGCTGTTCACAGACGGACGGACGGACGGACGGACGGACAGAGTGCAAAACATACTCTCTCCACATGCCTTCGGCCTGGTGGAGACAATAATAAATTTGTGCCCCCCCTGCTGGGAGAGCCAAAAATCGCCTATGAAACCGAGGTACAGTACCCTGCCTTATTTTTTTATAAAATTTTTTGACACACCTGATTTGTTTCATTAACATTAAACATTTCTATGATTATTTATCTATTTGACAACTCGGAAGCGTGTATGGAAAATAATTTCACCCATTATTCTTTTACACCTGTAAACACCTGTGTCAATATACTTTAAGTTGAAGACGGAGTGTCTAGTTTAACACTCCATTTAGCTTATTCTGCCATATGGCTGGTTACATGCTTTTACTAGGCTGTACATCATGCTTCTTCCATGTAGATCAGTCATGAATTATAGATTAAAACACACAAGTGATGCAGAGACAAAGATGCAACACACACATGCATGGATGGATGGATGGATGGATGGATGGATGCATGCACTCAAGTCACACGCACGCACGCGCACACACACACACACACACACACACACACACACACACACACACACACACACACACACACACACACACACACACACACACACACACTAAACAGTGAAGGTGAGAAATATACATTGACATAATATTCATTGACTGAGTGAGTGAGTGAGTGAGTGAGTCACTCGGTGAGCAAGCAAGTCAATGAATATTACGAGTTTTGGTGTGAGAGACATATGGTGAATGGTAGAAGAAAGAAGTGAATGAATGACGTATGGTACCTGTGTCACAGTTAGTACTACCAGTGGGAGTTACAGGGTTAACGGTAAACGGTAAGGTGCCCACTCCAGAACCTGCGCCGGGCATCATCGGGACAGCCGCAGCCGGCCAGGTTGTGAAAGGAATGACCAGGAGAACACACACACACATGGTTACGTTGGATTTATTTAGCACACACAGTTTGAAGGACACAGACATACACACAATGAAAATCAATGCATGCACGCAGACTCAACTTTTCCTCCGGGACACTCCGAGCGGCCAGACAAAACGCTGTGTGACGTGGGCAGTGGTGGAAAAAGTACTCCAATGTCTAAAAGTATTGATACTGCAATGTAGAAAACTACTCTGTTACAATTAAATGTCCAGAATTCAAAGTAGAGTAGAAGTACAAAAAAGTATCGGTATCAAAATGTACGTAAAGTACCAAAAGTACTCATCATGCAGAATGTCTCATTTCATTTAATTTTGAAAATAGCAGATCTACAAGCTCACAATGCGTCGTATCGCAACGCATTGTGAGCTTGTAGATTGGCTATTTTCAAATGGCCGAAATGTATAGTGCTGAAGTGGTTAGTAGGATTACTGTATGTTTTGTAATATAAATCCAAATCTACAAAGTTGATAGAAACGAATGTTTTCAAAGATATAATATAAGTACAATATTTGCCTCTGAGATGTAGTGGAGTAGAAGTAAAAGTAAATTGGAAAAACTCATAATGTAATGTACAAATACCTCAAAATTGTACTTAAGTACTGTACTTAGTTACTTTCCACCACTGGACGTGGGGGGGGGGGAACTACAGACAGCAGCTCAGCGGGGGGCGGGGCCAACTCTAACCCCTGCCACCATCTCACATTGTCATTGGTCAAATGCTCTCACCGTGGGGAGCCAGCGAGCCACCCGATTGGACAATCTGCAAGGTTCGCTGCGAAAGCAGGCAAGCGGGGCAGGGCTGCGGCGCCGCATCCACAGAGACAGAGAGAAAGTGTCATGTTTATTAAATGTTTATTAGAGAGATTTATAAAAGGGAAAATTCACACCCAACTTGCAAAATGTCGTTATACCCCATAAGTATAATTTTGTACAAACCTGAAGAGCAGTCTACGGACCATCACCTTCAAAGCAGCAGTTCAGGAGGTTATGTATTAACTTATAGTGTGAACTATTAAATGCTGAATGCAATCACTTGTTTATCCGTCTATTTAGATATATTTTTTTATCATTTCATTAGAGCAATGCACCAATGAAGACTTGTGTCTGCTCTACAGTGGCTCTCCAGTACGTCGATTGAAGATCTGGCGGGGGGCGGGGGTACAAGGTTTGCAGCAAGGGATTCTGGGGAACTGTACTGATTAGGCCAAAAAACAAGTTTAACTCCACCCTCTACAACAGGCCACACCCCCAACCGCTCAGCCAATAAGCCCATCCACTGCCAGGCAACAAGGCGCTCACCACCCATCTGATTGGCAGCTTGAAAGCATTATGAGAAGCAGGTTATTAAGACTGGTGACTCACATGTCTTGCAGCAGCCGTCCACATATCTCTGGACCACGCCTCCATTCTGGAACAACAGTACGGGATGAGACGGGAGTTAATGGACAACAGAGATGATTTTTGTCAGGTGCTTGAAAAGCGCCTGGCCTACATTTGCTACTACCTACCTCTAGTAGCGGCCGCAGAGGACACTTTTTCATGATTGGCTGCCTCTAAGCCAATGGGAGACGGCATAAAACCCATACTCTGAATGCGGCAATGTGAAGCCTTGAGCTGAGGCAGAGGCTGCGGCGCACACACTGATTAGATGTTCATAAACGAGAGCTTTCTGCACCTGGCAATTATGACTGAGTCATTCTTGTTTTATCCTGATTAATTGAGATAATGTAATCATGCTGATGTAGAGGCCCTCTGCAGTCATCCTGGCTTTGCTGTTGTCCTAAGTAGAAACCACCTAACTCCAAAAAGGTAATTTGTCAGGTAATAGAACATATACATTTTTCAGAAAATGAAGAAAACACACACAATATTTTTAAAACAAAGCAATACTGCCTCATTAAAGTTGGTATTGTGATTTATTACATAAAAAGGTGTTCAATAGCACTGATGCATTTATTTATGCAAAAACCTACTAAATTTAGTTAGGTGGTTTCCTCGCGACCAATTAGAGCGACCGACAGGCCTTGGACGTGCAAAATGTGTAAACAAGTTTCTGACTGGTGATACTGACTGATATACTCCCACTTGGAGCACCGTGATATTCATAGAGAGTTTGTTTGAATTTAAAGTAGCACATTTTGTCCCTGTTGTCAAGAGGTCCTGACCTGTATACATTCTGTGTCGTTGAAGGGAGGACAGATCACCCCAGAGGCCAGGACCACGGCTCCCACTGCTGTCTCCATGCAGTCGTACCGCGTGCAGTTGTCTACCCAGGAACTCCCGGACTACACACAGGCACATTTACACATTGTTATTTATTTATTTTGTTATGTATGTACAGTACCATCCTGTTGGTCTGTTCCAGGCTGACTTCTATAGGTACCTTTCAAAACCTTCCAGGCGAAAGGTACCTCTGGAAGCCACACCTCTGATGGGTGGGGTTTAGCCTTAAAGGGTGTGTATGACATGCCCACATGAATAGCTCCCTGCCAGTGCCTAGTACACACATACATGCATGTACGGCACGCACGCTCACATGCACACACGTACAGTACACACACATGCACACAGGAGCATTTTTTAATGTTTTTTACATTTTTTTCATACAGTATGCACACATACATGGACACACACACACACACACACACACACACACACGCACACACGCACACACACACACACACACACACACACACACACACACACACACACACACACACACACACATGCACACTGGACTGGTGTGGATCTGAGCAGTGAAACAGTACACAAGATTAAAAAAAAATCTTTCCTTACAGCAAAGACTTCCGTGGTTCCGTTGTCATCAGTGAAAGAACAGGAGACATTTTTACAGGCGCCGCAGCACACCTGAGGGTCCGACGACACAACGTACACCTGGTGCTGCAGAGACGGAGGAACAAAGAAGAATGACGGAATGTGGTAGGACTGCATCGGGGAAGGATGGAGACATGGAATAAGAAACGTGTCATAGAACTTTATAGTATATATGTATCTAGTATGTATAGTTTATAGTATAGTTTCATTATATAGATATTCCACTGTTACGTTCTTAGCTTACGCATGTTTCATGATAACTACTTTTTATGTATGTGATGTATTGCCATGCTTTTTGTTCTTGCTTATTGAAAATCGCTCTGGATTAAGAGCGTCTGCTAAATGCCTAAATTGTAATTGTAAACGTGACCAGCGCTCCTGAAACCAGCTGAATTGGGAGCGGATTTGTCTGAAACATGCTGTTTTGTTCAGTACAAAAACCAATTGTATACTATCCAAACATTCAAAAAATGTCCTGATCTACTAGCTCACAGTGTGTCACATTGAGGATATGCACATCACAAACAAAACAAAAATCGTTCATCTGTAATCACACTGTAATACCATTGTAATACCACAATCAGAATAGGGTCGACGTGGTGTCTGGTTGCTAGAGAAGAGCTTACAAGCACTCCACTTTCCTCCACACTTCCACAGATTATTCATAAGTACTCTGTCAAGGTTCTAGGCAAATTAGAACCTATTAACATCTTCACATATTGTACAGTTAAAATAAAATGCATTATTCAGGCACATTTCAGCCACGTCTTTTGCCCATTAGGACCAGTCTACACAAAGTCATCAAACAGCGACGCACACCTACGTATGGTAACATCATTCTACAGACCACAGGCCGCAAGCCGGTCGAGATTCTAGTAGTCTAGAATGAGGATATGTTTCTGGTTTCTGGTTTACGGCTATGTTGAGAATACATTACTGTAATGTACTGAACCACACTTCTAAGAGCAGGTGACAGAGAAAATGTATTGAACCACACTTCTAGGAGCAGGTGACAGAGAATACATACTGAACCACACTTCTGGGTGCAGTTGACAGAGGAGATGTCCATGGCATAGAAACCTGTGGCAGTGTCTCTGTCCTGCAGGCAGAGCACGGTGTAACACAGCTCTCCTTCAAAGTACTGAATCAAGGACTGGCCTGGGTTCAGCACCGTCAGCCCCTGGAAGACACACACTTCCGACTTCTCTACACACACACACACACGCACGCACGCGCACGCACGCTCACGCACACACACACACACACACACACACACACACACACACACGCACACACACGCACACACACACATGCACACACGCACGCACGCACGAACATGAAAACATGAAAACATGAAAACATGAAAACATGAAAACATGAAAACATGAAAACATGCAAAAATAATCATGAGTGATTATGTCCTATGTGATAATGCCAAAGTTATATGATTTTATGGTACAGTAGTACATTCATTGTTTGTTTTGGTCTAAGTTGAACAAGGCTTTGTCAAGAAATAACTCTTTCCAGTAATAACTGCTTTGACCTGGGAGGAAGAGGCCCATAGTGTGATCTTCTTGTGTTTTGAGGCACACTTTTAGCCAGTGCAGTGTGTGTGTGTGTGTGTGTGTGTGTGTGTGTGTGTGTGTGTGTGTGTGTGTGTGTGTGTGTGTGTGTGTGTGTGCGTGCGTGTATGTGTTTATATGTGGTAGACTTACGACATGCATGGCGTGGGCAGCCACAGCCGGTGCTGCTGTCTGGAACCTCCAGCAGCAACTCCCCCTGAGACCAAACACACAGAGTTGTTGCTCTAGTTGGCTTGTGTTTCACACACACAGGAAAGAGTCACTTTTATTGGCAAGCGTGTAATGCATGTGATAAAAGATTCAAGAACAATAAAACATTAATGGGTAAAAAAGTGGAACATATATAAATAGGGTAAAAAAATAATTACTTTTGTTAACTTACCACCTGACACGCAGGGAGAGAGCTGTCCTCACACTGGCATTCTGAGATCAACAGAGAGAAATGAAATCAAGATTATGGAAGGTTTTCTGTTCCTGCTGAATTCAAATTAGACATTGAATTATTTGTTCAAGGCTGATACCGATTTCAATAATTTGGAGAACAGGAAGGCCGGTAGGCCAATATCATTGCATTTTCTTACTCTTAACTCTTTCAAAGATTAAAAGTTCCATTATTAATGTAGCAAACTCTGTGCACTAAAACGCCTTTGTATACTTCATTTCATTCATTCTGGGCAGGCATGTTTATTGTTTGACCTAATTTACATTGCAAGCACTAACGTAACGTAACGTGTTACTAACATAACATAACGTGGGTATGTCATAAAACATTTTTTCAAACATTTTTGAAATATTATTTCAATATTTAAGAGTATAATGTTCTTTTTTATGTATTCAAAATAGATATCTAAAACATTTTATTTCGATTTTGAAACAAATTGTGAAAAGAAACAAAATAGAACATTTGACATACAGTATGGGCAAAAATTGCCCCAAAATATGTTGGCCAATACCATATAATATATGGTATACCATATAATATATGGTATTGACCAACACATGTTTGGACTACCTTCAATCGTAAAATCCCTGACACCGTTGATATGAATGTGTGTGCATGTACCACAGGTCTGCTGGGGGCAACATTGCCCGGGGGACGGGGTCTGGACCAGAGTCAGACCGGCTGCACAGCTCACAGAGGACCCAGGACACATGTTGACATCACACACTGCACACAGGAGAAGGTAGAAACATTAGCATTTACTTTATATGGGTGCAAACCCACACCCACACATACAGTACTGCACTGACTGTGGACACAGACACAGACACAAGAAACCCAATAATGTACACTATAATTGAATGATGACATATGATTGGGTACAATTCCGATCCCACTTTTTGGAGAGTCCTAGCCCCCCCCCCCCCCCCTCACTGATGTTTTGACTGATATGTTGTCAAAAAGTGCAGTCAATTCCGGTTAATTTTCAAAAACTTAAATTTGATAAAGGTTTCTTAGAAAGAGAAAACTCAAAAATAAATGGTAAAATGGAAAATGCTGCATTCATATATTGCTCTTATCCAAAGTGCTTTACATATAGTGTGCAATGTGCATTACATTCAACAATTCACACACACACATTCATATAGTACACCAATGGCAGAGGAAACCATGCAAGGCACCAACCTGCACACTGGCAGCAATTAGGGGTTCAGAGTCTTGTTCAAGGACACCTCGACAGTCGACAGTAATTCTAGTAAATAGCCAGAGCTTACAGAGTTTGTACATCTGCTATTTTGTTAAAATATTAGAAACTTTAGAAATGTGTCACTTATGCCCAAAATAGGGACGCCAGGTTGAAAGTACACATCGGCTGCATGATTACCGATACTGATGATAATAATGGCCGATATATCGGGCAGACCAATATATCTGTCTCGACTGTACATAGTCACATTAAAGCACGCACAGAAACACGTACGGTAGGCATACGGTACAGTAAGACTCACCACAGTGGTATTGAGGACAACAGCTGCGGCTGGTGTTCAGATCCACAGCCAGGATTTCACCATGGCCGCAGGTTGGAACGGGCTCAATACACGACTCACACACTGTGGAGAGATCACACACACACATGCACACGCGGCACGCATGTACGTACACACACGGAAGCTCATAATGTGTGCCTCTGCAGTGGAACACAGTCAAATTATCATTGTAAATTAATCCATTGAGAAGTCAGAGAGCGTAGAAATGTAACCAAAGGATAATAATGATCACAATAATAATTGTAAACATCATTTCAATAAACAAAAAAATATATACATCTGGAAAGAAGTAGCTCAAGGTCTTTAAAGGTGGCGCGAACAAGGTTCTTACAGCTAGGTTATAAATACAGTATTTACAAACATATATGTGGCGTATAAATGCTGTCAAGTGACCTGTGCCAATGTTCTACATGGCAGTAAGACAAAGTAAGACACACAGTAAGACAGAGACAAAAACGTTAAATTTCCCAGAGACTGGCAGACCAGTCAGTCTTACTACAGAGCTATAGGAGTAGAGACTGGTGGACCAGTAGAGAGAGACTGGTGGACCAGTAGAGCGCGACTGGTGGACCAGTAGAGAGAGACTGGTGGACCAGTAGAGAGAGACTGGTGGACCAGTAGAGAGAGACTGGTGGACCAGTAGAGAGAGACTGGTGGACCAGTAGAGAGAGACTGGTGGACCAGTAGAGAGAGACTGGTGGACCAGTAGAGAGAGAGACTGGTGGACCAGTAGAGAGGGACTGGTGGACCAGTAGAGAGGGACTGGTGGACCAGTCAGTCTTACCACAGAGATAGGAGTAGCAGCAGGAGCGTTCCTCCCTGACCTCCACTAGGAACTGATCTTCTCTGCAGTCTGGCGCAGTGACATGGGGACACGCCATGGGGTCGCACTCTGACAACAACCAGTGATGGAATGAATCTCTGTTTTATTTACGCTAAGTAAAAGTATCAATACTGCAATGTGGATATACAGTATATACAAGTGGAGGTCCCGTATTCAAAATGTACTTGAGCAAAATTATAAGTACTAAAAGTCAACTTACTCGTTGTGAAAAATACCCATTTCAAAAGTCAAAACGTATAAAGAAATCTTTTGAAAATAGCCGATCGAAAATAGGTGCTTGCATTGTGAGCTTGTAGATCTATTTTCAAATGGCCGAATGGCTGAAGTGGTTAGTATGTTTTGTAATAATAATCTGCTCAGTGGCAGATTCCACACTACAATTATAACACCACCATGTGCCAAACGGTGTCTTTGGGATCACAGTCAGAGCATATTGATCAGCGATAGAAATACTGACAGCCAATCAAGATCCATCCGAATTTACGGGGCACTTCAAACAGATCACTCACGTTCAACACGTTTAATCAGTGTGGATGCTGAAATCATTGTTGTTCTTTTTAAGACGGCAGTGGAGAGAATGGAAACTTGATGTACTCACCACATCTGTACTCTGGGCAGCAGGATAGGGCGCTGTAGCCAATCACCAAGTGGTTGCTGTGATCACAGGGAGGAGCCTCGCTATCGCAGATGGTCATGTTGCACTCTGTCCAGGCCAGGGCCAGGGGGGGAGAAGGAAAAAGGTCACAATGGCATGCGATGGCCCATGGCAATTCAATGAAAAGTGTGTGTGTGTGTGTGTGTGTGTGTGTGTGTGTGTGTGTGTGTGTGTGTGTGTTAAGGCTGTCCCCAAACATTCAAGGTTTGAATGTTCGCTCGTTAGGGTTGGTACTCAAATCTTAATTAATGCATTTGAACCATTCGTTTTTTTTTTTTTTATGAACTCGAAAATATATCTCGGCGAGAATGTGTGTGTGTGTGTGTGTGCACGCGCATGTGCGTGTGTGACACTGATTTATTGAATATTCTGACTTGTACATACATTTAGTTTTGATTGTATTGTTGCTTTTTGCCTTGGCAATGTAAATGTAACCCAGCCAACATGGCAACCCGCAAATGGCAACCCATGTCAACTGTCAATCAAGGCAGTATAAAGGTGACATCAGTTCCTACACTCCCCACTCCCACTCCCACCTATGCAAGATGGCCGAAATGTTTGACAGCAGCATGGTCCTGTCCACTGTGACAACCTTTGGTTACTCTTCGGTGAGTCATATAGGCTTGGTGTCTTAACTTGGATCCACTGGTTAACTGTTTGTTTATTTTGAAAGCATTTGATTTATGATTTATGTTTGAACTTTTGGTTTAATAATTAATATTGATGTATTCTATTATAATATATAATTATATATATTATAAAATATGGGTTGTGGGGGCTGACAAGGCTATACAGCCACATGTGTTTCTAATGTGATGTAGGCCTACATAACACTAATGACACTTATCTTTTCTCTTCATGTAATTCCAGAATATGAAGAGTCACTGCACCAGTGGTGTAGGAGGCAGCACCAAGCCCTGGACCCTGAGACGAGCCATGTCCGTGGGCCCCACAGCCCCACCAATTTAGGCTTCCGAGGACCCCCACCCTACCCTGGAGCCCATGTGAAGTGTCCCAGACCGATGCCCCCCCTCCCTGCACAAGACATTGAGGTAGGAACTGTACACTATAGCTGCTGCTGGGAAGAGCTACTTGCTGCGCAGTGAGTACAGACTTGTTTATTGTCCTTTGCTGTCGCTGGTGTGGTTCTGCAGGGTAGCCTACTGATGGTGTTGCTCTCGTTTGCGTTCCGGCTTCCTGCTGTTGCGTCGTGTCGGGCTGCCTGCTGTTGCACTCGTTTGCTTTGCGTCGACTGCCACAATTTCGGCCGGTTCTGTCATTTCACCTCATTTCACCTAACTTGTGGACACTGCCTGTCATCTGCAGAAGAACGTGATGGTTCAAGGTAACTGGGTAAGTATCTGTTTTTGTATTCTTTGCTGCTGGTAGGGTAGGGTAGGGTAGGGCTCCTACAAGGGTAGGTTTTTGCGTTGCGTCGCAAACAAAGCACTTTGGCACAGGCATGGAGCTCCTGGTTTACTGGGATGGGGTTCGATTCCCTGCTGCGCCCTATGCTGATTACATTTAATTTAATTTAATCTGTTAAACAGGCATCCTTTTGCACAATAGAGCGTCGCAGTCCCTCCCCCTTTCAGAACGACGAGTGGCCCAGGAAATTTTTCTCCATTTGATTTTCTCCATAGGCATTTCAAAACTTATTTATTTAAAGACCTTTAAGCGTCGTATACGAAGCCAACTCCTGTCGTGACAAATCATGACAACGCACACAATATTTTGGACCAAATAATTACAAAGAACGTGTTGTAACCTGCCGTTTTATCTACTTTCTAATTCTTTGTTTGGCCCGAAAAATTGTGTTTGTCATGATTGGTCCGAATGTTCACTCGAAAATTCCTTCCCAAGTTCGAGTCCTAAAATAAGGGCTAGGGTACAGCCTTAGTGTGTGTGTGTGTGTGAGAGAAGCCAAATGGACTTGAGCTGGGCAAAAACTATACACAAAATCAAATATCATCGTCTCCAAAGAACAGGGCTGAAATACAGACTGTGAAAAGTGAAAAAAAAGATAGGGAAAAAGTAATAATATATATATATATATATATATAGGGTTTAGCCAACCATCAACTATTTCAAAAGGAGCAGCGCTGCATGGCAGAGAACAGTACCAATTAATCATGCTGTTATACTGACAAAATTAAATAAAAAATAAAACTCATCTCACCACAGATCTTCTTAGGACAGCAGGCTCCCTCCTCGACCACGTCCAGAACATACTCTCCCTCCCGTTCACACAGCGGCGTCGGGTTGTCGCCACAGTCTGGCTCCACGGCCACCACCGAGCCGTTCTCCATGCACTGGTACAGGCAGCAGCTGCGAGCCGACCCGTTCCACACCTCGCCAGGGCCCCGCGGGTTCCCCTCGTTGTCAGTGCACACTGAGAACACCCATGCAGAGCCACGCGTTAACGAGCTGGCGTCCAGCATAGAACTACGGGGTGTTGTTCAGATCAAACCTTTCTTTTTCGTCCTCTGCAGGAATATTGTTTCTTGCCCCTTGATCTTGCCTTGCATAATTTACTGCTCTATAAAACATTTGTGCCTTACTTATTATTATTCAAATAGGATATAGTATATACTATAACATTACATAATATCGTCTCTGTCGGGTGGAAACCTCATTTATGTCCAAAACGTGGCAAATCGACAAGCTCAAAACGCATCGCTTCACGTCGCGTTTTGAGCACATCTTCTACTTTTGGTGCTTTTGTGTGACGCTGTAGTTAGTGTAGTATGGTCACGTAGGCCAGGGCATTTATTTATGAAAAAACACAAAAAGTTTGAATATATAAATTAACCTGCCCGAAAACAACGTTGACATATAATTACATAATACGTGTGTGTGTGTGTGTGTGTGTGTGTGTTACATAACTCGCTCGCTCGCTCACTCACTCACTCACTCGCTCACTCGCTCACTCACTTACTCACTCGCTCACTCACTCACTCGGTCACTCACCACAGCGATCCTCGGTTATACAGTAGGGAGAGTCGGCGCGGTGTAGGATGGTTCCGGCGCGGCACACACACTCCTCCCTGATGAAGGAGCAGGTGGTTTCCTCGTAGTACTCGCGGTTCAGACAGGTGCGGCTGGCGCAGGTGCTGACACACGGTTTGTACTCCTTACCGGCAGGACACCGCAGAGCTGTGGGGCCAGACCGGGGTTACAAACACATGATCAGGTGCTGACACACGGCCTGTACTCCTTACCGGCAGGAAACCCAGAGCTGCGAGGCCACACCGGGGTTACAAACACATGATCAAGTCAAATGGATTACAGCAGTGGTTCTCTTTTTTTGTCATCAAAGTTTTGTATCTACAACATAATTCACATGACGTACATAAAAGCTCAGTGGCCTTGTGGTTAGAGTGTCCGCCCTGATATTGGGAGGTCGGGGTTCAATCCCCGTCCGGGTCATACCAAAGACTCTAAAAATGGGACCCAGTGCCTCCCTGCTTGACACTCAGCATCAAGGGTCAAGGCTGTCACGGTACGCTCCTCTGCCCTTGGACTTTGTCTGTGTTTTAGGACTTATTACTTGTATTTGTGTTCTGTACCTTATTTTGTAGTAGTGTTCTGTGATTTCCCGTCTGCCTTGTTTTGTGTCTCCTGCCTTGTCTCACCAGTCTGCCTTGTAATTGTATTTCACCTGTGTCCTGTTTAGTGTCAGCCAATCATGTGTTGTTTGTAGTTATGTTGCACCTGTGTCTAGTTAGTCTTTGTGTCTATTTAAGCCTCTGTGTATTCAGTGTTCACTTGTCAGTTTATAGTTTATGTTATGGTGTGTAAAGCCCGTCCGTGTATATCCTGTGTTAGTCAATAAATATCATTTGAACTTCATCTGCCTGCCTTCCTATGGTTCGTTCTGCACCTGAGTCCTACATCTCCAGAACCACATCGTGACAGTATAAACTGACCAAAATGGACTCAGCAGAACGAAAGCTCTTTCAGCAGAAGGTACAGGAGTTTGATTATGCCGTGAATTACCTCATTGCTTCACCTCTCAGCCAGCATGCTGAGCTGCTGGGGAGGATTTCAGCCCAGCAGAAATGGTTTGGTGAGAGGCCGTGGGTGAGCCACTTTGTCCCTCACCTTGATGTGGTCAAGAAAAGGCTGAATAGTTTTCAGCTGTCCAGTTCTGGCCCCCCTGCTTCCCAGCCTGCTTGTAACCAGCCCATGCCCCAGTCAATCAGACTCGGGTTTGTGGGCCTCCAGCCTGCATCTGCTTCTGCCATCCCCACTCCTGCACCACTGGAAGACCAGCCTATGAGCCTGCTTGCTTACTTTTGTATGACAGTAAAAAGACCTGTCTATCCTGAGCCGACTACCATCCAGGACCCTTATGAGGGGTCTCGCCTGGCCCTTTGTGGGGGGAACCGTGGGCCTGCCAGGAGTAGACGTGGTCGCCATGGCTCTCAACATCCTCCCAGTGGTCTCCAAAGCACCCCACTGCCCAGCTCTCCGCCTGCAGCCCCGGCTCCTCGACCTGCCGCCCCGGCTCCTCGACCTGCAGCCCCGTCTGCAGCCCCAGCTCCTCGACCTGCAGCCCCGTCTGCAGCCCCAGCTCCTCGACCTGCAGCCCCGTCTGCAGCCCCAGCTCCTCGACCTGCAGCCCCGTCTGCAGCCCCAGCTTCTCGACCTGCAGCCCCGTCTGCAGCCCCAGCTTCTCGACCTGCAGCCCCGTCTGCAGCCCCAGCTCCTCCGCCTGCACTCCCGTCTGCGGCTCTGTCTCCTCGGCCTGAGGCCCTGCCGCTGCAGCTCGCCTCCGAGGCCCTGCCGCTGCAGCTCGCCTCCGAGGCCCTGCCGCTTCAGCTCGCCTCCGAGGTCCCGCCCCTGCAGCTCACCTCCGAGGCCCCGCCGCTTCAGCTCGCCTCCGAGGTCCTGCCCCTGCAGCTCACCTCCGAGGCCCTGCCGCTGCAGCTCGCCTCCGAGGCCCTGCCGCTTCAGCTCTCCTCCGAGGTCCCGCCCCTGCAGCTCACCTCCGAGGCCCCGTCGCTTCAGCTCGCCTCCGAGGTCCCGCCCCTGCAGCTCATCTCCAAGGCCCCGCCCCTGCAGCTCACCTCCAAGGCCCCGCCGCTGCAGCTCGCCTCCGAGGCCCCGCCGCTGCAGCTCGCCTCCGAGGCCCCACCGCTGCAGCTCGCCTCCGATGCCCCGCCCCTGCTGCTCGCCTCCTCTCAGGTCCTGCCGCTGCAGTCTGCTGCCACTGAGGCTCCACTACCACAACTCTGCGCCCCAGGGCCTGTGTGGCCCAGTACTCCTAAGTGGGACCACCTGTCTGGTCCTGGGTGGCTCCGCCCATCTGGTCGACCTCCGGACCCTCCTAAGCGGCCGGGCCGACTACACCGTTTTCATGTGTGGCTCCGCCCATCTGGTCGACCTCCGGACCCTCCTAAGCGACCGTGCCGACTTCACAGTTTGCCTGGGTGGCTCCGCCCCTCTGGCCGTCCTCCTGACCCTTTTCCCAAGTGGCCAGGCCAACTTCTTCGTCCTCCTGGGTGGTTCCAACTGCCTGGCCGTCCTCCAGACCAACTCCACCCTTCAGTTCAACCTGGCCATCCCTCTGGGGTTCTTGTCCCCAGACCCCTTTCCCTCTGTTCCCTCCTCCAGACCCCCTCCACCCACCCGGCTCAATGTTCCTTGTCTGAGTTTTGGGACATCTGGAAGCTGTCCGTCGAGGGGGAGGTACTGTCACGGTACGCTCCTCTGCCCTTGGACTTTGTCTGTGTTTTAGGACTTATTACTTGTATTTGTGTTCTGTACCTTATTTTGTAGTAGTGTTCTGTGATTTCCCGTCTGCCTTGTTTTGTGTCTCCTGCCTTGTCTCACCAGTCTGCCTTGTAATTGTATTTCACCTGTGTCCTGTTTAGTGTCAGCCAATCATGTGTTGTTTGTAGTTATGTTGCACCTGTGTCTAGTTAGTCTTTGTGTCTATTTAAGCCTCTGTGTATTCAGTGTTCACTTGTCAGTTTATAGTTTATGTTATGGTGTGTAAAGCCCGTCCGTGTATATCCTGTGTTAGTCAATAAATATCATTTGAACTTCATCTGCCTGCCTTCCTATGGTTCGTTCTGCACCTGAGTCCTACATCTCCAGAACCACATCGTGACAAAGGCTCAGTAAGTCCCTGCGACATACTAGCGCCATGTCCAGGGGGTGTGTGTGTGTGTGTGTGTGTGTGTGTGTGTGTGTGTGTGTGTGCGCGTGCGTGTGAGAGAGAAAGAGAGATACCAAATCTTTTACAGTCTGGGATCTTTTAAGGTTTGCCTTCACTTCCAAATGTCCCCAGTGCTTGCTTTAAATGGCCACTCATGTCTCTTATCTCTCTTATATTTTGTAACCTTCTTCGTCTCTCCACTTTGCCACCAGGGGTGATTCTAGCTTCAGACCTTTAATAGGACTCTGCCCCTAAGCCACTGGATAACAATGAATTATACATTCTTCATATTCGAATGTACAACAATAACACTTGAATGCATTTCTGTTCCAATTTCTATTAACCAATATGAGTATTACACCACCAAATGGTTTTATTAAAATGAAAAATCCAATCCCTTTTACTTCGGCAAACATTCAATTAAAACGACTCAATGCAGGCATCACGACTGCCAGCCAATACTGGCAGGATTAGTGATGACACAGGGAGTGCTCCCCATAGTGCGAGACCTCACTCATAATATTATCAGAGGGCTGGGGTTATGATACAACCTGTTTCTCCAGTGTATGTGTTTTCTCATCCTGTGTGTGTGTGTGTGTGTGCATGTGTGTGTGTGTCCTTACGGCAGAAGTCTCTTCGTCTCCATGTGATACAGATTTGGTGCGTGTAACAGACTGCCACGTACGCAGCCAAGAAGTCACACTTGTGATCCTTGTAATGCAGGTCCCCTGCCCACATGATGTCGCAAAACTGTTCTGGGGCCACCTACACACGCACACACACACACACACACGCACACGCACACACCGAACAAAGTGGCACAGTCAAACTGTAATCCAAAGAATATGAACTAATCACAATTGACTGCTTGGAAATCAGAAGGTTCCTTGTTCGATCACAGGGTGGCTTAATGTCAACGTGCCCTTGAGCAAGACACTGACCCCCTAACAACTGAGCAGGTCGAGCAGCAGGTCTGTGCCTGTGTGTGAATGTGTGTGTGACCTGGTGAATGCACAGTGTAAAGCGCTTTGGAGAAAGGCCCCATATACTGTAAATGCACCACTGCAATTCGAAACTAGCCCCATTCTACAAACAGATTTATTTAACATTGGTTTATACAATTTTCAACCAATCAATCAATCAATCAAACAAACCATTTACAGTTTTACACAGTAAAATCCAGAGCAATAATCAATAAGCCAACAACGCCAGTCTATTCCTGCCGGTGTTTTGCTCTACCTTGCCGTGGCACAGTGTGAAGGGCCTCTGCCGCAGCATGGTGAGGCAGGTGGAGCAGTCGCCCGTGGTGCAGTTGTCTCCGATGCGGCGCATGTGCTCCGTCTCGTCCAGCGTGTGCACCCTCCAGGCGGACAGGAACAGCCTCATGTCACTCAGCTCTCTGACCACGGTGCCGTTGGGCAGCTTCAGGTCGTCTGCTGGGTTCCCGTCACAGCAACCTGACACATGACAGAATTGACAGATACAGACAGCTGTAACTACCTGCCAATCAACCCCTGTGTGCCCGACGACAGTGTCTGACGGCTCCCCACTTTTTGAATTATCGTTCAACGTTGTTTAACAACGTTTAATACAATCAGATAGGACTTTTCTGTTTGGATGTACAGTATGGGCTGTCAAAGGCCAGAAAGTAGTTTTTTTGCCAATCAGTAGGTGTTCTTCACCTCCAAATGTCCACAGTGCTTGCTTTAAATAGCCATTCATGTCTCTTATCACCATTTTGTAACCTTCTTCGTCTCTCCACTTTGCCAACAGGGGTGATTCTAGCATCAGACCTTTAATAGAACTCTGCCCCTAAGCCACTGGATAACAATGAATTATACATTCGTATATTCGAATGTACAACAATAACACTTGAATGAATTTCTGTTAACCAACATGAGTATTACACCACCAGATCCAATCCCTTTCACTCTCTGCAAACCTTCAATTAAAACGACTCAATGCAGGCATCACGACTGCCAGCCAATACTGGCAGGATTAGTGATGACACATGGAGTGCTCCCCATAGTGCGAGACCTCACTCGTAATATTATCAGAGAGCCGGGGTTATGACACAACCTGTTTCTCCAGTGTGTTTTCTCATCCTGGCACGGCAGCTGTAACTGCCTGCCAATGAACCCCTGTGTGCCTGACGACAGGGTCTGAAGGCTTGCCACTTTATGAATTATCGTTGTTTTGTGCGTTTGCATGCATCCATACATCCATACTCGAGGGTTGTAAATGTAGTCCTATATAAACCTGCCATTTTGAGGACCAAACAGGTATTGCAAAGAAATTGATTAGTTCTACACCAATCAGACTGTTGAGACAAATTGAAACACCACATAGCAGGTCTAGGACTACATTTGCAAACCAAAATGGTCAAATAAAGAAATACCATACTTAGTGGAGACAAATATCCCCACTAGTAGTGTCATTTGAGAAATAGTCCCAGTCCTCACAGGTGAAAATGATGAAAACCTAAAGACATGTTTTGAAATGTTCCGAAATAGTTTGAAAATGTTGACCTATAATCATGCCCAAAACAGGGACATCATGTTGAAAGTGGTTAAACTGTGTACTCATATTACTGTAGATGAGTTTGCATACATACATACTGTCTCATTCCCTGCACACAGTCTGTTCCTGTCCTTCTTGGCTAGTTGGCTCCATCATTCGTGACTCATATTTTCCAGCCACCTCTGCAAATATATGCTCTGTATACGCTTAATAAGCTTCAGAACTTGTCATGTAAGACTGCCTGGTGTCATCTTGTCTGCCGAGCAAGCTGCTGCTATTCACAGTGTCAAAATCCAACGGAACGATCAACCGCCTTCTGCCACCACTTTTTACCTGGCGTCCCTATTTTGACCCTATGTCAATATAATCGAAACAGATTTCAAAAGTGGCAAAATTAGTTGACCTACAAACACGCAAAGTGTTGTGAGTTTGTATATTGGCTATTTTCACGTCGTATAACTTTACAGTATGGTTATGGTCCACCTAGTTGGGCCAGCAGGGTAATTTTAGCCTACAATTTGACGTCATTTGAGGTTCGGGGGGGCGGGTACCGTCCTAAAGTTGGTTCTTCGGTGCTACTGAAAATTTCTGACAAGTCGAAATCATTTCGGCACTACAGCGCCGAAAAACAGTGGTAAAATAGGAGTATGAATCGGCCCTAAGTCATGGCATTTAAAAAATAAAGATAGCAAAACAAAATGTGTGTGTGTGTCTCTTGTGAGTATGTGCACGTTTGCGTGCCAGTTTATTTTTTCCACTGCATTTTCATACGCAATTACCGCATGTGTGAATAAGGGACAGACAGTGATGAAGACCGACCAAAAGAGAGAATAATGAATTCCTGTAAAAGTGTAATTACGTCCACTGGGCTTTCAGACAGCCCTAAGTGGCATCATCGTTATCGTTATCGTTCAAGTGGGAGTGAATGTGTAGTAGTTGGCTACAGGCTTTTTTATCACTCACTTTTTCTTTTATATCTACACTGTAAAATCCTGAGTGATCTTTTAACTGTGTACAAATGTAACCGAACAGAGTAATAAACAGCAACCGCTCAAAAACAATGCCTGAAGAAGGTCACACGACTGAAAGCTTGCATTAAACTTATGTCTGCACACAGTGTTTGTGTGTGTGTGTGTGTGTGTGTGTGTGTGTGTGTGTGTGTGTGTGTGTGTGTGTGTGCGTGTGCATGTGCAAGAAAGTGAATCAATTGCAGTCGCATAAAGTCCTGCCTGTCTTTGAATATCTTGCCTTCACCTTCTTCTGCCTTCTTGCCCCCCCTTCATGTCTCTGGCCCTTTGAGTATAGAGACGTCACCGGATTTCTGCTCCCATCCACTTGCACTGAGTTGCTCACCCAGAGTGCATTCTGGGATGGAATTGGGCCATGCGTGAACGCGCCGGGCCGAAAACATGAACGAGTACCGTGCGTGAGTGTGTGCGAGCGTGTCATGAATGAGCGCCGCCGTTGTTGTGTATTGGCTCGCGATGCGGGCCAGCGCGTTCACGTATGGCCCAGTGCCGCTCGAAACTGCAATACCACTTTCGGCCACCATGTACATTGCGCTTCAGTGTTTCCTCTCTGTGACGTCTCTATTATTATTATTAAATGTCCACCATGTTTGTAACCTCCTCTTATTTCTCTCTACACTCCCACACCTAAACCTATAGCGAGCCCGAAAAACTGTCACAGAACCGGAGGTTTCTAAAAACCCCTCCTCTCTCTTGTCTTCTATCCTCCTTCTCCTCTCTCCCCTCCCCTGAATCCATCCTTCCCCTCCCTCTCGACTGACACTGCAACTTCCTCCTTTCTATCCATTTCTCCATCTGTCTTTAACCGTAACCAGCCTCTCTCCTCCCTGTGTGTCGGCCAGCTCCTCGCTTATCTAAATCGCTCAGAGTTGAGTGACTGAACACGTCTCAGGGTCGGCTGAAGGGAAGTCGCACAAAATGGGCTAATCAGATGACCTCTCCCACATTCATTGACTCCTCTCCGCCTTTCCATCTCATTATCCATTATTATAATGAAATGTATCTAAGTTGTCTTTCTATCGCGCTTAAGATTCAGTCCTCTGCCTCTATAACCCAAGGTAATTCTTCTCCTCCCACCTTATACCCCTTCCACCGGTCCGCCCCCGACCATCTCTGCTGAAGCTTTCGTCACCTACTTTGATAAGAAGATTAACGATGAAGCTCTTTCTCCCATATTCCCACTAATCAATCATAGCTCACCTAACGCTAACCCCCAGCATATCATGCATGTCTTCCTTCTCTCCGCTATCTCCAGACGAGGTCCTGGAAATGGTGTCATCCACCCGACCAACCACCTGTTCTCTCTACACCCTATCCACTCCTCCATCTTCCAGGCCACTGCCCCTCATGTACTCCAATTCGTTACCATCAACACATCCATCACCTCAGGCTCCATCCCAGCTGCCTTCAAGTCAGCCAGAGTTACTCCGCACATGCGTGCATGCACATATGTGCGTGCATATACTCACCACACAGGCCTTGTGTGGGTGCAGATCCATTGCCACCATTAGTGTACTGTAGCACCATGATGCCCGTGCTGTGGTACCACTGTATGTTGACCCCTCCGGGCGTGTTGATCAGATACATGCTGCCCGTGTCATCCACCAACAGAGCATGGCGGGAGAACGGCAACCGGGCCGGTCTGTAGTTCACCAACACCTGGACTCAGACACACATAGTGATGGTAAACATCTGCAGTGTGAGAAAATGCCGACAAAGAGCCAATAAAATGTGAAAAGGGGTTTTGAATGGATTAAAGCTAAATTAAATCTCACGACTGACAAAATGAGATTACAGAAACAGCCTGAAAGCAGCCCCCCACACTAGCACTGTTTCTAAACAATTAACACAATTATGTGAAATGTAAAATGATGATGTTTTAGTAATATTTGTTCCTGGTGTTCTACAAACAACCAGTTGAAGAAATCACAGATCGAGGCTTTAACCTTTGCTTTCATGAAATATCCGAGACTATTAAGGTTAAAGGTTTATGGAAGATGTTGCACAGAGACGCTGGCCTCTATCTGTCGTGGCAACTGAGAACTTTAATCCATGGGTTTAATCAGGGGCGGCCTTAAGGATCAGGAGGCCCCGTTCATGACGTCATAATTTTAATAATTAATAATTATTATAATTATTATTATTATATAATAATTATTAACAGCATACACAGCCAAGTAGAACATACACAAAAGCAGCTTGCTTGATAAAACCATTTTTTACTTTAAGCTATAACTGGAAGGCAGCATAGGCTATACAATGACGCAATCGCAACTGTCAGCGCTGCTAGTGGGGAGGCCCCTGGAGGCTCGAGGCCCGTTTCAATTTAAACGATTGAAACATATATAAGGCCGCCACTGGGTTTGAGGATCGTAGACAACAGAGGCCTGTACAGTCTGAGTGGAAAGCGACACAAACACTGACTACCGCCCAGTTTGAAACTTTGTCAGACGGTCGGTCACCTTGCGGTCCAGCCGATTGATGATGATTCGGTAGGAGGCGGTTGTAATGTTCAGCTTGATAAAGCACAGAGATTTATCACTGCCTCCTGCAGGACTCTGGGAGAGAAAATGATGGACATTAGCAGTCACAGGTTAGGTCAAAAAGTGATATTTTAAAACACTTTAATATGCCCAATGACAAATAGTCCCCAATATCAATGTAACTATCGCAACTGCTTGTCAATATGTGGAAATCCCTTGCTTGTATTGTAAATAAAATAATAGAGACCCTACGGCTGTGCAGTTTGCAAATAAGCTAAGAAAGCTTTTTTTTAAGTGTTGTTTGTGGAAGAAGTTTCTAAATTTGAGAAGCTTCTTCCCTTTCTTTGTTTTCTTGGAAAACGATCACACTGTATGTGCAAAACCACATTTATACTTGTAAAACTGTGATGTAACAATAAAGATGATTCTGAACTGTCATAAGATTTTCAACAGAGGTTTTGCTACTCACAGATCTTCGGATGGAGTTGACACTCTAAAAAGGGAAAACAGAAGGCCATTTATTAAAACACATAAACCAACCATATCCAACCAATATGTTTATCATGCGGTAGAGTTCAGATTTCCGGTTACCTGGCTGAAGGGGCATTTGTCCACTGTGCCTATGATGGTCTCTCTGGGCAGGGTGACCAGGATGTAGGAGCCGTTGTCATATAGTGCCACGTTGTTGCCATCGAACGTGATCACACGCAGGTCTGACATCACTGAGCAACGGCCTGGCATGCACAGTCATAGTAGTATATAGAAATGGAAGAACGTCAGTCTATTAGCTATATTGAATTGCTTAACATATTCCACATTGTGCCCTGGTCTTCAAATAGTATAATGGGGTAAACTGCCTATTCAGTTTGCTAGATCAATTACGGCCCTTTCAATTAAAGACGTTATACGCAATGCACATAGCAATGACACAGCCTTCATTTTCAGTAACTGAATCTACTATCTACAAAAGCTTGCTAATGGCCAAATGTAATATTCAATGCGATCCCGTTTCCTTAATTAAATGAAGTATAAATGTGAGTCGACTGGCTGGCGGATTTAATGTACCAAGTGTCAGTTAATTAAAAATGTATAATTGCACAAACAGAAGGCAGAGTATTATGCTCGCTGAATAATAGAATAAGAGGACAGATAAAAGCACAATAATAAACACAATAAAAGCTGAGGTCCTTTTAGGAGGATGAATAGGGGAGGGAAACACAACTTCATTAGTGTACATCCATTAGAGCCTCAATGAAAAATACATAAATAATCAATACTTTAACAGATCAGAATGAATCTCTGATACTGCCTGTATCTCTTGAGGATACCTGGAAAGCTATGCCCCATCTTAGTTCCTTCTGCAGACTGACACTCTTGAATCTCAGAGGAATAAAGTTAGTGGAGTGGTGTTCAGCACATTCCTGGTTTAATTTCAGCGGCGTCTTTGTGGCGTACTGTATTTGTTGTACACAGGGAAATGCCTAGTGTTCTGTTATGCATTTGTAACTGAGAGTGTACAACTAGACTAACCAAATGTGTCCAGCGTCCATTTTGGTTACACTTGAACCGACTATGTCGGTCGGTAATTTCACCTCGCTCCTGTTGGAGTTAAAATAAGTAAATGGGTGTAATTAGGGATGTCCTGATCATGATTTTTTTATACTGATCCGATTCTGATCATTTGATTTTGAGTATCTGCTTATACCAATTTTTCTCGATCCGATATTTATATTTTTATAGAACACTTATGCCATATCACAATAGTACAATATCCAAACTAATATCATGATATGGATATGATACGTGATCGGATGTTTTTCGCTCCCGGTCCAATTGAATGTCATGTAATTTGAAAATGACATGATCACGTGATCGGATCGGGACAACCCTAGGGTGTATATACTTACAGGGACACTGCCACTGTGGGCAGCAGGGGTCTGTGTTGGTGAGGATGGGGAGGCCCAGCAGGCTGCACTGAGGCATGGTTGTGTTGTAGCGACAATGGAGAGACGAGTTGTGGAGCAGCAGCTCGCTGTTGAAACAGATGAGCTCGGCACACTCGTCAATGCGGAAGGAGTACGGGGGCTGAGGAGAGATAGAGAGAGTACACACTGGACAGTGAGCTGTCTTCAGCAAATTGCAAAGATGCAAAGATACAGGCTACCATTCATTGTCAATGGAAGCCAGCGACACGAATATACAAAGATACATCAGACATTTTGTTGCTGCTGCAAAATCTACACAGCTACCAGTAAGACGCCTGAGGGCGACCTCACCCTAAAGGGCGAGGTCCTAAAGGACCCTAAGGGAGGTTGCACATCCGCCTGGGTGACCTGGGCGTGGCTGCACTAATAACCTTGGGGCAGGCGCGTCTCTAGAGTTTAAATGGACAGGTATCAGTCAAAAGGGAGACATCGAAGAGGTTTGAGGTCAGAGTTGCTGGCTAACTGATGACATCAGAGATCTCCATCGCTGATGATGTCACGTGATGTCACGATATGGTCATGCCTGGGGGTCTGTCTGACTGACTGACTGATTGACTGATGGGAAATACACAATTCCATAGTTAACTGCTACCTGCCGTCGTAACAAAAAGGTTCAGCAGGTTTCAACTTCAGCTACAAAGGTACAAACTACAAAGCTACAGATATGCTGTGTAGCTTAGCATCTTTGTATCTTTTGCATCTGCCAGAGTGAATGCCTAAGATTTTCTGAGAGCAACAGTGTTGTACGACAAATAAGGAATCAGGCTTATATTTGTGAACGAAAAATGTACCTGATGTGAATTGGCGAATCAAATCAAATGATACAAACAAACACTGTCTGTCAGACACACAGATACAGATACAGAGATAATGTATGACTGTATTGACAGCAAGAGCACAGATCACTTGGTCCAGGGATCCAGCACATACCAGTGGTATCTTCGCTGGAATTCTGGGGGAGCCGCAGCATCTAGACACACTCTCTTCACGCATAGATTTACTGCACAAGTGTGTGTGTGTTTGTGTGTGTGTGTGTGTGTGTGTGTGTGTGTGTGTGTGTGTGTGTGTGTGTGTGTGTGTGTGTGTGTGTGTGTGTGTGTGTGTGTGTGTGTGTGTGTGTGTGTGTGTGTGTGTGTGTGCGTGCGTGCGTGCGTGCGTGCGTGCGTGCGTGCGTGCGCACGCGTGCGTGCGTGCGTGCGTGCGTGCATTACAACCATACAGAAAGGAGTAGTTCTATGTTTCAAAACAGTGGTTTTGAAACATAGAACTAAATATATTATATTTAGGACCAAAATGGATACAAAAACAATATATATATATATATAATATAAAACATATATTAATTGGTAACCCTTACCGTACAAGCCCCAGTGGGCAGCAGGAGGGGAGTGGTGGTCAGCTCCTCTGTGGTGACGGGGGAGGTCTCGGGGCTGGTCAGCAGCTCGGTGGTGGTGGACTCAGCGGTGGTGGACTCTGTGGTCTCTGCAGGCGCCGTCGGTCTCGGCGGTCTCGTCGGTCTCGTCGGTCTCGGCGGTCTCGTCGGTCTCATCGGCACGCCGCCCGTGACTGTGGTGGTGTCCGCGGTGGTGGCGCCAGTGGACGTGGGCGGCCGGGCGGGGGTAGTAGTGACACTACTACCGACTAGCGGACTAGCGGTACTAGTCGCTGGTACCTGGTCAAAAAAGAAAACGATCCTTATGCGCTCAAACCAGGGCTGGCATACTTGGTCTTCATATTGATATGTAAGCACGGTTGAGAAGGATAGATTATGTAGTTTGTGTGGTCTAAAGGAAATTGAAAATGAAATGCATTTTGCTTTTCATTGCCCATTTTACAACTCTATCAGGGAGAGACTTTTTAATGAGGTAGATCCAAATTATGAATTTGTGTGGTTGGATGACTTTCCAAATGACATTTTTTCATTTGCCTCATTCCTTGAAAAGGCCTGGTCAATGAGGAGGAGGGCCATTTACATGCAAAATGGCATTGTCTTGTTTGTTTTCATTTTGTTCAAATACTGTACGTACATATCTATTTATGTTGTGTATAAGGCAAGATGTAATATGAACGGGAGGGACTGTAATGTCAGTTGTTTTCAATGTGTCATATACAGTAATTCCATATGGGATTGGGCCAAAGTGGCATGACACGAAAAAATTCATTCATTCATTCATTCATTCATTCATTCATTCATTCAGTACCGGTCCGGGTGTGGTGGCAGTGGTGGGGACCCCTGTGTAAGTGGGAGTGAGGGAGGTGACTGCCACCGTGGTATCGACCGGTGGGCGCACAGTGGTGGTGGTGATGTCTCCGGGTCTGAAGGGTCTCGTAGGCGACGTGGGTCCGGCTGGCGTGGTCTGGGTGGTCGTCACCGCCGCGAGAGTGGTGGTAGTGGAGACGCCGGAGGCTGCCGTGGACGGAGCAGTAGTCGGGGAGAGGGTAGACGACGCGGTCGGTCCGCCGGTCCACGCCAGCGTCAGCATGGTGGATGCCGATGACGTGGTTACGCCGGCTACGGTGGCGGTGGTGGTGACCGGTGGAATCGCGGTTATCATGGTGGTCGCGGTGGTCGGCGGAGCGGCAGACGACGTGGTCGGTGCGCCGGTCCACCGGGTCGAAACAGTGGCAACGAGCGGAGTCGTCGGAGAAGTGGTTACGGTCGACGATGCAGCAGGGGAGATTGTGATGCGCGCCGTGGATGCCGGCACCCCACTGGGAGGGGTGGGAGAAACGGTAGAAGTACTGGTCCTTGTGGTGGAGGCCCTGGTGGAGGAGGGTGTAGTGGTGATGGCTCTAGTAGTAGTAATGGTCGTATTGGTGGTTGTACTTGTGATAGGCCGCCTGGTGATGGTGGTGGTGGTTGTACTTGTGATAGGCCGCCTGGTGATGGTGGTTGTACTTGTGATAGGCCTCCTGGTGATGGAGGTGGTGGTGGTGGTGGTACTTGTTATAGGCCTCCTGGTGCTGGTGAAGGTTGTACTTGTTATTGGCCTCCTGGTTGTGGTGGATGTTGTACTTATTATAGGCCTCTTTGTGGTGCTGGTGGTGGTTCTAACTGGTGTGGGTGTGGTTATGGGGGGCACTGTGGTTGTTCTGTTGGACCGAGTGACATATGCAAAGGGGGTTGGAGTTGGGGGAAGGAACACACCTGGAAGACATGAATAAGAACATGGTTAAGGAGTTACCGTTGAATATACAGTATAGGGCTTAATGGGCTCTAAGCACACACGACATGTTGGAAAGAACTTGGGGTGTTATCGATGATACTAATGAAGGCTCTGTTCCATTCTGTTGGCCATGTTGGCTCACTGAAAACACACTGCTACACCAGTGGGTCTCAAAGTGTCCTTGAGTGGGTTCCAAATGGCCCCGTAACTCTGAGAGTGTCCTTGTCCTTTGAGAACCACTGCACTGCATTAGTATCATCAGTAACACCTGTGAAGGGAGTAGGGAAGGGGCCTGGAAGTATGAAGACTTATTGTGTGTGCATAAAGCCCATTTCCAGTTGCCAATGTACAGTATAAAATCATATTGGACTCGCCAAGATTCAGTGTCTTTTTACTTTTCCTTAGTGTTTTTATTTATTTTCACTTTGTACAGCACTTTGGAAACCTTGTGTTTTAAGAAATGTGCTATAAAATAAATTGGATTGGATTGGAGTGCCTCATTGACTAACAGGAGCGAGGCTCGCCACTCCCTTCCACTGAAGAAGCTATGAACGTACATACTGTATAATGAACCCTGAAGTTTCCAACATACTCTGATATTATATTCATAAAAGGTTATGTTTCTATGCTTGGTTCATTTTTAACCATTAATAGCACATGTAAAAGGCCTGTAAAACATACTCTGATGGGATTCGATCCTGGGGCCAATCACATGCGACTCCTTCAGCATGAAACCATATTTGTTTATATTCTCTGAGGTGTACAAGAGAAACAGGTCGATATCACTCACAGTCCTCTGCATAGACGCATCTCCTGGTGATTTCATCCATTAGCATGTTCTTGGGACAGCGTGGAAAGCAGCCCTCCACACTGCAACGCACACAGAAGAATACCACATTACACCAAAACACATGAATTTTTAGTCATACCTGTATTTGGACAGTACTTGAGCTGAGCGTCTTACGGAGGCAGGAAATGGCAAAGTGTGGCATCAGGGTCACTGCATGTTGGGACACAGGGGCTGGCACAGGTTTGGTATCGCCACTCACAAAATATACGGTACGGGATCAGAAAACTGCTCTCTGACAAGGAGAGAAAAACAGATGATTCAATATTTGTGTCACTTTAAGGTTTAGCATAGGCTACTTCATACTCACATGGCAGTTTACAAAGCCAATGAATATGTATAGTATTTGTCAATGAACCTGTGAGTTTGTGAGTGTGTGCATCTGCCAATTTTATTTTATTTCTCTAAAAGTGTGTGCGAGACGAGTGCGTGCTTGTATGTATGTCTGCCTTTACAGTTTCTGATTATTCTCTCCTGGTGTGTACTTGGGACTGGGAGCATTACTGACCCTCCAAAGTGAAGCTGCTGCTCGTCTTGAAGTCCTGTGAGTTTTGGTATTTCTGGGCTCGTACAGCCGTGCGAGTCAGCGTCAGAAAGATGCCTGGTTGGGTGATCAGCTCGAAGGAGGTGTGGCCCGGCAGGAACAGCCCCTGGTGCTGGATGAAGGTCGCCCTACGACTAAACTCGGGCCCTCGACTCCAGCGTTCCATTTGGAGTCGGCTTCGCCCTGACACAGTCAGGAAGTAATTTGGTCTCTCTGCGGATTCCAGTGACACCATAGGCACGCCTACGTGAAAGAGAGTGAGGTTAGTGGTGGGCGATATACTACTTTTTTTCAACTTAAATTGTATTCATTTTTCAAGAACAATCAAAAACAAAACAAGAACACACAAAGAACAAACAAATAAAAAAAAGGACATCACAGTATATGTTGCCAAACATCATCTTGCGAATCATGAAACAAAATAGAATACAAATACTGTTATATAATAGTAGACAGTGTATTTCTGGAGAAAAGAAAAAGAAAAAAAAATGCAGTATAGTATGTGCCTACAATGACATACACATCCATACATATACACACATAGTACATACATATAAAGTGGGAATAGAATTGGACAATTAAGTACGAAGAACATATTTTATCTTGTTTACCCTTTTCAGACATTCAGTTACATTTCCACATCCCATCTATGGTATTTCTCCTTTAAATGTTTTAGTATTTAGTCCTTAAAATGTAAGTATAATTTGAATATGATTATTTTTGTCAAAGGTTTAAGCATCACACCAAGTGCAATCATTTTTTTTTATATATATTTGAGAAACCATCCAGGTTCCTACTTCCTAGCCCTCTTGTTGCTCAGAGGTATAATATAACCATTTTCCCACTTGTTTTCAAAAGACTCTCTCTTCATTCTCAAGTTCGCTGTCATCCTCTCCATGTCAAAGATCTCAGAGACTACCTGAAGCCAGTCTTCTACAGATGGAGATTCTGCCTGAAGTCATTTACGAGTAATGGCTTTTCCCCCTGCAGCCAAGAATATTTTCATTAGATACCTGTCACTGTAATTTAATCTGTTAAGTCTCCCAGATATAACAATATACAGTAATCTAATATCTGTATATACCCAGGATCTCCTGCAATTTCTCCAAGACTCCAAGCATTAAAATATGAACAACCCCAGAAAACATGACAATGATTTACTTCTACCTCGCCATAGTTTCTCCAGCACAACTGTTGTGCTCCAAGCTGTTTTCATTTAAGCTTTGGAGTGATAAAAAAGCGAGGTGTATTTTTCCAGCAGAATTCACTTGATGTGTATTGTGTTTTGCAAATATTTAACCATTGTTCAACTGTGATTTGAGCATTCAGTTCTTTTTCCCATTTTTCCTGTACAACATACTGTTGTACAGTATGTTTTCTGCAGTTTGATACAGATATAATTTTTATTCTATTTTATTTGTTCCTTTTGTATATGCCTGAGTAATCAATTGAATAAGTTTGTTCTGATTTATTTGTGGATCACGGTTCTGGACTTCTTGATTAAAATAATGACGTAACTGGAGATATCTAAATAAATCTTGATTTTCTAAATAGTATTTATAAAGGTTCTGGAAGCTCTGTAATCTATTTTCTTCCATAATCTTATAGTAAGATGTGATCCCATGGTTGGAAAACCAAAACCTGAACCGCTGATCCAGTTTTCCTGGTGTAAATGCCGTATCATAGGCTACCCTTCTCAGTATTTTTGATTGCTTTTCTATTTTTAACTGTTTGACAACAGTGAGCCAAGTCTGTAATGTGAAAGATGTGATTGGATCTAATTTATCTAAATTGGCGTTTGCCGCCTAACATAGCTTGTACTGGGATATCCTGATTACATATTTCTATGGCTTTCCATTTGGCTTCTGTATCATTAGCTCCCCATAAAGCCACAAATCTAATTTGGGCGGCGTAAAAAATAGTCTTGTAGATTTGGTAGTGACACGCCTCCCTTTTCCTTATTCAGCTGTAATGTTGCATATTTAATTAATACATTTTAATTAATTTCTGCCATTTCAAATGAATTGCGAAATTAACTTATCCCACTCATTGAATTGTTTGGATGGAACATTAACTGGTAGAGACATGAACAGGTATAAGAGTCTTGGCAAGATATTCATTTTGATAGTTTCGATTCTTGAACTCAAGGATAAAGGGAGTACAGACCAGCGATTAAGGTCATTTTTGAGTGGTGCAACCACTCCAAGGAACAGCAATGTCCCTATATGTTTAGAGTATGTCCCTATGTTTAGAGTACCAACAGGGGGCACTGTTGCACCACTCACTTCAGACCGGTCTGATTTTTTATTTTGGAGTTGATAGGAGTAAAGTTTTTGTCATATAAATTATCAAATTCCTTTGTTATCCAAACCCCTAGATACTTTATCTGTGTCTTGACTCTTTCTGAGAACTGAGAACAAAAGAATACGAAGTATAGTGGAAAGACTCTTTCTACTACTTCATATTCTGTTCACTCGATGGGATGCTGACTATTCTTTTACAACCATTTGTATGTATGTCCTATGCGCTCATAGAACAAATGCCATATGCAAAATATGATAAGGGTTAGAATTAGATTGCTGATTGCTGCCTCATCAAACACAAATGTTTGGTCAAACCATGTGACACCCATTGGAATTGCATTGTCTGTCTGTCCATCCATCCATCTTCAACCGCTTATCCGTAGTCGGGACGCGGGGGCAACAGCTCCACCAGAGTGCTCCAGACTTCCCTCTCCAGAGCAACATTAGTGACTTCCTCCTGGGGGATCCCGAGACGTTCCAAGGCCAGTTAGTCGATGTGTTTCCTCCAACTGCGCCTTGGTCTGCCCCGGGGTCTCCTCCCAGTGGGACATGCGATTGTGGCAGCCATTAATCACAGACAGAGCACAGAACATTCGTTTGATATGTGTGAAGGAGGCCTCACTGAGTTTACTTTTCACTGCTTCCACTCCACTGTCACTGCTTGTTTTAAATGTGGTTTTACTCCAAAAAGAGCATTCCTTAAAATTAGATTGGAACACAAAAATATATTAAAATGTAAGGAACTACAGTAAGCACTACTTTACCACTTAAGCCGTATTTTATACTTCGTCGTACGATGGTGTCACGTGGCGACACTAGCCGATCCATAAGCCGGTCCATTCATACACTTGTGTAAATGACAGTGTGCATATGAGAGCTCACGTGTCTTGGGCTCCTTCTGCAGTCCTGAGGTGACCATGAAGTTGAAGAGCAGCCCTGGGGCGGGCAAAGTCCCTGGGGCCACTCTAGTCATGGGGAACACCGAACTGCTGCTACGATTCACTCCGAACATGGTGTCATTATAGATGGCACTGAACATAGCATAGGGCCCGTCACCCAGCTCTGTAGGGAACGTACAGTAGATATGCTTTTAAATCTTAAAAGGTAGGGTAAGTGATTTTTGTTGATTTATATAGCTCTATTGCGGGATACATATTTTATCCAGTCAGGATAGAGAACTCAGACAGGATACAGATTAAACAAGTGAAATTGGAAGTGATAAATTAAGCTGATAAATGAGCACTCTCTCTGATTGACTGAAATTAATGCAATAAACCTGAAAATGTATTTTCTGTTCTGTTTATTATGCATAACAAAGACACTTTATAACTATAAGTTAAGGTAGTTACCATGTGCTGTGCCACTGAGCTTAATGCATGATGACCAGCGCTTATAATACGTTATAAGTATACGTTGTTATAAGTTGTCGTACATTATTATAAACATTTATAATGAGTGTTATAATGCCTTAAGCTTAATGCATTACAGACACGACCTTTAAGTAAAGTGTTACCCTTGTAGTAGACTCATACACACCTTGGTTGTAGTATTCACAGTCGAAGGCTGCAAGAGAACCAGATAAACACAGTTTTGAAATCACAAGTAATACAGACCAGTGACTCTCAACCTTTTTAACGTCAACGACCCCCAGTTTATTATGCATTGGACCACGGACTGCCATTTAATCCTATCTTAATCTCTTAGACCGCAATCTACACTGTAAAATCCGTTTTGTTCCATTTAAAGAATACACTTCAGCCAGGAACAATCACGTCATATGTAGATTCATTCCAGGAGTTACAGATCATCTGTAAGGTTTTTTTTTAGTTTCTTCAATTATTCCATGGATTCATTTTTCGATTAATCGAATAATCAAGAAGCTCCCAAATGATTTTTATACCATATTGACAAATCAACGCAAAACAATTCTAATGAACTAGATCAGTGTAAAACATATAATGGCGTCACATAAAAATAACAAAACTGGTCGATATACAAGCAGAGCTCGTAGATCTGCTGTTTTAAAAATCGAAAATCATTAATTATTTTTTATATTTGAATAAATCTATTACTTTGATTGTGTGTCTGTGTCTGTGCGTGTGTGTGTGTGTGTGTGTGTGTGTGTGTGTGTGTGTGTGTCTGTGCGGGTGTGTGTGTGTGTGTGTGTGTGTGTGTGTGTGTGTGTGCGCGCGTGTGTGTGTGTGTGTGTGTGTGTGTGTGTACTCACGACAGACGGAGGGTGACCTCCAGTGAATGCCGACCCCCTGCTGGCAGCATTTGTGTGCGTATGCAGCGATGGACGTACAGAGACACTCACAGTCACCTCCACGGTTACAGTTACACGTGTCTGTCAGACAGTTCCTATAGAACCAGGCAACATCCACCTGGGTGGCACACACGCACGCACGCACGCACGCACACACACACACACACACACACACACACACACACACACACACACACACAGAGTGTACATTTTTATACCCTAACAAAGCAAATGCAGTACAGTACACTAGTCTAAACACACACTAAACCACAACTGATATATCGGCAATTGTTTGACATTTTTATAGTTTCCTAATGCCAAATATCAACCTGGCGTTATATTTCACCAAAAATATGGCAGATCTACAATCGCATTTTCATCTTTGAACAGGAATTAAGTGATTACTGTAAATAATTTAAAAAGTTTATGTTTTATTTGTTTTTTTATTTGTATTTATTATTATTTTTGCTAACAAGTTACATATTCTCAAATAGAGACTTTAATCAAATCAAGTTTTTCAAATTGATTAGAAAATGTTGCGCTATTTAACAAAATAGGTCTAGGATTTAGCATCAGACCCCAAAAATCAGTTAGGCAGTTACGCCCACACACAAAGATGCATGCACGTGTGCACACACAGACACACACAAATAGATAGATACATCATATAAAACAACAAGTGAACCAGGCCAAATGGAAGTGGGGGAGACTACGGGTGGTCGGGTTTAGGGGGTGAGCGGTTAATAATTCAGACTGGTGCTGATGGAAAAGACGTGAGGACAATGGGATGCGGGTCACTCTCGGGGCCCAGATGAGGGCTGCTGTGACAGACACGTCACATCAACGATGAGTTGGTCACTCCACACAAAACAATAACTGGGCCCCCCATGTCCACGCTGGTGGTGACAGGCTGACAAACATACTGTAGGTTACTAGCTATTTACCACCATAGAGCGATAGAACTCTATGTTTTAATTTGTACTGACTTGCATTTGAATTTGAGATACCTTCGAAAGATGTATTTTACTAGATATATTCTATGGGTTCTATGTATTTATTCTATGTATTCTCGTGACTGTAGTATAGTTCTTTGAAGACTTGCTCAGATGTGGGATGTGTAATGATACAAAACCGTTTTAGAAAGAGAATAAATGCAGCGCCATTGTCTGAGGGGATTAACTGTCAAAGTACTGTACTGTAACTGCATCAAAGCAAGGTCAGATCTTTTTTTTTAAAGCAGCACAGAAATGTGTATGGATCATTGACTGTGCTCATCACTTTGATGTGTACAGGCTCCTTTCATTTTAGAATGTTAATAATACAAATATAATGGGAGGATGACCTCCAGTGAATGACGTCATCCCCATGCTGGCAGCATGGGGACTTAACCCACCTCAGACTCAACATCTCAGACTCAACATATACGACTTAACCCACCTCAGACTCAACATATCAGACTTAACCCATCTCAGACTTAACATACGACTTAACCCATCTCAGACTTAACATACGACTTAACCCACCTCGGACATAACAAGTCGGACTTAACCCATTAAAAGCACCCGTGACATTTTAGATTATTTTTGCGTTGGCTATTAAGTAGCAGCTATGCAAGTTCACAGTGCGATTTTTTCTTCCTTTTTTCTTTATTTTAAGCTCCAAAATATTTGGAAAATGTTGAATAATTTTTGGGATCAGATGGGGCCAAGTACATTCTGGTGGTTCTTGGCACGAAAATGTTTAGAGAACTACGGCTTTAGAAGGAATTTGTATAGAACCAGCCTCAGGTCATTAATGGGTTAATGTGGCCTGCCTGTGACAGAATTCGTATATGACGAATCTATACTTAACAGTATGTAAGTTAAAGTATGATGTTGACATTGACCAAGGATTCAGCCCAATGGAATTCCATTACAAAATTATAAACTAGTTATATATTTCAGAAAGTATAAAACATGTGTGAATTAGTAGAGGTACCAAGTTAACCTAATGGCAATGTGTACACGGAATTCGTCAACATTAGTTCAGGACAAAGTTTAACAACTTTAAACTCTGTAGTCTTAGAGAAATGGACTTGAGTTACGTGATGGGATGTGTTTTGAGCTTGATCGGCTATTTTGGGTGAATATTACCCCCAAGGCATGCTGGGGTTCAAGTGGTTAGAAAGAATAATAGAACCTTTTTCAGTTCCATATACAATAGTAGAACCTTTTCCTGGTGAGCGTATTTGTAATAAGCTGGAAACACAACTGTGTGCAGTGTCCTTTCTTGAACTATGCTCATAATTAGAATCCTCAACATCTTCTAATTTATGATGTGCTGGTGTTTGTGTTTTATTCATATGTTTTTCAACCCAGCTTCTCCCGCTGGGTGTGTAAATTTTGATTCTTATAAAGAATACATTGACAAAGATACAGAAAAGTAATTAGCTCAGCAGACCTCAGCTTGTGCATTTGCTGCCATCTGCTGGCCATACAGAGGATTACATATTATGACAAAATCCCTTCTGCATGATCCTGAGATTTGTAATGGGAATTCATGTGTCTCTAGGCAAACTAGGCGTGACTGTTCAGGAACAAATATTGTGTGTTTGTGTATGTGTGTGGGTAGGAGACATCGTGAAAATGCAAGAACACGTGTATGAGTGCTGTGTGCTTTGTATTTGGTGACTGTGGTATTTGGTGTTGATCTCTGAGGACCAAAGCTTACTGCCGTGGATCAGATAAGAACAGTTCCCATACCCTTGTCACCAACCTACTGCCACACTGCCAGCAGGATAACCTTTCTACAGCTGCAAAGCACCATACACGGTGTGTGTGCGTGTGTGTGTGTGTGTGTGTGTGTGTGTGTGTGTGTGTGTGTGTGTGCGTGCGTGCGTGTGTGCGTGTTTGTGTGTGTGTGTGTGTGCTTTCATGTATGCATGCATGTGTTTGGTTGTATACATGTATGTCTGCTATGTCTATGTACTCATATGTGTGTGTGTGTGTGTGTGTGTGTGTGTGTGTGTGTGTGTGTGTGTGTGTGTGTGTGTGTGTGTGTGTGCGTGCGTGTGTGTGTGAGAGTGTGTGTGTGTGCACATACCACGTTGTGACAAGGTGCAAAGATGTCGCTGTAGAGGATAGCGCATTCTCTCTTGGCGTACGGCTGTCTGCCCAAGTCCCCTTCACACGGTCGCTTAACTACATAATCACTCACACACTGACGCGCGCGCACACACACACACACACACACACACACACACACACACACACACACACACACACACACACACACACACACACACCAAGAAGGTGATAAAGTGTCTGATTACTCTTAAATATCACCAACACTCAAGGGAGATGGACAGAAAATTGCGAGAACGAGCGCAGGAGGGTGAGTGAGAAAGACTTTGAAGGAGTGAGAAAAGAAAGACAGAGATACCTGGGAGAGGTTTAGAAGTAAAAAAGAGCTTCACTTTGAGGGAAACTTTGAGCAAGAGCAAACAGGCTGGAAAGAGAATTGTGTATACATTTGAGTCGGGGGATACGTACTGACAAATTCTGCCGAATCAAATACACATTGAAACAACAATTGTTCATAAATATTCAACACAATCTTTGACACTCTCGTATGAGGGTCTGTGGCACAATTTCTTCTCAACGTATTTGTTTGAAAATCGATAATCACCAGTAGGTTACTTAAACGTGGAGACGTCCGACGTCCGTTGGTCGCATTGTCCGACTATTACTAACCCTAACCCTAAATCTAACCCTAACCTCAGTCTTAACCGGTCACCTAAGTCCCCTAACCTCATATCAGTCTTCGATCATGTAAGTCAGTTTCACAATGTTTTCGCTTCGACGGCAGTAATTTAACTTCCGCGGAATCGCAGCCAGTAAACATGCAGTAGTCTCCAGGCGAGCCTGCTGGCTTGATTGCATTCCGAGTGATAAGGTGATTATCGGTTGATAACATTCGAAGTGGGTGGTCTTTCAGAAACCTTTACAGATTAATAAATACACATTAATCTTGGGGTCCTTGACATGAAAATGTTTGACAACCAATCAACACTGGTCTACAGCACCAATTGTGGTGGGTAAGACGGCAAGATTGAAGATTGATTTCCATGAACCATGGTTCATGTTTTGAGTTGTTATTAGAGAAAGTACAAGATGAGTGATATATATATTTTTCATTTGCTGCTTTCTTTTGTTTTAGCGATTTTAGCAATTTTTTAAAGAATGGAATCCCCAGCTGTTTCTTTTTTCACCTGAAAGTGAGGAGTTTGACACGTGTGGAGGAACATGCCCTCAGAGCATTGGACCAGAGCACAACAGAGTAGGGGTGAACTTACCTCTCGATTTTATACGATCTCGATAACTAGGGTGCTGATTCGATTTATATTGCTATTCTGCGATTCAACGATTGTTGTGAATCAATATTAGTTACTTTGCTTTTATTTATACTAGAACATTTTAAATGAATGAATTAATTAATTAATTTATACATAAAAAAAATATTCTGAACTTGAACTCTGAAAATCGTGGTATTAAAAATTGCGATATTAGATTGAATCGTTTTTTCCCCCCATGAGAGAAGAGTGACCATATTGTGAGAGTGAGGCGTCAATTTTCTATATTTTACACAGTCCACTGTTATGGTGTTGTTACAAATGTGTTTTTAAATGTGAAAGATATACATGCTGAATTGATTACGGGTGAGTTGTACGTACGTACCTGTCCCAGTGCCCAGCTGTCCCCAAAGCTCTGTGCGTTGTTGACCTCCATGTGACTGGAGGTGGTCATGTCGTTTACTGTCACAGTGTCAAAGTTCCCACACAGCCCTCTGAGCAGGCCCTGGATGCAACAAGTAACAAGTATGCTTTTCTAAACAAAAGCCTGTGACACATAATTGTTTGCGATGGCTTATCTGAGTTCTCAATTTCAAATACATATACAAATACACAAAAGGAAATAATTTTCATTTTCCATTTATCCCATTAAGACCAGGAAAACCTAGGCGTTATACCTTTAAAACCTAAAAAGAAATTATCCTGTTATATACATAGCGGAAAAAGGACACACCAAATTAGCAGAGTATTCTTATAGGTGCAAGGCTCAAAAATGCAAAATGGAAAGAAGGAAGCGCCAGCATACAATAAATGTCCTTTTAATTTTAATACCTCTGACGAACGGACAGCGGACACGTTTCGGCCAGATGGGCCTTTCTCAGCACTCACACTTTGTGATTGAAATAGACACTCGTGCTTTCTAAGGTGTGATTTGGGGCCCGAAGGATGAATACAAAATGAATATCAACATCTTAATACTGTCCAATCTTTAGATCGGGAGGGGGGTGAAATTATGACAGGCAGTTACTGCTGTCAACATATGACTCCCCAGTCAAAAAACTCTTTGTGTTTGAAATACACACTCATGCTTTCTAAGGTGTGATTTGGGTCCCTACAGATGAATACAAAATGTATATCAACATCCTAATACTGTCCAATAATTAGATAGGGGGGGGGGGGGGGGGGGGGTTATGACAGGCAGTTTCTCCCCAGTCAAAAAACACTGTGTTTGAAACATGCTCTCTAGGCCTCTAGGCCTAGGGTATGATTTGGGTCCCTAAGGATAAATACAAAATGAATATCAACATCCTAATACTGTCCAATAATTAGATATGGAGGGGACACGTCCGTTGTCTGTTCGTCAGAGGTAATAAACCATGTGAAATGGACCTTTATTGTGTGCTGGCGCTATATACATCTATGCTATGTATAACAATATGATTTTTTTGTTTTGTTTTTAATACAAAATAGAAGATTTTCTGAAATATTAGGTTAGGATTTAGAAGGCGTTTAAGTCGGCCTCAAGTCTAAATGGGTTATTAATATGCAAAATCTTCAAACACACACATATATCATTCTTTTCGCTGTGGGTTGTCTAACTGTTTCCCAAAGGAATAAACACCTTCCACTGTGGTCCAGCTCTGATGTGCACGGTAGTCTTGCGGTCCCAGAGGATGGTGATGTCCTGGCTGGCGAAGTGGACCACAGTGTAGTAGCCTGCATTCCACAGATCAAACTCTGACCCCCGGCCCAGAACGGTGGAGGGGCTCTGAGTACAGGACAAATACAGGACAACCATGGCTTACAAATTGGCAAATAAAATAGATCTAGAGAATGTACAGTACATTTATGTTTAGTACTGCTGTCTATTGTGTTTATACCTTATATGTGCATGTGTGTGCGCGTGTGTGTGTGTGTGTGTGTGTGTGTGTGTGTGTGTGTGTGTGTGTGTGTGTGTGTGTGTGTGTGTGTGTGTGTGTGTGTGTGTGTGAATGCATACGTACATGTGTATGTGTTGTTTGTGTATGCATGCTGTATGTGGTATTAATGTGTATTACTTTAAGAGTTTAGCTGACTTTGACGGTCATGGAGTATTCAGTCAACTAACATTTGTTAGACATGCATGTATACACGTCTTTTCTAATCACACCGCAGGAGGCCTTGGACGTCTTTAGGGCTTTTTTATTGATATAAAACAAAAATATCAGGGGGGGGGTGGCTTCTCCTTCTGCACCATATTCCTTGCTGTTTCGTGCATACACGCTGCCGTTCACTTCCTTGTTTACGGCTCAAAAATAATGGCTCGTAACTCCTAATCTAGGGAGCTCTCCATGGTTTTTACCAGGACAATGTTCTGTCTTCATTTCTGTCTTCAGCATGCATCTCGTTTGGAATATAAACGCTTCTAGAGAGACTTTAGCGTGACCAGCGTGACCGTGAGGTAAGAACTATAAGAATGGAAGATTATGCCTCCCGGTTTTTGGGGGGAACGAAAGGGGGGACCATTCAGAGTAAAATCTGCCACATCTGCTGGCACTCTAGCGCCTATATTTTGTGTGACTGAAAATGACCAATTCTCCTGCTGGCGCAACTACCCTCTATGGCCACACGGTGGCAGTTAACTTGTGTATACATAGTACAATCCGGAGTGTTAACTGAACTGTATTTTTAATAGGCTCTATGAAAATACATCATTTTGAAAAGAACTTGGGCCCCTTCCCTACTTCTTTCACAGGTGTTAGCGCTGATACTAATGAAGGCTCTGTTCCATTCTGGTCAAACAGAACTACACCAAAGGGGGGGGGGGGGGGGGAGGGTCTCAAAGTGTCCTTGAGTGTGTTCCAAATGGCCCCGTATGGTATATGAAACTCTGAGAGTGTACAAATGTAACATTGCATTGTCCCGGAAGTAGGAGGAGTTATTCTGTGTGCATAGAGGCCATTGAACTGTGTACTCATGTGTGTGTATGTGTACATACAGGGTTTCCAGAGTTGTCTGTGAAGTAGATCTTGGTTAGTCCCACGTGGATGACCAGTATTTTCATACAGACAATGCCACTCTCATAGCAGTCCTTGTTTTGGGCCACGATGGACACCTCAGCCTCTCCTATGCTCTGGAGACAGGACAAACAAAAGAGGAATGATCCAAATTCAGAATTAGAATCAGTTTTATTGTCACATCACAGGTTTACAGAAGTAAAGAAGTGGGCGAAATTTGTATTTTGTGCATCGCTCCCATCGTATCATTATTTCATAGATAGAAGTGAGAAAGGGAAGAAGAAGTGGGGGAGATCAAACAAAAGAGATCAAACAAGAAAAAACTAAATAAAAATACAAAATATATCTACATATTTACATGGTGCCTGAGATAAGGTGTAAAGGTAAATGACATGGTTATTGGATGCGTAATCATAGGATGTGTCTCTTAAGTGTTCTCTTTCCCATTGTCTCTTCTTTCCACTGTTCTCAAAGTGGGGTCCATGGACTACTAGGATTCCTTCAAGGGTTTTCCGAATGTATTCATCCAATTAAATTACATTTTCATGAATATCTTGACAAATCTTCTCAAATGGGGGTCCCTACCACAACATACTTTGAAATGAGTGTCCATGAGAAAATACATATCAAATGATCAATGTGTTTGAGAACCATTGCTAGTCTAGACTGCTCACAGCACTAGTTTTGTATTGCTAACATCAGGATCCCTGTTAAGGGGTCGGCCCTGACTCAGCAGTGGTTCAGGAGGTGGAGCGGGTATTGCACGGTTCCCGTTTTGATCTCCCCTGCAGGCAACATAACGAAGCGTCCTTGAGCAAGACACTGAACCCCTAACCGCTCCGTCCAGAGCTCAGACAGGCAGATTGGTGCCTTGCATGGCTGCCTCCGCCGTTGGTGTGTGTGACTTGCTGAAGCACTTTGGAAAAAGGCCATCTATACAAAAGCAGACCACTATGCTTATACCAAAGATGCAAACTTGGAAACCCGATTCGGGTTCAGTGTGGTAGAGGGAAAGGGTGACAAGAAGAGGAAGCAACTGTAGGGCTCTTAAAGACGTGGCCCAGACCACCCGGCCTCTTCGTTCTCCCGGGGTCTGCCCGCGGTGTGGCCAGTCGGTCCGATTCCGTTTGAATCGGAATGCCTGTTCTGCTAATTCTAATTCTATATCCCTGGGAGCGCAGGAGCCCTGGGGTTTGTGGCGAACAGTGCGGCCTTTGTGTCACCACGGCTTTGCACAACGTCCGCTTGCATTACGTTGGGGCGTGCACGTGCACGTGGACACACACACACACACACACATACACACACACACACACACACATACACACACACACACACACACACACACACACACACACACACACACACACACACACACACACACACCTCAATCTGCTCTAATTAAAAGCCACTTTCTCTTCCAAGATTAGAAAACGAGCTCCTTGGATCTGCTTTCCCAGATCCCAATCAGTCTTGGCCAGGAAATGTCCAGGATGCTCCTCCTTTGCCCTTAAACACATATAACCTTACTCCCACTCACGTACAGTATACACTTCACACACACACACACACACACACACACACACACTGCCCTCTGTTGTGACTGCACTTCATTCCATTCCATTAGACAAGAATTGATTTTCCCTGTGCAACACGCCAAACATGCATGTCCATATCTACGCTCTAGAGCACAGGAACCCAGACACAGATAGAGATAGACACTTCCCAGACACACACACACACACACACACACACACACACACACAAGCACGCACACACAAGCACGCACACACACACAAGCACGCACGCACGCACGCACGCACGCACGCACGCACGCACGCACGCACGCACGCACGCACCACATTCTTCACTCACTTTGAGCAGGTACACCTGGCAGTCAGAGTAGTAGTCATATTCCAGGCCATCAAAGGTATGGTAGTGTCTGTCACTGTACACCGTGCACACTGCCGGACACGGTGAGTAGCTGCAGTTGAAGAAGCCATGGTGACACGCGCTGTGGACACGGAGAAAAGGTGGACACACATAACATAGACATGATAAGACATAAGAAGACATGATAACAAGACATAAGATACAGTAGACATGATAAGACATAAGATAGACATGATAAGACACATAAGCAGAATACACGTTGGGGTCTTGGCGGTGGTGGAAAGTACCTAAGTACATTTACTAAAGCACTGTATGTACTTAATCACAACTATTTGTTCTTTTAGTTCTACTCCACTGCATCTCGGGGGGGGGAGGGGGGGGGGACTACATCTGTCTTTTATTTGACAGATTTAGTCCGTAGTAACTAAATCTGTTACTTTGTAATGTAGTTACTTTGTAGATTTTTATTTTTATTACAAAACATACATTACTCACTTCAGCCCTATAATCCTATATACATTTTGGCCATTTGAAAATAGCCGATCTACTATAGATCTACTGTAGATCTACAGTAGATCTAGATTTGAAACCATGAAATGGGAGTGGGACATTCTGCTATAACGAGTACTTTTTACTTTTGGTACTTTAAGTACATTTTGAATTCCTGACTTTTACTTTGACTTAGTAAAGAATGTGAGTACTTTTTCCACCACTGGGTCTTGGGGATAGTTCAACTGACAATTACATAGAAATGCTAAAACGTTATATTATGAATGCAGAGTTTTTAAACTAGTTATAGTATGAATGACCACATGCTAAGACGTTATATTATGACCACATCAACAATATACTGTACTGGCAGTGCTGGAGGGACATGGCTTGAAAGCCATAGCACAATATCTAAACTATACCAGCTATAGCAATACCATCTCCACAGTTTCTACAGTATGAGGACTATACCATCTGTAACATGTGGTCTCTAGTTTCTACAGTATGAGGACTATACCATCTGTAACATGTGGTCTCTAGTTTCTACAGTATGAGGACTATACCATCTGTAACATGTGGTCTCCAGTTTCTACAGTATGAGGACTATACCATCTGTAACATGTGGTCTCTAGTTTCTACAGTATGAGGACTATACCATCTGTAACATGTGGTCTCTAGTTTCTACAGTATGAGGACTATACCATCTGTAACATGTGGTCTCCAGTTTCTACAGTATGAGGACTATACCATCTGTAACATGGGGTCTCCACAGTTTCTCCAGGGAGATACTCCAGTCCCATCCAGACACAGGGGCAGTTTTCGGGATAGTAGCATTCCCCGCGGTGCAGCACCAATCTATATGGACCAAACACAACATTTAAATGTGGTAGGCAAAATAAGCTTTAGCTTCAGCCAACACCTTTTTAGAACTCTTTCAAAGTGTTATTGAAATGTACTGTACGACATTCTTTGTCAAAAAAGGGCCGACTAAACATAGACATGCAATTCTGACAACCAGCTCTCTCTGAACACTGTCCAGAGTTATGAAGGCCACTAACAGAGTCAAATGCACAGCGATTCAAAGTCATAAAAGTAGTATGTGCACACAAGGTCATAAAGTTATGACGTGAAATGTAGTTAAGAGTTTCCAGTGACAGGGTTTATTTTTAGAAGCGTTCATACCCTGGAGGACAGACGCAGCCGGAGATGCAGGGCGTGTTGGGAGGACAGGTAAGGTTCAACATCAGGTTCCGGCAGGTGGGCTCGCAGGCCACGCCCCCTGTGCGCTCCGTGCAGCTGTGGTACACCTTTCCCTCGGGACATTCCCCTGTTTCCACCATCTCCGGCTCTGAAACACACAGGCGCGCACACACACACACAAGCACGGACACAAACACACACGCACGGACACAAACAAGCATGCACGCATACTAGGGATGGGTATTGAGTCGACATGTATCACGATACAGAGGCCACGATACGATATGTAACACAATACACGTTGATGTGCAATAATGACCGGACACCGTGTGTCCTACACATTTTACCTAGATGACAGATTGCCGATGTTTTGACATATTGTCAGTGTCAGAAATGTTAAAGTTTCCAAATCAATTAGAAAAACGTAGTTGATAACATTTACACAAAATGCAAGGAAATAAATAAAAATAAACGCAAAAGATTGAAACATTTTGCAAAAAAGATTCTGCAGGATTGCCACATACAGTGATTGGTCTGCTTATTCTGCCCCTCTTTTTAAACAACTCAATATTTTACCAATCTTTAATTTAAATACATACCAAACCTGCAACTTTATTTTCAAAGTATTGTTCCAGCCAGTTTCATTTCCTTTGCCATGTAAAGACTTGTGATGTGCACCACTTCAATACGAGACAGTCAAATCATTTACATCTCCCAAAGTTCCGTACTGGTCTGTGTCAGTTCTCCATCAGATACAGGGGGGCCCAGCTATGGAACACCTATACAGCAATCTCATCAAATTCTACTTCATTAAAAAATTTCAAACATAAGTTTAGGACCCACTTAATTGACCAGATCACCTAATTATATTTCTTTGTATCATCTCTTCTTTTCTCTAATCATGTAAATAACCAAAAATTCTAATCATGTTCTTGTTGTGTTTTTGTTTTGTTGTTTTGTTTATGTTTTATATACTGCAATCATGTTTTCTGGATATTCTATAGCTCATGTACAATGTTTCATTATAATCTATATATAGGTAGAGGCCTCGTATAAGCCCCTTGGGCTTTTTGCCTCAGCCTAGCACCTTACCCTTCTCATATTTATATGTTCACTGTGTTGTTTTTATACTGTGCTGAATAAATAAATACAAAAAAATACAAATCATATATCGTAACTGTCGGGCAGAAACACATTCTGATGTCTGTTTGTTTTTTAAAGCCACGTCACACAGCATTTCCTTCTGTATCGATATGGTAGCTGTATCGATATGGTAGCTGTATCGATATGGTAGCTGTATCGATATGGTAGCTGTATCGATATGGTAGCTGTATCGATATGGTAGCTGTATCGATAGAATTATCTTCAAGGAATACGATACGATTTGACAAATCGATTAATTGAACCCACCCCTAACGCATACACACAAACTCAACGATGAACAGTGAGTATACATACACTACTCACTACTGTACATCACATGCAATGTGATTAGACACACAGATACACAGACACTATAGTATACAGTACTTGCACACAAGCTATGAGCATTTCTGCATTTCTGTGTGTGTGTGTGTGTGTGTGTGTGTGTGTGTGTGTGTGTGTGTGTGTGTGTGTGTGTGTGTGTGTGTGTGTGTGTGTGTGTGTGTGTGTGAGACCAAAAATGTACTGGCACAAGCACACACACACAAGCTGACTACACAAAGGTAAAAACACGCACGCATGCACGCACGCACGCACGCACGCACGCACGCACACACACACACACACACACAGACAGACATGCACGAGCACACGCACACGCACGTGCAAACGCACACGTACACACACTCACACTCACACACGTACTGTACACACAAACTTAAGGAAACCAGCCCCGCCCTCCCTCTAGCTCCCATAAGCATCATGGGAAACAAGCTCCGACTTCAGACGTATTTAAAGCTCTTGGGGTCAGCAGACGGGAGCAGACGGCCTGAAATAAAACAGCACTTTGTTGTTCAGCGCGATGGCGAGGGAGGAGAGGAGGGGGGGGGGGGGCTTTACCTCGTTCTTCTTGCACACACTCCAACTTCCCATTTCGGCACAGGCTGATGAAGGAGGAGAGAGAGAGAGAGAGAGAGAGAGAGAGAGAGAGAGAGAGAGAGAGAGAGAGTGGGGTCAGTGGTGGTGGGGAGGTTTAGAGAGAGAGAGAGAGAGAGAGGGTGGGTGGGGTTAGAGAAGGCAAAGTCATCAAGGACAAGCAGTAATGGAAAATGTACTCAAATGTTTTACTTAATACTGCAATGTAGAATTCTCCGTTACAAATACAAATCTGTAATTCAAAATGTACATGAGCTAACCCAGGTAAAGTAATGCAAAAATGGCGTACCTAACAGTGTACAAATACAACCAAATGGACACATCATTGCTATGTGCAATGATGTATTCCCTTTGTATTTAGGGTTTCTACCTGGAGGCTGAAACCTTGACAGTCAAACGCGCCAATGAAAAAAAAAACAGTGATATAGTGACATCATAATATAATTTCCTCACCTAACCCCTCCCCCTTTAATACAACAACAGCTGTGGGTGTGGCTTCAGTTCAGGTGGATCACCCACTAGGCAAACCAGGCATACTTAATGAACTGGTAGGCGTGTCAACATAAACAAATTCATTTTAACAAATAGCCTACTGTAGCCTACATTCTTCCTCCTTATATAATAAATAATAATACCTGATGATCATGCTTTAGGGTATTCAAGTAAAATACAAATACATTTTACTTAAGTACAGTACTTAAGTAAACATACTTAGTTACTTTAGTTTCCACCACTGGTGGTGGGGAGGTTTAGTGAGTGAGTGGGATGGGATTAGAGAGGGCAAAGTCATCAAGGACAAGGCTACTGTAGGTTTAAGGGCTACTCATTTGTCATCTCATCCGAGTGAGAATCGTCATTCAAGCCGCTTTATCGTGTCCTCAGGGAGTGACAGTGCAGTAGTGGTGTGTCGTAAACTGTGCAGGTAACAGCGAGAGGCAGCAGAGTTTTAGTACTGTCTCTCCCCCTGCAAAGGTTTTGACATTATAACCAAAATGTTCCAAAAAATATCCTTATACATACTTATACATATATCTAAAATATATATATATCGAAAAGATAGATCTATATCAAACTGTAAATGTCTTTCCAGGGTCTTACTTACTTGTGATATTTTTTTAAAGTTAGATACAGTAGATAGATCTTTATTTGTCATTGCAACGTGAGTTAGTATTTTGTAAATGGTGCATTTATATAGCGTGCATTACATTCACCCATTCACACACAAACTCATACACCGATGGCGGAGGAAACCATGCCTGCACATCAGGAGCAATTAGGGGTTCAGAGTCTTGCTCAAGGACACTTTGACACTAACTCTGGGGGAGCCCGGGAGTATCCGGCCACTGTACCGGCCACACTATCCCTCAGCCACTGCCGCCCCTTTTCAACCATACTTATTAATGTCACAGTATATAGAACACGGTACTAACAGTACTGACACTGTGAGTAACAGGTGTAGCAGAGTTACAATAAATGTGGTAGTCAGATAGATTTATGACGATGACTCACCAGGGTCCAGCAGCACTGAAGGTGACCTCTTCTGGCTGGAAGACACCGCCCATGGAGTAGCAGTGACACTGAGACCTGAACACCACACACAAGGCATCGGTTTATTAATAATAATGCCTGATGGTTGTTGAATCGAATTGAAATAATTGAACTTTGAATGTTTGCATACGTTTTTCTCCCACAATCTAAAATTGTACATTGAGCATTGGAAGTAGGTGATTTTTTAATTTTCCCAAATATAAGCTGTATAAATAGCATTCTTGGTTAAGTCTGAGGGGATCTGAACTTGGTCTATCCCAACGAGCAGACTACAGGAAGGGGGAACTAAAAAGCGTCTAGTCAGCAGCAGAAATGTCCATGGGAAACGTTGTGAATCTCGTGATATCAACAAATTGATAAACTGTACAAGCTGTGGCAAGATGGAGAAACTTAAGCCTCTATAAGCAATGATGGTCAACGTTACTTAACTGAAAATAAATATTGATGCCTCAGAGTCTTCATGCACTCACGAATTCCAGCTAATTCCAATAAAATCGTGTAAGTTGAAAATATAGCAGATTTTACAATAGTCCCGCTAGCGGTAGCAGTAGCAAGATAGATTGGCAAAAAAAACATTATTTACAAGTGGTCCTTGAAGAGGTTCCAGGTGGTCCCCAGCTAAATGATGGAGAGTTGGTAACCAAATGGACCCTTATACATCTTTAACTCTTGAGAGTGTAAAATCAAACCAAATGGACCCTTTTGGGGTCCATTTGGTTCCATTTTACACTAATAAAATTATTGTTAAACATGCATTACTTATTTACAAGAAGATTACACAATTAGAGAATGTAGAAGAATTGTTATGTTGATCAAAGTTATTTTGGGCATTTCAGTCTCAGGCTATGGGACGTCTCTCCGTCTCATGCACGCACACATGCAGAATGGTTTGTTTACAAATTGACAGAGAGACAGCAGAAAAGCCAAGGGCTTATCTCTAACCTATACACAACCTATATACATATTTTAGTGTGATTATTACGTTTAAAACGAGTAATGGATGTCAGTAGTAGTTCTGTAATCAAAACCACCTGTGTTTGGAGGACGACGCAGCAATGGGAATCAAACAGGTGAGCTTAATTTTTATTGGCCTTTATTGATGTGAGCCTCGACACGTCATCACGCAGCATGTTTTCGTTTGAAGGAAGTAATTAAAATTAAAAATGTCTGGACTTTTATATAAAAATACACAAAAATGGCATCCATTGTTAGGCATGCCCATATGATGACCACGGATGTGGAATAAAAGTGTGAAAAACGTATTTTTTAACTCTTTAACTCTCCTATGGTACCAACATCAATACAGCATGGAAATGTGGACCTATTTGTGGAGGCTAAACCACCATCAAATGGTGGTCTGTGGCTCATGAAAACCACTGCATTTTTGTTTGACCAGCATTAACATGTTATTGTTGATGTGTGGTTGGGATTGTCTTACAGCAGCACGCAGCGCTGGCGCGCATCGTCGTAGTAAGTGCCCTCCGAGCAGCCGCAGCCTTCGGCACAGTCCTTTTCATCGCAGCTCTCTGAGCTGGACAGAGCACGGCACGACCGACCACAGGACGAGATGCACGAGTGATACAGCATGCCTCCCAGACACACCACCCCTGTGACACACACACACACACACACACACACACACACGCACGAGAACGATAAAGCACAACATCAAAAAAAAATTGAGGGTGTGCTTTGGCAGTCCAGGACATCATGAAAAAGAAGTTAACTAAGTCCTTGACAGTCATTGAGTTTAAATAATAACATTTTGAAAAGTGAAAAATCTTTGCTTTTGGGGGTCCCATATATATTTGTGCTGCCCCTCCTCCCGGCGAGAGCGCTGCGTTTTGCGAGGACACACACAGGTGCTCGTTCTCTAAGCAGCTGCTCTGACAAAGACATTGTCCAGTGGGCAAAGTCACACTTCAATACATTAATGCAATATCCTCAGGTCGTAACGGGTTAGGTAAAGCTTGTAATCCATTGTATAGATCGGCTCTCGTTGGAGAGCGGCAATGAGTGACGCGGTCTCACGACACGGTCAAAATGGAAGTTCTGGAAGGAGGAGACGTCGGAAACTCACCGCACTCGGAGACGTGTGGCCTGAAGTTGACGTCCACGCCGTGCTTGGCGCAGAGGTAGGAGTAGTGTGCGAGCGCCGTGCACAGGCAGCTCTGCCCGCAGCGGCAGGCCTGGTAGCGACACTGCTGGTTGTAGACGGACGGACTGACGTAGCCGTGGCACGGCTCGAACACGCTGCCCAGCATCACCTCACACAGAGACGCATAGAACACTGCAACATATACAGGAGCGCACACACACACACACACACACACACACACACACACACACACACACACACTTTACATAACGTTTCTATCGTTATACACCTGGTCAGTTCTGGTGCAAAAGTTTCATTTTTTTCATTGTTTGTCTAAGATCTACAATTGGTATTTCACACAATTTTTGGATTTGGATATTATACACGATCATTTACCGTACACTACAGTTAGTACGTGCGTGCGTGCGTGCATGCATGGTCAAACAAAAGTGTTAATGTGTATTTACATTTTGATTTCACCCTCACCCCCTCCAATGCACCATAGTGAAGGTCAGGATGCACGGTATGGTGCATTGGGCAGATGGTTGTCTTTCTCATGCAATTTGTCGTACTAGCAAAGCTCGGCCAATCAGTTAAGCAGACGTGTCAGGTTGCCCAATCAGGAACTTTTTTGCTATTGGCTAAGCATCACAAACGTGACGCGAACGCCACAAAACCAGAATGGGTGCGTCCTCTGCAGACCCGCAGTCAGACAGATACAGATAACTGTGGTTCTTCGGTTTACGGAAAATATGGAAATATAATACATAGATAGAATATGATATGTTCTAAACCCTGGCGACGTCGATACAGTGAATCCTCTTTGTCTCTGGCTCTCGCTTCACACTTCGTTAACCTATCAGCCCTACTGTCAAAGTCTTCCAAAATTTGTGGGGGAAACAAATTGTTGTTATCTTGTAGATTGGCTATTTACAAAATAATTTCAGAAATATGTCCACCAATGACATGAGCATGAGCAAAATGGGGACGTGAAGGTTAAAGTGGTTAAAAGAACACACTTTGTGTCGCAGAGGTGGCTTGTGGATAGCTTGGGGATTTCAAGCTAGATTTCAAACTCTCCAGCCCGTCTCGAAGAAACTAATATACAGAAATGGTACTGTCCTACAGGGAGCATTATAGGGCCGCTGTATGGACATAAGGTTGAAAAAAGTGTTCAAATGAAGGAAGAAAAAGTGCCTTACAGTTGTGTTGGTTCATTTCACACGGGTCTATGATCGGCAGGTTGACGGGAGCCACACAAGCAGATGACACCTTCCAGGCATTTGCATGGAGTTGAGGTGTGCCCTCGATCATACCAGCTGGAGACCTACACAAACACAGACACACAAGCACAAAAATATATCCCAACAATATGGCCTTGATCATACCTGCAGTAGACCTGGACCCCACACACACACACACACACACACACACACACACACACACTTTTGCCATAGTCGAAGCAATACATTTGTACAATGTACAATATTTGGATCCGAGATGTAGTGGAGTAGAAGTAAAATACTGAATTGCTGGAAATTGAGTAATAGGCGATTCACACTGAGAGGGACTGAATCCGTTTCATTGGAACTGTTTCCGAATACGGTTGCTTGGTCCCCGATGGCTATTATTCACATTGGCAGAGATTCAACAGCGCGGTACACTTGCATAACACACTTTAATCCTCCAGATGGCGGTGTGCTTGATGGCTGGCGCTTATGGACACCCGGGAACGGTACGCATCATTCACACTACCACAACATCTGCCAAGTGGTCCCGAGTGTGCACCCGGGACCATACTGTGAATCGCCCCTAAATGTACTTTACTTTCCTATCACTTTCCTATCACTGCCTATTTTAAATGTTGAAATGTCAAGGGGAGAGGTGCTTCTTGCTTACAGGAAGTCGTCCCTCAGGTTTCCGTTAAAGGTTCCACAGAGGCCCAGCGTGGCTCTGTGCCAGTGGCTGTCCAGGTGCAGATAGAGACGTCCCCCGCGCCCATCATACTGCAGCCGCAGCCCGATGCCGAGCGCCTTCAGCTGGGTGACGACAGACGTCAGCTTACGCACCTCCACGGCATCTGTTGTTGTGAGACGCATCAACAAGAAACAAAGCACAGATCAGATTCTAAAAATGTCTTCTACATCCTGACAGTTTTCTGAAAAAGCTATGTTTCTATGTCAGTCGTTCTTCGATTTTTCTAAAATAGCAGTGTTGAAAAGTGTGCTTCTCAAAATTTCAAAATTGGCACGCAAAAAAAATGATTTTAAAATCTATTTTGAGCCCTGGAAATACCTTTTGACAAATGTTCTGAATTTTAGACATATTTTTGCAAAACATATTTCAACAAACACATTTGACAAAACAACACATGCACAGGACAAAACGTCCATGGGAAAAAACATCCATGCACAAACGGCGGATGTGTGGGACAAAACAGAAAGTAAGTGTGACGTTAAAATGCGAGGATGTTTGAAGCCTACCATCTGTGTAGGGCAGGACAGGTGCTGGATTGACCCCAACCACCACCTCGCCCTCTCTCGTTAACGTCACCTGACGACTTACGTCCTCGTCCAACACCACAGTCACCGACTGGATACACACCTGGTGCTACACACGCACACACACAGGACACGTAAGACAGAAGGTTATAACTGCACTGTGTGAGAGCTACTGTATGTGTGTCTACTCTGTTGGAGAAAGCATGGCAATTTTTGCACAGGTGGTGTGCCGCAGTGTGTGTGTGTGTGTGTGTGTGTGTGTGTGTGTGTGTGTGTGTGTGTGTGTGTGTGTGTGTGTGTGTGTGTGTGTGTGTGTGTGTGTGTGTGCGTGCGCGCGCGTGTGTGTGCGTGTGTGTGTGTGTGTGTGTGTGCCTACATTATTTCTGCTAAAGTATGCTGCATTGATTGTGTGTATGTGAGAGTCTGTCTGTGTGTTTGTTTTTGTGAAAGCTTATGCATCAGCACGCATACGTCTGTCACTGTGTGTCCACATACAGTACACATATCCATATTCATATTGTACTTTGTCTATATTGTATGAAAGTGTGTGCATGTGTATAGTGTATTTGGGTGTGTGCAAATGATGACCATGTCCACAATGTGAGTGTGTGTCTACTCTGCACCCACACTGTGCAATTGTGCAAGCGAGTTTGTACTCAAATTGTGCATTTGTGAGCATGTGTGAGCATGTGTGTGTGTGTGTGTGTGTGTGTGTGTGTGTGTGTGTGTGTGTGTGTGTGTGTGTGTGTGTGTGTGTGTGCGTGTGCGTGCATGCGTGCGTGTGCTCTACCTCAGCACAGGTAGTGTACTGCAGTGTGACAGTGAATCTGCTGCTGCTGCGGCTCTTGGCCAGGACATACTGACACGCCCCCGGCTGCAGAAACATCCTGCCGTCAAACGTCGTCATAAACACATCTCCCACCACGGAACACTCCGCTGGAGAGAGAGAGAGAGAGAGAGAGAGAGAGAGAGAGAGAGAGAGAGAGAGAGATATGGACATTAGGAAACAGAAGTGAAATCACTGCCGCCGAAGCGAAAACATCGTGAAACTGTGCTATGCAATAACTTTGCTTTATGTTTACTTACGTGGCCGGTTGAGACTGAGGTTAGGGTTAGTTAGGGTTAGAGTCAGAGTTAGTAATAGGGTTAGTAGTCAGACAACAGGTCCAACGTGACATCGGACAATGGCTGACCACAGTGTCAGTATGTAGGAAATATGTCCATACTGGCTCCATTGCATGGTCTTGATAAGGGCTGATGACGTGATTAAATCATCTGATGACATCCGAAATCACACACAAAAAGAAGCTACATCATGTAACTCAATATACAGAGCCTCAGAGTAGATTGGTTGCTAACATTACACATGTATCCTCCTCATCAAACATTACTCATTGAACTGATTGATGTGGAGAGCAGAGGATGAACTCACCAGTACAGTTGTTCTCAGTACAGTTCCACACTCCTCCCATGCAAACACTGTAAACACAACATAATTAACGTCCATTCATAAAAAGGGATTACGCATCAACAATGGGTTTTCTCAGACCCAAAATACACTAGTATACATGTCAAAAACAGTAATTAAAAAAAATACCCAAAAGGGTAGCACATCCCAAATTTCTAATCAATGGAGAATAATATTTTCTTTTTTTATTGGCACACGCCAATAAACCTACGCTGACGCGTTTTGGCTAAGATACTTCTTCAGAGCAACATAAGAGGTTTGTACAGAACAACTACACAGACACACACAGACACACACAGACACACACACACACACACACACACACACACACACACACACACACACACAGAGAGACAAACACTCACCACACGCTGCAGCCCTGCTCCAGCACGTGTCCCTGTGTGTAGGACGTCCCGTGGTAAACGCACGGACACTGAGAAACCGCAATGCACGTTCCATTCTGTAGGATCAGACCTGAAACACACATGGTTGGAATGTTATGAAGACGGCACGTGATCTGGAACAACAACAAACACAACAATTAAATTAGATGTGGGGATACATGATGTAGAGCAAAACACATCGGGACCCCTTTGTGGGTCGCGGACACATTTTTATGGGTTCCTTAATTTTTTTTGTTACTTACATTTTGTTTTTAATTATTATCCTTTCAAAACATTTTCAAAAGACATTGCCAAAAAAACAAAATTATTCTTTTCCAGTAATTTCATGAAGAAATCTAAGAAAATCTAAGAATTTCCATACATTAGAAAACGAATGTTTTAATAAGAAGCCGATCTCCAAGCTGTAGATCTGCTGTTTTCACTAGTTTGAGTCCCAGGGGAGACTCAGGATTTGTCTTTTGGGTCACGGGTCAAAACCACTGATAAACCGCTTGCGAACGACTGATATTGTAGAGGGTGCAACATGTTTGTGTAAATACCATCGGGACAGTAGCAGCCGTCCAGACAATGCAGGTTGGTTCCCAGACACTCTTTCTCAAATGTACACGTCGGTGGACAGCAACTGATGCAGTCTCTGTGAACAAAACTTTCCTCGCAGCCATCGTCTGCATATGGACACAAACACTTGAGTTAAAGGGTATAATAATGAACAATTACATGGACATGGATTCGATTAAGGCATGTCTTAAAATGAATTGTTCCTCACATTACATGGACATGGATGAAGGCGTGTCTAAAATTAATTGTGCCTTGCACTTCCTTTGGGACTTGAGCTAATCTTTTCAACGAGCGTATAGAGACACTTAAAAATATTTGCACTTGACATAGACTCCAATAGTTTAAACATTGGAACCAAATGTACTGGAACTTTTGATTATTTTAACGGAGATTATTTTATTACTTGACTTTGGCTAAGGATAACATATTTTACTCAACAAAGAGGAAAGGGCATGTACAGTTTGGCAGCACTGTCCCTTATTTTCCACAGTCTTCAATAATAGCACAATCAGATTCTAGCCAAATAAGAGCCCCGGATTTGAACCTGGTTTCCTGCTTAAGTGCTGACTTTTTTTTACCGTTAAGCGAATAGTCGGCCTGCTTGCTCAGTGGATAGATTGAATCTTGACCATCAGGTCATAAGTTGTGTCATATCCTGTTTCTATGTGAGACATGATCTTTAACACGCATATAAATGTCTCAATAAAAGAGCAGGGAGACAAAATACAACCACCCCAATTACTCATACCATACTGATTGGATAAAATTATATTATATTCATTATAAAGGTCACATATTGAGACATATTCTTCTCATGTCCTTCATACAGTATTTCTCATTATTACCAAATCAATGTAAAACACTCATCTAAGTCCCACCAAATGTGCAATTAACCGAAGAATACATACGCCATGTTTATAGTTTATGCAAGCCTAGCTTTTCAAAGTGTTGTCACACACGTTGGCTTACTCCACGTGTCTTGGTTGTGCTGTGACAGAAGACAATGAAGGGGTGAAGAAGACGGATTGAACTGTCAGCATTTGACAGTTCAATTCTGTTCATCACCGACCTTGGTGATGTCCTTAAAACAATTCAATCAAGCTATTTGGAGGCTGACATTCTGTGTCCAATTACTGACTGCAGAACACTGTTGTCTACTGGCGCCTAAAACAGGGGCCTATCAATCAATTGTTAATTAAATGGGCTTTGAATAGAACTGACTGACAGATTATGGTTTCAGGGGTTGTACTTACTGCAGGAAGGGAAGCTGTCCCTCCACTCTCTCACTGGGTATCCTACATGAGAGCAGGCTCTGGTGTACTCAACCAAGGCCCGACAGAATGTATCCTCATCGTCCGATCTGAAATAATGTACTACTAACATTACTCACACTTAATTAGTAAAAAGATCAATATTATATTATATCATAACGCTAACCCTAACCCTATGTACATGTATGAAATGTAGAAATTACATAAAGGACAACTTCATCTATTTTCAAGTCAACCCATCTTCATGTAATTGGTCTTCACTAATGCTCATTATAATATGGTACATATTTTTGTTTAGGTACCCTGTCTGTCTCTCAGAGGGCTGTGGACAGTTCAGAAACCCTACCAGTGACATTATCGATGGTGAATCCAAGCTAATAGAAACGGCAGGCTTTCTATTCCTGGAAAGTTAGCATGCTAAAATGGAAACCGCTGTTCTCTGGATATTAAAAAAAAAGAAAAAAAGAAAGTGAAATCATGTTTTAAACAAGAAATGATCACATAGTGATATTTGTCAGGTGAAAGAAGCTGGGCCAAGGAATAGGAGATACAGAAACAGATAGAATGGATGATTATGGCGCGATCCTGTGTTATTGACAGCACCAGCTAGCAACCCGACGCTAACGTGAGTAGCATTATGACTATAAAAGCCCAATTGCCGTAGATCAACGCCAATGGCGTTAAGCGTTGCATTGATTAATTGATTTTAATTGACGTAGATCAACGCCACTGGCGGATTTTGGGTTCATTAAGTTTGTGGGGTCCCCTTTGATCTGCAGAACTTCTGTAGATATTTATCCACCACTTAGGTGTACCTAGGTCTCAGACAAAACCACACAAACGTACACATACATTTTACACTGATTGAAGATATCGATTTTTTTCACTTACACACACAGGTCTGAGACACAGCTGGCCACAAAGGGGTTTGGGTCAATGTTTTCATGGCAAGATACGAATGGGAAGAAGAGGAGTGCACTGCACTTCTCTATGGCATCCTGAATGCAGCACAGAAGAAGTTACAATGAGAATACAATGTAGGCTACACAAAAACTACTCAAGCAAGGCCAAACACTGTTGCATATCTTCTACTCATGGACACATTTAGCCATCCATGTTTGAAAGTGCGTAGTACAGTACATTTGGATATTTATATGCTAATACTGGATACGAGGACCATACTGGTGGGATATTCCCATTAACAAGTAAAAGTAAACGAGCTACAACATAGGAGCCTGATTAGGCCTGACCTCAAAATAATAAAAATAATCTTCTAAATCCGCCAGTTTTCTGAAATAAATATTTTCACAATTTTTCAAAAATGGCAGACCTACAAGCTCGTAGCGCGCCACTCGGTGGCACGCTATGAGCTTGTAGATCTGCTATTTTTCAATAGCTAAATTATAGCATAATGTTTAAAACACCAAAAGGGGTCCAACTGAACAAGAACAGTTTTTGGTTATTGTTCTGAATAACTACCATTGTAGATATTGCGTACTCTATCCAAACAAATTCAGACATTTTTGAGGAAGCCATTGTTTTCCATTCATTTTAGTATGGTATGAAAATCAACTTAAGGGGACACACGCGACTTGCGACTCGTAGGTAATCCAACAGTGATCTTTCCAGTTTTTGTCAAAGTTACTAAATGATTGCGCTTGAATGCAGTTGAGTATGGAATCTGTGGATTGACTTATATAAACATTTCCATCACTTCCTGGGTGGGTTTAGCAAATCAAAGTTTGAATTAAACAGAATAGGGAAATCAGTTAAAGGTAAATGATGTACAAAACAAACAAACAAAAACTGCAGTATGCTAAACATGCAGTACCACCACTATAGTGCTTTAACTCTCATATAATTCATTCACATTAATTATTCAATGTCATTCATTCTCATCAACTGGACACATATGGGTCCATTTGGTTACAAGAGATTTGACAGTGTGTGGTTCTTACATCCATGTCTGACTCTGACTGACAGGGGCCAGTGAAGTCCAGATCTATTGAGGGACACGCTCGTTCGTGAGGCAGGTCCACTGCCCAGCTGTTGGCAAAGATTGCAGGCTCGTCTGTCCGGATGCCTGACACGTGTATGCATGCACACGCAATCGCACACGCACATGCGCGCGCACACACACACACACACACACACACACACACACACACACACACACACACACACACACACACACACACACAATGTTCCGACCTCATTCTTAATTTGATTCTTGCGACAGCAGAGACATGTGATGGCGCATTGGAGAAAGAAAAAAGTATGTCCAGGGAAAACTTATTTTCGACACGAGGACGCCTACACCTTGCACGCTACCCGTCGCGGGGTGCATACTTAGTTTAGTCATTTGTTATACATGGGTTAAGGTTAGGTTTAGGTGTGCTGCCCCGTGGGAGGTTAGGTTTGGGGTTTGAGATAGGTTGTAGTTGTAGCAGAGACGAAATGTTTTTATAATCATCCGATAATATAATATAATAGCAGATCGTTCTCTCAACTCCAGGGGGCGGTTGCCTGGTCTGCCTACCTCATATTGACGTTGCCACACTCATAAAGAGTTCCTGGCTCCGCCCCCGCATCCACATACTGACGAGTGACGTCAGTGGGTTAGGAAGCGCTCGGCTACTTGACCACGACAGAGTTGCAACCCGAGAGAAAAAGTCTTCTGCTGTTTTTTTAATTTGACTGCATAAAATATTTTACATTAAACATAATATACATTTGAAATTTGATAGGTTTGAATCAATCAAATCCATGGTGTTCAAAAAGGAATATTCAAACGTCATTTTGGCCAATTCACAAGCTGCCCATGCGGTATCAATTTGGCACAAAACCGGCATCAAACCGGAATTTGGGACAGTGACTGATGCGTCCGGTTTGATATTAAACCAGACATTTTGATCGGGGGCTGATTAATCAGTGCATCTTTACTATAAAACAAGCACTTTGCCAAATGTTAAGGCACTTGTCTCACACAGGCACTGAATAAAGCAACGATGCCAAAGTGGAGTAGCTTGACCACTCTGGTTAAAAACAATATAAATGTAATAATAATAATATAAATGTGTTGTTGTTGTTGTTTGCCTCCTGGTAGCAATATAATATAAACTGTAGGAGTAATACATATATATTATGTATATATATATTTTTTTAATCGGTCTCCTGGTGGCGCTATAACAGGCCGTTGGGGCAGAGGTTCTGAATTGTCATCCAGGGAGTGTGTGCACAGTTTGGCAGCGACCGGGCCAACGGTGTCGGTGATTAGCTGTGCAAGCACTGACAGAGTACAAAACATACTGTCTACCCGTGCCTTAATAACTATTACGGTATCATTTAAGTTAGCATGAGAAGGGATTATCTTGTCAAACAGAGCCATGTAAACGTGATGTTCATGGAAGCCGAGCCGAGTGTACTCTGTATGTGAGAGTGGACTCCTCAGAGCAGCAGGGGGCCATGTATCAGGTTACTGGTCATCTGGGGAAGAATATCTCCTCCTTCCACTCTACAAAGGCAGACTATCAGCCCTTCCCTGCTGCTCTCCCTGCTCCTATAATTGAGCTGATGTGGTATCATTGTAATAACTATGGCGAGTGGGTGCTGACAGAGAGCATAAGAGGAGGACCGGGGGGGCCGCGGTCAGGTGGTCTTACCGCGGGCGGTGGTGAGGTCATCGCCAGCCACATGGTTGAAGTTCCCACAGAGGCCACAGGGGGCGCCCTGGTGATCCTCGCTCATCTTCAGGTAGACGCCAGAGCCTCCGTCCCACGCCAAGGAGAAACCAAACACACTCTTCACCAGCAGGTAGTCGGCCAGCCGCTCAATAAACACAGCGCCCACTGTCTGAGGCAGGCTCAGTCTGACAGTACACACACACACAACCAATCACACGCATGCACAATTGCACACACGCGCGCGTACACATGCACACACAAGCAAACACATACAAATACATGCACCCAGATGAACACATACATGTCTGCACACAAAATGTGTGTACATGTATGATTGGAAACAAACGCACAAAACAAACACTACACAGTCACGGTATTGTCAGAAGTAAGACTGCAACTAATCATTAGTTGTTATTGTTAATCAATTCTATCTTCACCTGAACACAGATACAGTATACATCTAGAAATATTGGACCTCTCTCCATGGTACATTACTAAACCGATTATTAGACTTAATTCGTTCAATTTAAAAGTTAATTTGATACATTTCATCTGTTGATGGACATTATTCAATCGCTTTAACCATAGACAACAGAGCAAAACGTCTTTCACAAAGCTCCCATGGAAATAAAATGAGCTCTCTTACTTTGTATTTTCTCTCTCTCTCTCTCTCTCTCTCTCTCTCTCTCTCTCTTCATCCATGCTCCTCTCATAAGACAGTGGTTCCCAAACTTTGTTTGTCAAGGACCCCCAAATCGACATTTATTAGGTCACAGTCCCCTATTTGAAAATATATGCCAGGGATCCCGATAAGAGAGGATTGTTACAGCTCTAGCAGTGATTTTCAACCATTTTAATTTAAAAGATCCCCAGTTTGACATGCATTAGGCTACTGGCCCCCATTTAATGGCATTTCTATCTCTGGGATCCCAATTTATATTTTAAAATCACTGTTAATTTAACTCTGAGAGTGTACTAATTATTTTCAGACCATGAAATGCAGACCTCCATTTGGTTCCTAACCATCTGTAATTTAGCTGGGGAACTCCCTCCCTGGAACTCCCTCAAGTACCCCTAAGGGTCCCCACTTTGAGAACCAATGCTCCAATGCTAAGACACACACCTGCGACCCCCCTGGTGGACCTGATACCCCGATATATGGATCTCCTCCTCGTCCGGGAAGAACAGGCTGAGAGCCCGCGGGCATGAATACACACTCCCTCGACATACCCTGCTGTTGTGAACCTGAGGGGAGCAAGCAAGGGGAGTGAGAGACACAGGCACAGGGGGAGAGAGAGGGAGAGAGAGGGAGAGAGAGAGAGAGAGAGAGAGAAACAGAGAGAGAGAGAGAGAGAGAGAGAGAGAGAGAGAGAGATAAAGGGGGGTATACTGATTACTGAAATTAATTAACAAGGATTAGTCTTGGTTTATAAACTGATTGAAGCAGCCTTTCCAAAAGAACAATGAAAATCCCAACCGACAGATACTTTTACATACTGTGGCTTCAAGGACACAGTGGATACATTATACTGATATGAGGTGCAGTAGATATCTATCTAATAATATCTACTGATAAAGAAAATGGACAGCACGCACGCACGCTCACACAGCCATGATACAGTGAATAATATAAAATTTGCAACCCACACACAGTGCAGCTGACTGGCAGTGTTGGCCCATTCAGCATGGAGGCAATATATTTATATTTGATTTATCGAGTGATTGCCATAGGATGCTGTGACTCTGCATTTAGCCGTTTCTGTAAATGTATAGGAGAAGTCTTTCTTACCCAGACGGTGTACTGTGGTGACGATGACTGGCAGTCTTGGGCCAGGATGTATGAGCAGGTCCCGGGGTAGTAATAATAGATCCCATCAAACGTCTCATAGTGGTGTTGACCCCACGACCGACAGATCCCGTCTCTGTCCTGACCCTGGTTAGGTACTGAGGGATACACCGACCATTAACAGCAATCAGTCAATAAACTACAGTTAATGACCGGGGCGAGTTATGTTGGACACAACACAATAAAACACAATACGAGTCCACTCAGCTTTCTCACCATTGCCCTCCTTGGACAGTGCAATGGAGGATGAATACCCACAGTGCCAATTCTACAAAAGCTGCTCCGTTACTGGAAACCCCCCATAGCTGGCCATGGAAAAGTACCGTCCAACCCTCCTCTACTCAACTATTACCTGCACTGGTGTTCCGCGGTCGTATGAGGTCAAAGGCTGAGTACTGTAAATCAGCAGACTAGTGCCAAACTGCCAATATCACAGTAAAGAATTATAGTGTATTACTCTGATTATACCAATGTTTAATTATTAATATTTATTATTATAGATTAGAAAATAGGCAATGTGTGACATTGTGTTAGAGGCAGTGAGGGGCACCTCACTGGCAGTTGACTCCATTTATACTGCCCTTCCTCACTGCCTCCATCCTTGGTGCCCTCACGCCCAGCCTCAGTGTCACAGTGACGATCCTGTGGTCTGAGCCGAAGGACCTGTATGCCTTGTTGCTCGCATTCAATGCTAATCGGTAACTTCTGTGTTTTTCTCTCTTTCTTTATTTTATTTTTTTAATGTTCTTCACAGCTTGTGGTTTGCCAATTTACTCTGTCACTGCCAACCCATACTATTTGGTCTGGGGAGAGCGTTATAAACACCAATGGGTCTCCATACATGGAGTCAGCAGCAGCCCCTTCTTTTCACCTCCCACTTCTCCCTGCCGAACAGGCTCGCTGATCAGCCTGTAGGAGTCACTAATGCAGTGACAAAGAATGCCAGCTCGTTGGAGCACCCGGGCCAAGCCAGAGGCATCACAGAGGAATCGAACCCTAGTCTCCACAATGGTGGACGGGAACTTTACCCCTGCACCACCTGGATGGCCCCGTCTTCCGGTGTGTTGGCGTCAAGGATGTAACTGTAAGACCCATCTTTTACCATACCAAACAGATTATGCCTCATTTGAAGCCAAATGACAAATTTAAAGAGTAATCATGACCCACAACAGCACTACCAAGGTTAGAGGCTAATCCGCTAACACCAACGAGACCGGGAATAAGACAATCATGGACTTGTCTTCAGCCACCAATGACACGCACCAAAGCTGCACAAATTGCAGAGAATAAGGCCACCATCTCTTAAGCACAATCCAAAAACATTAGCTGGCTCAGAAGGTTTCTTGACAGACTGACCTACATTTTGCTTCACAGCTAAATTCTCAAACAATCACAGGCTGTGACGAGTACTGACTACTGAGGACAACTAATTGTTTTGTATAAGAAAATAGCACATAGCGACACAGAAATGGAAGACTGTAGCTCAGATTGTAAAAAGGTTTTTCAGCCGTAAACAGGAATCTGAGCTTAAGTCTTGCCTATTCCTTGGTGAGCACACACTGGCAATGAGAGGAAGCGGATGTGTTTTATACTTTACAAATTCATTGTTTTATTGGTTAAGAAAATGTTTTAGTCTGCCTGTGTTTAAGTTGAAATGCCTCTCTTGATCTCTCTACTGTATCTAGTTTCAAGAGTATAGTATTACAGCGGCCACACTGTTTGATCTCAGGCAGGATACAGACATCTATAGGACTGTACTTTTCATCACATAATGTCAACATCAGTTAGTAATTAGTTTAGTTTAGTTTAATATGAACACTGTAAGGAACAGAGAGCCCCTTATGGACAAGCCCGTTCAGATCCATGTATAAAGTATGTATAGTATAAGTACTGTTGCTTTATCCTTTATTCCTTGCTGAATTACTGTAGTTATTGAAAATTAACAAGAGCCCCTGATGTAGTTACAGTATAACAAGCCTGTTCAGAATATACAATCCAAAACTTCGGTAATTCAGCCCTAATCCTATTAACCGAGTCACATTGATTATCTGCTGGAGTAGGAGGTACACCGAATGAGTGCATGTGGGTGCGTGTGAAACTGTGAAACAGAGACAGGTCTAGACAGCAGAAGCGCACGTGAGCGCGCCGTGCACATGTGAGAGAACGAGAAATCTGGAGAAATGTGGTTATTAATCTTGCTGTGTGCACAACTAATTAATGCTTGTTGAATGACACAAGAGTCTGACTCCCACTGCACATGTGCTCGCGCGTACACACACACACACACACACACACACGCACACGCACACGCACACACACACACACACACACACACACACACACACACACACTGTACACACACACACACACCAACTTACACATGCTACATTCCAATAAAACTGAGGATCTTCTTGTCTGATACATCATTAAATAAGCTGGCTAACGAGGTGATCTGTTACATATATAAGAACTACTGCTGGTAAATCAGCCAGGAGTTGCAGAGACTGAAACTGATCCATTTGTGGCTCAAGCTTCAGACAGGTCAAAGGTGACAACAAAGGTACACTGTACTGTACTGTACTGTATGTGAGTGAGCATATACCATACGCATGCGTGCGTGTGTGTGACGTGAGTGTGTGTGTGTGTGTGTGTGTGTGTGTGTGTGTGTGTGTGTGTGTGTGTGTGTGTGTGTGTGTGTGTGTGTGTGTGTGACGCGTGCGTGCGTGCGTGCATGTGTGTGACGTGAGTGTGTGTGTGTGTGTGTGTGTGTGTGTGTGTGTGTGTGTGTGTGTGTGTGTTACTCACTGATCTGGCAGCGGTCGCCCAATGCCTGGAACTGTGCACAGTCACACACCCCACCCTCTTGACACCAACCACCATTGAGGCAGCCGCAATATTCTGGGAATGACATGCATGCATGAACACACCCACACACACACGCACAGGCATACACACACACACACACACACACACACACACACACACACACACACACACGTCATGTATCCCAGGTCTACCCGGATACTGATTATAATGTTCAGTTTGTGTGTGTTCATTGGACATTAGCAGTGTACCATGACGTTGCGTGGCATTTACCTGAAGAGGCATCTCTGGCTGTGTAGTTATGGAGGACGCTGCGTGGGAGAGCGCCCTCTGACAGTAGAGGTCTGAACGTCTGGAAGACAAGGATCGTTTAATACAGTACGTATTAATGCTGAATGCTCCAAAAAGTATTGATTGATTGATTGAAATATTTATTAACAGTTTGCAGAATTACAGTACATTTCTAGCACAAACTCAATACAAAGACTGTTAACTGTGAGTGGACGACCCAATTAAGCATTACACTTGTTTACAAGAGGGTCCACCTTGTTCAATTCATCAAAACATTTAGAGACGTACAAATAGACACGTCAAAGAACAGAACAGGAATTCATCATAAAGGAGGTAAAAAGGGAAAAGAAACATATACAGTGAGGGGAAAAAGGGGTGGGGGGGATTCAGATTTTACGGGGGCCAGTTTCGAATTGCAGCCGTCCGTAGGTGCCCTTTGAGAGCGGTTTTGAAGGAGTCAAGAGATTTGCATGTCTTAATGACTTAATGAGGGCGTTTCCACATTTTGGTGGCATAGGAGCGAAAATAATTTAGTCCCTTGTTTGTGCCGAATCTGGGTTGTACATGGTTCGTTGCACTCCCTCTGGTGTTGTGGGTGTGGACTTCGTTAACATTAAGGAAGTATCTAGACAGGTACATGGGTATCTTGGTGGTCTATCGAATCTTGTGGACCAGACCCATTGCAAGATGCCATGTACCCGTGATTCAGTGGGCTGTGGCGACACCAGTGTTTCACCAGCACTGTATGGGTGTACCTGTTGCTGTAACGGTAAAAGTTGCGTCAATGTGAATGAGTGAAAGTGAATTCGTTAGTGAGTGCGTGTCATTCCTCGACAAAGAGCGCTTTGTGCCGGCTTGGGTGGTGTGCGCATGTGGGTGCCCTGACCTCCTCTGGTTCTCTTAGGTGTAGTGTACCCACCTCCTCCCTGAGGAGATCCCGTTTCCTCCGAAGTGCATTAGCTCTTCTGCGCACACAAACACGCACATTAGTGGGGAGAAACAGTCAGAGGGGAGACTTAAGTGCACTTTACACCACTTGAATTCAAACTCCGATCCCACCCCGGCCCCCCATTTTGTTCTCACACGGACACATACTGGTGCAGCAGGTGCACACCTGTATGTGTGTGTGCGAGCACAAGCATTTGCGCGCACACACGCGCGCACACACACACACACACACACACACACACACACACACACACACACACACACACACACACATTACAGTAGCCTACCAACGGAAGCAAGCAGAAAGTGCAAATAAGTACAGGGATGCTGAGTTATAGGCTACATCAGTTTATATAAGTGCATAATTCATCACAGCAAGTCAGCAACAGATTTTGATATTGTAACAATTAATTGTTTTATATCACCATTATTTGAGATAGGCTCCTTCATAATTACCTGTGTAGTCTTCCCTGTGTCTCTGAAAGTTGGCTGTGAGCTCCTGGAGATAAAGACATAACAAACGTTACTATTAAAAAAAGAATGTTCATCACTTGAAATGATCATATGCTACAGGTGGAGATAAGCAAAGTCGAAGATGCATGCACATGGCTACACACAATGAGTCGCTTGCAATATTACTATATTGTAACGTTTAAACATGTTTGAATCTAGTATTAGCCTTAGGCCTAAGTTATTTTCCTATTTTCTTTTAGATATCCTGACCTTCGTCGTCATTATCGCAATTCGCAAGCACGCACCTGTCAGAGAGTCAAACAAAACAAACTCACCCTCATTTATCATCAACTGGGAGATTGAAAACGATACGAGAAGAAACCGTTCCACGACCCACTTTACGTTCATCTCAGAGTCCCAACGAAGTCGCAGCGCGAAAACGTTAACGCTGCATGTCAGTCACAGTGGTCCCGGGAGTGAAGGACTGTAGGACTATGGACCCGTTTCTTCTGGCGGTGTGGTTGGACAGACAGACAGCTACCGTGCAGGTCGGCAGCCTCTCGGTCGGAGCGGATGTCTCTACTACACCTGTGTAGTCAGGTAGGCTCGGGTGTCGCTGCTTTCTGTCACTCTAACTAACATCTTCAATCACACGGTGCAGGGACAGTAAAAAGTTTCACTCCTGCTCTGACGGTGCCCACTACTATAGTAATCTGTCATTCCACACAGCGGAAGTTTTCGTGCGTGATTTCTGACCACATGACCGAAGACTTGGCAGATGGGGTGGGGGGGGGGGAATAGAGGGCGGGGGGAAAGGGTGGTACTCACTGTACAGGTATATTGATGTTTAGGATCAGGCTTTTCTCTCAGTTTAATGCTAATTAAAGTGTGTGGTTGAAGGTCTGAAAGATGTGCCAATAAATTGCCAATAAAGCTTTTTATCAGTTTAAGATAAATAATTATTTGACAGGGAAGCAGATACTAACTATAGCCTAATTATATAACCTTACCAGAAACTAGGTTAATTTTGTGTAGGTTATAAAAACACTGTCCGAGTCCCAACCATTTTAAAACATATAGCTGAAACTGCAATGATAGGCTAGCTAGCATCATCATCATCTCTGTCCTCACTTTTTAGGACCTGCTGGAAGAAAAACATAGCCTATATCTGTTTGACTGTGCCCTTTGACCAGGGTGACAGACAGTAAGTAGCCTATACTTACCAGTATCATAAGTCATCATGACTCATTTCCATTATCTTCAATCAACAACCTCTTTGGTCTTGGGGGTTTTGATTGATTGATTGATAGATTGATTGATTGAATAGGCCTATACTTTATTAGTCAGAAATGTAAAGCACGATTTACAGTCAGACATCTAGGCTAGAAGAATAACACAGAAAAGTCCTGGGACTTGTTTCCATTGTGGACCTACAGTATATGTAGGCCGATTTAATTCATCAACATCATAAAAATATACACAATAATCATATAAACAACAAATACAAAACACTTACACATTTATTTATTTAGGTAGGCGTTTTCTTCTGTTTTTTTATTCTACAAATATTTTAACTTGTATAGGAATAAAATAAATAATAATAATAAAATAAGTGATTGAGGTGATGCAGCACACGGGACCACAGGTGA
>NC_137865.1:29697752-30082752 GCF_963924005.1 Protomyctophum bolini | reverse complement strand
CTCAAAACTAACAACACAATGAAAAGAACTGCAAGAAATCTACATATGTCAGAACATTGCCATTATTTCTAATGGCAATGTTCTGACATATAGAGGTAAATTTCTGTCAGGTGGCCCAAAGACTGGACACATCTCAATGTAATTGTCTCCCTTGAATAGCAACTCCCACAGACTCAACCAAACACAAAGTCATAAAGTGTACATTCGCGCGCGCGCGCGCACACACACACACACACACACACACACACACACACACACACACACACACACACACACACACACACACACACACACACACACACACACACACACACACACACACACACACACAGATGATAGATTATGTTAAATCAAGACTTCCAACTCTTCTTGGCTCACCTGACAAACCTCCCACATCCATCTTCTTCAGGTTTTTAGCCTCCAGAACCACCACTGTCAGCTTCCCTGCTGTAGGCACATACCTCAAGGATAAACAGATATCACCTAGTCTCTCAGTCTGGGGGGAAAAAACACAGTTGTTGTTGCAGTTAGCTCTTGGGTTTTCAAATAAAAAAATGTGAAGCCATATTGCCATTATTGACTATTGCATGTTCTACATTACAAGAAAGGGCTCCCCTTGTTCACCACCCTCCCCTCACATAGGCAAGGATACAATGCAGATATCTTCCGCTTTTACAGTATATAATTAATTGTGATCCCCTTTGGACAAGGTCTGCATCACAGACCCCCAGGAGACAAGAAAAACATGACAAAACAAAACAAAACAACACAAAACTGACCAATAGAAGTTAGATTTTTTATATTATTATTTTGTTTCTTCTACTCCAAAAAGTCAGTACATGCATGGGTTAAAATTAGGTCGGCCAACATGTTTTTAATGGGAATTTAAAGTTCTCAAAGGATCAACTTGAGTATAGGAAAGATGTTTTTCACATAATGATGTATGCCAAGATGTACAGGCATAGTCAAAGTCACCCAAAGAGCCCCAGCCAGGATTTGTACGGTATGTTTTATCGAAAAGGCTGGATATTCTGGCTAGAAGGTTTGTTCTTTGACTTACCTTTGAAACCACTTTTTGTGCCATACTTTCTCCTGGCGGCTTGTTATCCAAAATATACCCCAGGTAAGTAATGGATTCCTTGGCTCGGTAACTTCAAAGTCGCTGCTTTAAACCCAAGAGACTTCTTCAGTTTGGGATTAGACCCAAAAAGAATGGACTCAGTTTGTCGGAGATGGAGTGACAGTTTGTTGTCTGATAGCCAGACACAGATACAAGAATATACTTCTGGGGCTGGGGGGGTGCTTTTGAGATTGCCTACAACTTTGTGATGCTTTGCAGGATCACAAATAAAACTATATTATAGGGAACAAATCCCAATAGCCCAGTAGGATGTATTTGCTATGTTGGTACAACTTCTCCTTCTTTTCCGATGCCTCACTCTTATCTATCTCCATCTTACCTCCTCCTTCTCTGCTTTCTGCAGGTCTCTCCACTGGTCCACTGACTGGCTGAAGTCCAACTTGCTCATGGGAATCTTTATGTCACCAATGGCATCGTGTTTGGAGAAACGATCAAAGTCGTATACGGTCATCACCAGAGTTTTACCACCCAGCTCGGTGTATGGTACCTGTAAGTACACACACACACACACACACACACACACACACACACACACACACACACGCGCGCGCGCGCGCGCACGCATGTGCACACATGCACAGAGAAGATAATTGTCAGAGGCTAACATGAACTGAAAGCCAGGATGATAGTATGATACCGTAATTGTGAAATTGTATTTAAACCTTAAAAGTGAAGGTCTCGTTGAACGTAGGCTCCAGGGTCTTCCTGTGGACTTTGGTCTCAAACTTTTTCTTCTTGTCAGGCAGCAGGTAGACTTTAACGTAAGGGTCAGAGCTGCCTCCTACGTCCATGGCTGGAAGCTCAGAGGCCTGCACGATACCTACTAACAGCTGGGGTAGACGGCCCAAGATCAGAGCCGGGGAGAGCAGGGACATTTTAGGCCAACTGAACAGAGGGATATGATATTGGACTGTCCAAGTGAACAGTAATGAATGCATCATGCTGAGATATCAGTGTCTCACCGTGTTGTCTGTGAAATTGTAGTCTAATGTGAAATGTAACCTGCCCAGCTTCTCTTCCTCCTTGGGCGCTTTGTCCGACAGCACTGTTTCTTTATCATCCTCATCCTCCACGGGCTATAACAACACGCACGCAAACACGCACACACGCACACACACTGTGACAGATATACTATTTCTAGCTATCAATTGTTACAGTAACAATGCCTCGCAACTTGTGAACAGCAGCATGGCTATTTTAAGTTTGGATGAGTGTGTTCAGGGTTTACTTTACATCCCCTACGCAAGGTGAAACTTTGCTAATTATTACAATTTCAAACAGACAGGGGTGGAACTAACTAATTTGTAAAATGTAAAACCTGAATACCCACAGAATGCCAATGGCATTCCACTGCCACTCTGCCACTGGCATTCTGTGTCATTTAATATCACACTGGTACATCATTTAATGTGCCCTATTATAAGATAAGCATCATTGGGTTGAGACATTAATTGCTTGTTTGAAGACGGTGCACGAGAAGTGCATATTATTCCTCCACCTACAGTAGACTATACACTATACAGCATGATCGATGTGCAAACAGGGCATCAGTCCTAACACACACAGACAGTTTTATGGGTCCAGACTCCAGGGTGACAGGACCGTGATACATTACAAGGACAATGCATCTGCCGGGAGATAAAGAATGTACCGGTATCTGTATGAATATTGTGTGTGTGCGTGCCAGTGCCTGTGTGCCGTGCACATGCACGTGTGAGTGTGTCTGTGTGTCTGTGCGTGTGCGTGCGTGTGTGTAACCTACCTCTGTGAAGCTTCCATCCATTTCAGTGTCAAAGCCTCCTTTGCCCTTCTCTTTTCCCTTCTTCTTGTCCTTGTCCTTGTCCTTCTTCTTGAAACACTTCTTCCATACACATACAGTGCATGTCAGCACCAAGCACAGACTCACCATGCACAGGGCAGCCACAGCCCACGATGGCACTGCAAACACACATATGAAGTATCACATGCGCGCAGAACAGTATATTAAACACAAATGCACTTTGACCAAAGACAATATAAACCCAATATGTGCCAATGATGGGTCAACACATGATGCCCTGCGCATCCTTGGCTGAACATCGCTCTCCTCACTGCCCGGTTATTGACTCACTGCCGCTGAGTTCTCGCAGCTCAGTCATGAACTTGTTGACATTTTGCCCGCCGTGGTGTTCCCGGCCGGGCTCTGGCGTGGACGTGGCATTGGGCATGTGGGTGGGGGAAGTTGGGGAGCTTGGCACAACCGGGGCAGCTCGGCGACTCCCTGTCATCGTGCAGCGGGGTCGTCAGTGTATCCACGGTGTCTACTTGAAAGAAAGAGAGAAAAGGAGTGACAGAAGAGAGCCAAAACACAATTCATTCAGTGGATAGGGCTATCACTGGACCTCCTGCTGAAATTCACATTCACATTTAAATGTGCATTTATATAGCGCCTTTATCAAAGGCATGCAGACTCTCACACACGCACATAGTTCTAATAAATGCTACTGACCAATGTACGTGATGCATTTGTGTGGTTATGGACATTGTATGACTTGTCAGTCAGTGTCAGATGGGCTCTCCTGTTTCTGCTGGCCTGGCACTAACTCTTGAACACAGGATATACAACCCTACTGCCTTTGCCAAACTTGCTGACAGAGAGGGGAGGGGAGTATGAGTAGGGCTGGGAACATCAGGAGTAGGGGGGGGGGGGGGGGGGGAGGGTGTCAAACACATTACCACGCGTGAACTACTTTTTCCATGTTCCCTTCCAAGGCATGTAACCCGTCGGCAATGAGGTTACAACAATAATGTGCCAAGGTCACATTTGACTGGCACACCAACCTGAAGAGTCTAAACGTATCAATCAACACCAGCTGAAGTCGCTTCAGCAGTTGCGATTGATTGATTGATTGAAATCTTTATTAACAGTTTGCAGAATTACAGTACATTTCAAGCACAAACTCAATACAAAGACTGTTAACTGTGAGTGGACGACCCAATTAAGCCTTACACTTGTTTACAACAGGGTCCACATTTTTCAATTCATCAAAACATTTAGAGACAAACAAATAGACACTTCTATGTAGTTAAAGAACAGAACAGGAATTCATCATATAGGAAGCGAAAAGGGAAAAAAAGTATATATACAGTGAGGGGAACAGGGGGATAAAAGAAAACGAAAGACAGAGTGTAGGGCGCCTGCACACAACACCATGCGTTGATGCCATGTGTGCATATGTGCAGGCACCCAACACCACGTCCATACAAAAACATAGTACAATCCATAGTACAAAGACAGAGTGTAGGGCGCCTGCACACAACACCATGCGTTGATGCCATGTGTGCATATGTGCAGGCACCCAACACCACGTCCATACAAAAACATAGTACAATCCAGATACAAATTCAGCTTTTACAGAGGCCAGTTTCGAATTGCAGCCATCCGTAGGTGCCCTTTGAGAGCAGTTTTGAAGGAGCCAAGGGATTCACATGTCTTAATGACTGTTGGTAGGGCGTTCCACATTTTGGTCGCATAGGAGCGAAAAGAATTTAGTCCCTTGTTTGTGCCGAATCTGGGTTGTACATGGTTTGTTGCACTCCCTCTGGTGTTGTGGGTGTGGACTTCGTTTACATTAAGGAAGTATTTAGACAGGTACATGGGTATCTTGGTGGTGTATCTAATCTTGTGGACCAGACCCATTGCAAGATGCTGTACTCTGTCGTCGACCCTAAGCCATCCCAGCCTGTCAAAGTGGGCAGGGGTGAGGTGGGTTCGGGGGGTGAGGCCAAGTAGGAGCCTGACCAGTTTGTTTTGGGAGGTCTGGAGCCTTGTTTTAAGGGCCTTTGAGGTGCTGTGGTACCAGGAGGTGGATGCATAGTCAAAGAAACCTTGTACAAGGGCTCCTGTTAAGGTCTTCAAGGTGTTTTTGTCGACCAGTGAGGAGATCCTGTAGAGGAATCTTGTTCTTTGATTGACTTTTTTGATTACGTTGGTGGCCATCTTATCACCGGAAAGATTGGCCTCCAGGATGGAACCTAGGTAGGTAATTTGATCCTTCCGTGTGATAATATCATCACCAACTCTAACCAAGAAGCCATCTGCCTTTTTGAGATTACTATTTGATCCGAAGAGAATGGATTCAGTTTTTGCGACTTGCAAGAATGTTTTGATATGTTGTTTATCTATTCCGAACACGTCCCAGGTGTTTACGTATGTATCTGACTCAGCAGATGCATCACAGACCCAAAGATACATTGACCTTCTACAGTAGGCTTTGCTGGAACTCCAAAGGAACAAAATAAGACCTCCGAAGTACCTAATTACTAGCCTGGCTAATAAGCCAGACTAATATCACACCGCCGGCAGGCTTTTATTTTTGCCAACGGCTGATTCGGTCTGGTTTATTAGCCAGGCTAACTAATTACTGCAGCTACTGAGTGATATTGAGGGTATTTCATTAGAAGCAATCAAATCTTACTTTACTATTAACTCTCTGATATAGAGATACATTAATACAAATGTTATTTTGTATTGAAAAAATACAAGCATCATCACATTTACTTTCCTCTTGATTGGATGGAATGACTTTTTTCAAATTAGTAATTTATTTATTTTTTATAATTTTGGGGGAATTAATTTTTCTTCTTTTAAAGTGCCAATCAAATGAATACATAAAGATAAACATTTGAGATACCTTCCTTTGTCATGGCCCTATTGCTTAAATAAGTGCAACAATGAAAGACAATCACATGAAAAAATCGTTAAACTTCTGTGGTCAACAAAGCTGAAACTCTCATCCTAACAGTGACTGATCGACATTCAATGACACAAGGTCACAGCAAAATACGGGAGTCATGCCAATCATGTTGTAAATCCAGCATTTTGCTCCGCTTCATATGCTTTATCATCAACTTAGAGACAGTGACCCCCGCAGATCAGCCGTGGGAGGGAGAGATGTATGAAGAAGAACTTCACAAAGAGGGAGAGACATACCTAAACTACAGAATGAGTGAGTGTAGAGACGTACCTGTATCGAGTCCCCGGTCCCAAAACACTGCCGCTGAGGCTCACAGGTACTCCCTTCGGCCGCCTTGGAGAGAAATTAGAGGGGAGGAGTAGGAGGAGAGAAGATGACAGTCAGGAGCAGAGAGGGTAGGAGAGGCGGAGGATGGGGGTGAGATTAGGTAGGAGGAGTGGCAGTGCGTTGTCCTTTTTGTTTTTACCTCCCACCATGCTCAGATATGAAGAAGAGATGCACAGGTGAGTGAGAGATCATGAAGGATGAGAAAGAGAGAGGGTCGCGTTAGATTCCAAGGAAGTCCAGGTCAGAATGGGTGGTATCGTATCATCACACTTTTTGAGCATCTGTGTGTGTGTGTGTGTGTGTGTGTGTGTGTGTGTGTGTGTGTGTGTGTGTGTGTGTGTGTGTGTGTGTGTGTGTGTGTGTGTGTGTGTGTGTGTGTGTGTGTGTGTGTGTGTGTGTGTGTGTGTGTGTCTGTGTCTGTGTGTGTGTGTGTGTGTGTGTGTGTGTGTGTGTGTAATGTATGTCTCCTCTGTATGTGTGAAATGTTATTTTCTGCAGATGCAGACTCAGCTCTCCAGGGCTTAGATGTCCGCCTGTTCGATGCCCCACCTCTGGTGACCTCCAATCCATCTCCCCATAGGTCACCCTCACCAGACCAGTGATGAATATTCATTAGTGTAGTGACATGGCTTTTTAAAGGCTCGTTAGCATACTGAGACTTCAGCAGGACAGGGTATTTACAGGTTGCATGCACTGTGTGTGTGTGTGTGTGTGTGTGTGTGTGTGTGTGTGTGTGTGTGTGTGTGTGTGTGTGTGTGTGTGTGTGTGTGTGTGTGTGTGTGTGTGTGTGTGTGTGTGTGTGTGTGTGTGTGTGTGTGTGTGTGTGTGTGTGTGTGTGTGTGTGTGTGTGTGTGTGTGTGTGTGTGTGTGTGTGTGTGTGTGTGTGTGTGTGTGTGCGTGTGTATATGGCTACTGCAGCAGTCTTGTCTCAGATTGTCTATGATGTTGCCTGAATTAGAACATTAGGATGTGGCTTCTGCAGCAACACAGAGATCATGTTCCGACCGGCCGGCCCCGCCCAGTTCACCTTGAGATACCACAGATGAACAGATACTGTACGGAGAGACAGACAGAGAGAGAGAGAGAGAGAGAGAGAGAGAGAGAGAGAGACTCCTTATAGCATATTGAGAACACATACACACATACATTACTTAACATTCATGAAGCCTAAGGTTCTGCATTATGAAGTTGTATAGGGGAATTATATTTAATGGGACATGTCTTCATTGTATCATTATTTCCATATATTTTTTTGGAAATACTTGATCATAGTGCATTCTATGAGTATGATATAGCCTAACTTTATGAACCACCATACTGTACCACTACCACATACTGTTTTTTTCCGTAGGAATATCCAGTCTATAAGGATGTATCATTTCTTCGATGTCCAATACTGAGTCCTGTAAAGAAAGACATCAAGTTCCAAACGAAATGGAATACTATTTTGTTATCACTGCAACAAAATGCAACCTTCGATCCCCTCGTGAGGGATAGAAGAGATAGGCGGTTTCCATCACAGCAATTACCATAATTGATGTGATGGAAACCTTCTATCTCTCTGGCTTCCAGATTAGCATTTCTGTAACTGATATCGATGGACCTGCTGAGAAACCAAATCGACATGTTATGAATAATTGTGTAAACTACAAATGACTTTGTGCACTAGTAGTGTTCAGTGATATTGATATAACATAAGTAGAATGCCTACCACTTATAGTTAATCGCTTTGTTTATTTTATGTTGCTTCTATAATAACATTTAGGTTGTGGAAATAGTCCAATTGCCAAAGCCTGTCCAATGTGTAACATGTAAGTATGAAAGTTAATATTAGGGCATACACTTTGTACCATAAAATGAACTATACACTATATTACTAATACTATATATTTTTAAGTATGCAGTAATTCAGTTCAGCTAGTTAATCAGAAGTGCCTCTCAAATTATGTTATAGTACTCAAATTCACACAAATGTGTGTGCACAGTGACAGTGAAAATAATTCATATAAAAGACACTAATGAAATAAACTTGTCACCAAGCCGTGTGTGACGTGCAGTCTCAACAATTTGTCCTTCCTTGGTTCGCTAGAATCCTTGGTTCTGACCGACACCCGTGTCTGTCTGTTCTCTTCTCCTGCTCTTGTGAAATGATATTGGCTCTTATTCGCCACCCAATACTGAAATGGTTGCCTAACATTTTTGAGAAAACCGTCCCCAAATACATTTGACCTTATATGGATGCTCATCTTCTGTCTTTTCTGCATCCACTCTACTCCTCTAACTTCCTATTACTACCAATTAAAGCCACCAGGAGCAACCCCCCCTCCAAGTGGTTGTGAGCTAAACGTTGCTTGAAAGTTAAAACGTTGCTTTGCTTTCCTGAAATTATGCTTGTTTCACTTCACAAAGCATATTTAGGCCTATGAACTATCTATGGGTCTGCACATGTACAGTATGCACATATCCACTTTTACAGTATAAACATTGCCCCTTCAAACTGTTCATAACTGTGACTTTTTATATACAGTATTTTCCTCCAAAGTAGGCTTCATCTGACTTCAAAGGGGGCAAAATGTTGCCCCTGTGTAATTTGCAGCTTCATCAGATAGTGAGTTGGTGGTCCTCCCACGAGTTAAGCTTCAAGTGTAAAAACAAAAAATAAGCAATAGCTGTGTTAAAAGGACAAGGACAATCCTCTTAGCATCAAGTCAAAAAGCAATCACACGACACTGGTACCAACAGGACCCACCAACGAAAGATCAATGGATGGACATTATTGAGGAACTGTATTCTATGGAAAAACTAACATTCATACTGAGACTACAAGAGGATAAATTCTATAAAAAATGGGAAAAGTGGAATCTCTTCTCTCAGCCTAGCGATATTGCAATAGGATTTCATTGAATGTTTATTGTAATATGAAAAAATGCAGCCTTTTTTGCTTTTACTTTTTGTCCTTTTTCTTTTCTTTTTCTTTCCCGTATTGTCTTGTTAGTTGAGTTTTTGTTTGTGTCTGTTCTTCCTTCAATAAAAATTAAGTGAAAAAAAGGACAAGGACAGTGCCTCAGTTTCACCGATTTTTGTTTGGCCAAAATAAATCGGCATGCACTGCATCTGCATGTCCTTGTCCTTCCCAATTTAAAGTTGGTGGGTGCTTAATTTGGTGTGTGGGTATTTGCATGGGTAACAGTAAAAGCTGTCTAGCTGCCTTGACTAGACATTATTAGTCAACTAGCCTAATAGTAATAGGAATTTGTTGACTAATCAATTACTTGACTCAATTCAACAAATCTGTAAAATTGTGTTTGCTGCATACAATCAGGCAAAGAACAGCATTTCAGGTAGGTTGGTGTGAGGTTCAGAACTGAACATTCTAATGCTGATTTTGAGAATGAATAGGGTTAAATATACAGAGATGTGACATGAAAAAGAATGATATCAACTAACAAAAGTAGGAGGCAGGCCTATATTGGTGTTCTAAATAAGACCAAACGGATCCTGATGTCTTGAAATCGTTCATCTTTAGGTTGTTAATTGTAGCTACTTGAGCAGCTTTACTTTAATACCCTATAGGCCTACCAACATCTTTACTTTACTCTGTAATGTATTTACCTTGGCTTTGTAAATCTCTGCTTTGGCGACCATTCCCAATCCCACACACTAGATGGCAACGTTCGACAGGGTGACATTATTCCTCTCATCCGTTTCACACAGAAGAAGTGTCGTTTCTACCTTGGCTTTGTAAATCTCTGCTTTGGCGACCATTCCCAATCCCACACACTAGATGGCAACGTTCGACAGGGTGACATTATTCCTCTCATCCGTTTCACACAGAAGAAGTGTCGTTTCTAGGATACAGAGGAAAGCCAAAACAAATCAAATGTCCCTGCCAGCATGGATGTAGATAGTCACTTCTAACTTTCTATTAACACATTAAAATGTTTTGACCGGTGAAAGCAAAACAAAACGGATCCATGATCCTTTGTGTAAAAAAAAAAACGGCTTGGTCTAAGTACAGTTTGCTTACTGTAGTTACTAGTTGGTTACTTGCTAACGTTCTTAGCCTTGGATCAGGGCGACGGCTATCAAGGCTATCACTTCAACCAACAGAAGTTGTCAGTGTCAATCTTCGCTCACGGACAAGACAGAAACACGTGGTGAAAAAGGTAGGTGGTTCTAACCGTTACTAATAATCTAGTAGAGTACAAGTACTAGCCCTTTTAAGAGGCTAGTAGATTATAGGCTATTGATTGATTGATTGAAAATGTTAACAGTTTTCAGAATGGGTACAGTTCAAAGAAACAGGTCAATACAAAATCTGCAAGATGATTAAACCAGAAAAAGACGTGTTCAATGTTTTAGATAAGGGTCCTCCATTTTCAATTCATCAAAACATTTAAAGACATTACATACATACACTTCTATGCAAAGAAAATCGTGGCAATGTAACCACCACTTCCTTTTAGAAGCATGTCAGGCTGTCAGCCACGGTTATGCCAATAGTTCACCATGTGCTTTTGATGCTGATGTTAATTGTTACCTGAGTACATTCACCCGCTGTCTGAGGCATCACTCTTCCTTACACTGGGGGTATGATGGCATACTTTTCTAATGTTATGTGAGCGATTTGTGAAGTAGCCTTTGCCATAGCCATAATAGCTTATACAAAGTGTGATTCCTGTATCAAATAAAATGTCTACGCCCTGTCTGAACACCCTTCTGTCTTCCCTTGTGGGGGATGAGTCTTAACTCTTTCTGTCCCACCCACCAGGGTACGAGAATGCAGCAGGTGGAGCATGTTCACCTGAAACATGTCCTGGAGACAGTGTCTGTGCTGGAGGCGGTGGTTCGCCGCAGCTTCGGTCCTGACGGGGGTCAGGTGCTCTTCACCCGCAGCACGGGAGAGGTGATGCTCAGTCGCAGTGGGACACGCATCCTCACAGCACTGCAGCTGGAGCACCCAATGGCCAGGTACAGTAACATCCCATTCCTGTCCAGTCCCCTGGATCTCTTTTTTTTATTCACAGTTTGTAGAATGAGTACAGTTCAAACGTATATAACCAGAAAAAGGACTATATGGGTCCTCCATTTTCAATTCATCAGAACATTTAAAGACGTACAAATATGCACGTCTATGAAAAAAGGAAATCATCATATATACAATTAAAGAAAGTTAAAAAAGGGAAAAACATGTACAGTATGGAAAAATAGGGGGGGGGGGCAGTTTTGAATTGTCTCTTCAATTTCAATATTCTTTCACTGGTTTTATTATGATCAATGTCCAACAAAGGGTTAGGTAGGGTTGATCAGTTTTAACAAAAGTGTGTGTGTGTGTGTGTGTGTGTGTGTGTGTGTGTGTGTGTGTGTGTGTGTGTGTGTGTGTGTGTGTGTGTGTGTTATAGGATGGTGGTGGAGTGTGTGTGGAAGCACAGTGCTGTCACAGGGGACGGATCCAAGACTTTTATCCTGTTGCTGGCTTCATTTTTGCGGGAGATTCAAACAGCAGCTTGCAAGGAGCCTAATGCATCTCGCACCTATACCTCCAGAACAGCAGTGGAAGCTGCCACTGCTAGGCGCTTGGCTGAGAGACTGCTGTCTTTTACATTAGAGGAACTGGGGGGCTTAATCACTGAGGGAGTGGTCCCCTATGGAGTTACTATTTCGTGGGACGTTGGAACTGTAGACACGCCTATTTCAGCTCAGACTGCGACAGACACACGCACCGTGCGCAGGCTGTTGTCAGCATTCTTTTACACTCGGCTCGGGCGAGCGCACCGTGACTTCATCAGCCCCCTCACCTGTGAAATGCTCTCCTACTGTTGCTGTGGTAATAACGACGCACTTCTCTCGTCGCTCCGTTTCATAGATGACAGGTTCCCCGTGTTGCATACATCTGTATCAGGCTTCCCCGTTAGTTGTTCACGTTTGATTGAAGGCCTGGTCATTCACAGGGACTTCTCCACACCTTGTCCACAGAGTGACGTCCAGCCAGTCAAGGCCGTCGTGGTCGGTGGGCCTCTGCAGCCATGCAAGCTAGGTGGAGGAGCTGTGCTGGAACTGGGAGGAGGCGTTGGAGAAATGAAGATGGGGACTAGAGAAAAGAGAAGCAGTGTTTTAACGTACAGAGTTTGGACAGAGAGGACACTGGATTGCGTCATTGCAACGCTGCAACACTTGGGTGTTACTCTGGTCCTTTCTGCGGTGTCTCAGTCTGAGGCGTTTGTCGCTTTAGCTCGGCGGGTCGGCATGTGCGTGGTGGAGTGTGTTGGCGAGGACGAGCTTTCTCTCTTCTGTTACTTAAGTGGGGCCGAGACCGTTTCAGACCACCGGGTGATTGGACAGGAGCACGTCACTACACTCGCCTTTTGCCAACCTATACTGCTGGGAGCGCACAGGTTTGAAAACGCACATAAACACACACACACACACACACACACACACACACACACACTGGTCACATGGTCTTTAATGATTGAATTGGCTTATCTTGTCTGAATTTACATGAGAACAATTACACTGCCATCTCCTGGAATCTGACTAGCCACTCAGGGTGCCACCCACTTCTGCCCAGTCAGAGGGCGTTATTATATTTAATTTATCTGATGAATTATTCCATCAGATAAAGATTAATAGATTTTTACACATTAATCAAATACACTGTAATGTTAGTAATTAAAGTGAATGTTAAATGTTAATGTTATGTTCATGCCACCCCTTCAGTGCCCTACTTGAGCCACCCCACTGAACAGTTATTCTAAAGTCCTTATTTGTCCCTAACAGGTACGTTCACGTGGGCTTCCCTGAGTCTGAGGGAAAGGCCAAACTCCACAGTCTCGTGATCTGTGGTCCAGGGGAAGGCCAGACAGACCAGTGTACGTGTGCAGTTCGAGATGCCTTCCGCATGCTGCTTACAGCCCTGGAGCCAATGCAAGGATCTGGAATCAAAGCTGTTGAGAGCACCTCACTCACTGAGATACATTATACAGACGAAACTGCCCACAAAGTCGCTGTTGTATCTTCCGGTGGGAAGTGTGCACAGGGGCTGGGCTGTGCCGTACCCGCTGGCGGAATGTTTGAGTTTCTGCTACATCGTGCCCTCCTGCAGTACGGCTCTAGATCAGATCCACACAGCCAGTCCCACACAGAGACAGGTGTCCTCCAAATGTGCAGGCTACTGGGAGGTGCTCTGCTGTGTGTGCCCCGGCACATTCACTCGCACAGCCAACGGCGCTTCCTGCTAGCTCAAACCCAGATTCTAAACTGTATACAAAGAGACTTTCACACACTTGGTGACGTGCACAAAATAAGTCCCATACCGAGTTACAATCAAAGTGATGGGCCCATAGAGGTGGGTGAGATGAGGTTGGATTCGGACCTTGAGTCGGTCTCCTGTAAATATCAACTAATTCTGGCTGTGGTGCAGTGTGTCAGAAGTCTGCTGCGGGTGGATGCCATGCTACACACACATGCACCGTTGCACAGGAAACCGTGCAGACACTCGCACACTTACCAGGAGGACTCGGAGGAAGAGGACAGAATTGTCATCACGTCTGGCTAGGAATACCATATAAACAGTATTAACTAGCATTGATTGATTTATAATTATCACAGTCCATGGGATTGATTTAATCTTCAACTCAAGTGACTAAAACGTTGTCCAAGCACAATTCATTTTGCTTTTTCTTTTTCATAGGCCCCAGAGAAAAAGTAAAGAGCATATTACATGACATTGTTGTTTTGCGTAGTTAATAGGCACTTAAAGCGTACCACCCTGTCCTGAATCATGCAAGGTTTGGCAAGAACAATATCGGAGAAAAACAATGAATCACTAAGTGTTTGATGTACTGTCTAGTACAAAAAGTTAATTTGTCAAATTTGTCAAATGATGTCGTCCCCTGTTCTACACTACTGTATGACCCATTGTGTGCCTGTGTGAGAGCCTGTTTACATTGGCTCGTCTCCTCTTCCAGTTCACATCACAAGTTCGTTTTTTATCAACATTCCCTTCTCTTATCTCGGCTCGCCTGCCCTCTTCCTTTGGCCAGTGCACACTGTTACATGAACAGCCATACACACAAGTTTTCACATGCAGCCAACCAAATATATGCACACACTGCTCTATAATCAGTGTTATCGCTGTTATTGGGCAGGGAGTCAGAGTGAGCAACTCCCAACTGTTGGCACTCCAATCACAGTCAACGTCCTGCTTTCATCACTTGCTATCGCAGGAGCCCTCAGCCAATCAGAAAACCTTTTGCTGAAACTTTTTGGAGTGAGTCAAACGTCACAAAAGATAAAGTCTGGTTCTCTCTAGTCTTGACACACTCATACACATGTGATTAATTTCAAGTAATTTTCCATAAACATTCTGGGACTGGTTTAGCATGTAGATAATTTCCTTGATTTTTGTTGATTTGGGTCCAACTCTAGATGATGATAGCAAATCACTGAGATACAAAGGAAATATTGTGGCATGTTCAGACATCACCTGGAGAGGTCAGGTTATTTTCCACTGCATGAGTATGGAACTGGAGGTTGTTTTCTGCCTCCCACTCGACCCAGAAAAATGCCAATTGGACACAATTTTTTTTCTTTTTTCTTAACATATATATTTTTTTCTTTTGGCTTTTTCTGTCAGTAGACTGACAGGAAATGCGGAGAGAGATGGGGAATGACATGCAGCAAAGGTCGTCAGGATCAGGAGTCTAACCCGCGATGCACTGTCAGGCTGCTAGGTGCCCAGGCCACTCTTTTTGTTTTTTGAGTCTTGAGCATGAATACTCATGACCACAACTCATAATGCAATTCAGAGGTTACAGTATTTTCAGACCAGACCATAGTTATTACATTGTGTTTTATTTGGCTTTTCTTCATTACATCTTTGTTTCTGTGCAACAGACATTTGTGTACAGTATAAATTGACCCAGTCGATTAAATAGACAGGGTTATATCATTCCATTTCAACAAACAAACTGCATATACAAAGCAATCCTACGCTTAGAAATATTACACAGATCAAAAAAGAAGACATACAAAATGAGTCTTAGACTTGAAGGCGTATTCAGCATGGATAAAGTGAGGGAGGAAGAATTCAGTGTAGAAACAGATTCGACACTGAATGAACCACACAGGCCTGACATTTCATTGGCTACCAGACAATGTGGATGGATTTAATTGTTAATTCGAGACTGAGCAATAAAGGTTAATTGGCTGTATTCTGTTGAAGTGGTTGCTTGTCTTTTTTTCCCCCACCGCCAGTGGGTGACCCAGAGTATTTTCAGTAGAAATGTGTTTAAGCATCAAAACATCAAAATGTTTGTATAATTAAGAGTCCACAAACACCAATTTAGATCAATGAACCACATTGCTGTTACATTTCCATTTAAGTACAGATGATGCCCGTGCTATAGTTGGGCCTATCAACCACATTTTGCATCTAGTCCAGGAAGGGTTATAGGCTTGAGCTTCAGTGCACAGTATACCTGATCTATAAATCATTAGCCTTCACATGCTAACACGGGAAGTCTGAATGATCGTATAACAATCAGGAATATCTGGAGTGCCTCGCTTTAGGTTGCCCCTCCTGAACCAGCGGTGTTACTATTGGCAGTGGACAGTCACGTAACTCTAGTAATGACATCATGCGACATTAACGGGCTCGAGAGATGTGCGACAGTGGGTCGACGACTCGACGTCCTCAGACTCCTCACTCACACCACCTCCCGAGACTTTCTGATGGCACAGCACAGGAGCATGCTGAAGATCATCCCGAACATCTGGGAGAGAGGAAGAAGGAGAGCCAAATATGTTTGCATTAAGACCTGGAACGCATCTCTGTTACCATAGCTTTTAACCACTTTACCATTATTTTAAACGTAGCCATTGAAACTTTAGCTCTGTGCCGTGTTATGAGCTTGTAGATCTGCTATTTTAGAAAAATGTGTGCAAATCTTTGAATATATCTTAAGTTCTTTCACAGCGAACGTTTTTTACTCATATCTTTGCTTCTGGGAGGTCATTGGAACAACATATTTTCAGATGGGGGTCGGCGGCTAATTACATATCATTTTACATACACTGACAGAATCATAGGTTTTTCTCAGGAAACTGTTGGGATTTAGAAGACATTTGTAGAGGTAGCACTAAATAAGACATACCATGATCACACCAATGGTGATGCCCACCCCAGCGATGATGTGGAGCTTGGAGTCAAACACCTCATCAATGGCATCTGGACAGCTCTGCAACAGACACATCATGTACATTCTTACTCTCTACTTTACAGCCCACACTGAACATACGTTAACGGTACATAACACAACAGACTGCCTATAGTGTGAGCATTCAGTCTTTGGCTGATTTCAATAAAGGCAGTGTTGCCATAGTAACCCTGTGAGGAGTTGGGTGCAGTTTTGTCTGCAAAGCATGAAGGAACTTCTGTGACGTGAGTGTGCACGTGCATCCAAAACATACAGTACAAGACATGATTGGTCATACCTTAGTGATGAGCTCCGCAAGCCCGCCTCTTTGGCTACAGGTGTCTTTGGCTTCATCTATGACAGTTCCAGTTGGCCCACAACAGTCGAGCTGTACACACACACACACACACACACACACACACACACACACACAGATCAACGTAAACATAGAATATGCAATTCATGTTTTAATACATAAGTAAAAATGTATTACCACACATCAGTTAATCTTTTAGGAGACTCTCCGAAAGGTTAACTGATTGAAAATGGATAAATCATTGGTCTTTCCAGTCAGCCACTAATTAGCTACTTCCTTCTTTGGAAGCTGTGGAATGCCATTTGTGCCTCCTATGTTTGTTTTTTATATCACCTTTCATCAGAACTAACCTAACTGGGTTTGGGTCAATGATGAGTCACACCACATTGTTCAAAAATAAGAATGATTCTGAATGTGCCACATGCCGACGTGTCTCTGTGAGTGACACAGGCATACGACGAAGTACAACTTACATGTAGGTGCATGATACTCAGAGCAATATGGCTTACCCCGGTTTGGATCATCTGCAGTGTCTTCTGCAGACTCTCTTTCTCTTCTGACGATTCCTTTTTTACTTCCTCGACATATTTGTTGTACGTCTCCTCGTAGAACCTTGTTATGTCGCCCACAATCTACAGAGTTACACAAATAAATCAGCAATAATGCCTACTATAGGACCTTTTGGCATAGATTGTAACTTTGCTCATATTTATTGTTCAAGGATCAGTAAAGGATCATGTATTCGGGCACCTTGCTTTGGTTGGAGAATCCCCAGATGCCAGCAGCAACCTCAACAGCAAATATGATGAGCAGGAAGAAGAAGAACTGGACAGAAGGGAGAGACACTCAAAATTACCTGATGTTGTGTGCTTGTGTGTTTGCGCGCACATGTGTGCGTGCGAGTGTTCGTCTGTGTCTTCATGGATAATTGGATATGGGTGAATTTTCCCTGCATGCCATGTCATGCTGTCCTTTAACTGCACTTGCACATAAATACGTAGACTCCTCCTCTTAGGAGATTTAGCACAAGAGGATTAGGAAGGGAGCGGGACGGTGTGAGCTAGAGGGGAGGGGGAGGGTTGAGACAGATGCACCACGTCATACAAACGTGTTCACACTTTTTCATTGTACTTCTTCATACAATGAAGTAAGTGAACTTTACAACCTCATCCTAATCAGGAAATATGCCATCTCTCATTTAGCCTGGCTCCAGCCCTGAATCGCTAGCCACACCCATTAAAAATAAATTATGAAACGAAATGAAAATTCAGATAATGAGTGTCAGGCTATCTCTCTATTACTAAATGCATGTGTCTGTGTTTGTGTCCATGACTACAATATCATAAACCGTTGATCAGTGCTAGAGTTCTTGTCCATATCTGTAAATCAATATGACATCACAGTGATATGATGTCATGGTATCAATACATGATGCCCAAGAGATCCACATGGAAGCTGTGACGTTTATTATTAGTCTTGTTTCTGGTTACTTTCATTATGGCACTTGAACAATGGCATGTGTGACAAGGGCGCACACCAGTGTTGGTGATGTGCTGCTGGCCTTGGAAAATAAATATAGAAGATAAAGAACAAGGCTGCACACACATAGCCACGATGCAACAATGTACTGTATTTAAAAAGAGTAAAAAAACATTTTGACATGTTTTGATGTCGAAACATTGGTTTCCTTTTTTTAAATATTGTTTTGCATCATGGCTATGAGTGTGCAGACCTTTTCTTTATCTTGTGTGATAAAGTACAAATTAAGCTGTTGAATGGAGCCACTGGCAAGACATAGATGTCTGGGACTGGGATCATATCATGTCAGGAAATGATTCTTGTGTTGTTTAAATATGGAAACATCAGTGGACAAAGAAGTAAATAATGCATTATATACCGGTGTGGGTGTGTGTGTGTGTGTGTGTGTGTGTGTGTGTGTGTGTGTGTGTGTGTGTGTGTATGTATATATGTATGTGTGTGTGTGTGTGTGTGTGTGTGTGTGTGTATATATATATATATATATATATATATATATATATAAGGACCTGTACTGACCAGTCCCAGCATACATGGAGATTCCTGGATAGCTCCGCAACATCCCAGGAACCCTACCACCATCATCAATGCTCCAGCCCCTATAAGCATATACACACCTACACACACATACGCACACACGCGCACGCGCACACACACATACACACGCACACGCACGCACACGCACACACACACACACACACACACACACACACACACACACACACACACACACACCTTAGATAATCTGCACACATCGTGTGTGCCTGAAATTTGCCTTCTCATAGACCAATGTTGACTGTCTTTATTCAAATATGAACAAGCTGAACAGCTTACCTGTGTAAAATACATAGGGAGAGTTATCGTCTTCAAACAGGCCTTTTGTTTTTGCATCAAATCTCAGCCACAAGCCTATAGCTAGGACAGCTGTACCTGCAAGCTAAGAAACAAGAAAGCATATTCAATAATAATTCAGTACAGTGCTATTCAACACACACAGGCATTTATCAAAGTACAAAGGCAAGTACAAAGCCTTCTAACACAATAAGAACTACTGTACTGTAGGTGACAATAAAAGTTCACACACTTTTACATGTGAAACCTACTTGTTAGTTTCTAATTAATCATTTCTCTATTTTTCTCTTTCCCCATTTTGCAACTGCGTTACTGCCCTCAGAAACACCACCTGTGTTAAGCACAAGGGAAATGTGTCTGCTGCATGGTTCAATAACCTGACCTAATTGCACTTCTCGTTTCTCTTGAAAACCCAAACATAGATAGTCTCACATATTTACACTCTTGATAAGGATAAGGATACGTCTTGGCATTCAAGGACAATAACACAGAAGACAGACGGGCAGATGGAACTACACATAGCTTGAAGTACAAGTAGGCCTACTACACCCCCTGGACATATCATTATAAGTGAACATTATATACTGTAATAACTGTATATTACACTGCATAGACAAACAGCAGATAAAAATGTCTTGTATGTGTAACAATTCAATTCTAAACATAAGATAAGATGCAGCAAGAATGAAACACAGGAGTAGTACAGGAAGAACCAAAAATAAATAAATAAATAAAATGCTGACTCTAGATACAGCACTGCATGGATCTCTGAATGACTGAATCAGTGAAAATATACAGTAGGCCTACAGTCTATCAAGGAATAAAAATGTACAGTGAATATATTAATACAATGTATCGCTATAAAATATTCAAAAACAATTATATGTAGCCTATTATATAAGAGGCTTATATAGAGGCTGTTTGGCATGGATATGTATTAGGGTGTGCTTTGAGATTTTGACTTGCCCTGCCCCTTTGGTGTGCCTTGGGCACAGAAAGCTTTTTTCTCTGAACTTCCCCAACTCCTAACTGTCATAACAGAGCTCAATTTAACGGTTCAACGTACACTGTGGTTGGAGAATCATGATGTAATCGTGGCAACCATGTCGTTTTTTATCTATTAGTTAAGGATGGCCCTCGAAATATCAAGGGACAATTTTGACACACCACGTCAAAGACATTATTTATTTCTTTGATACCACTTCACTCTGCATCAAGGCCCATTATTTATTCTGCATTCCACATTGCTGGAATGTGGCCACATTGCTGGCTACGGACCACCATTTGATGAAATGTAGCCTCTCAGACCCAAAACTAAAGAATATGTTGATTTTGTCAATTCTTCTACTTTCTCTAATTGTATAGACTTCTTGTAAATTATGTATTGCACATGTATAACTCTTGAGAGCGTAAAATGAAACCAAAATTTGTTTTCAATTTAACCTCTCATGTGAGTGTGTGATAGTGATGATGATGATGATGATGACGTAACACAGGCAGACAACACTAAAGAGCGAGACTGGCCTCACAGTCAGAGAAAACAAAGCGAAGTGACTGAGAGGGAAAAGAGAAAGATATATTCCTCCTATTTTTAGTGGGGGGGTCAATCTTAGACAAAGACATATTTGCATTGTCTGTTCATTTTTATAAACTACACACACACACAAGCAAGCACACACACGTGCGCACACAAGTACAGCAACACAAACACACACACACACACACACACACACACGGTCAGCAAAGAGTCATGCAGGTCAATCAATTTTTAACCTGTTTCAAGTGCCTTATTGTAGTGGAAGAATTGCTCACGGTGACTAAAGCATAGCCTGATCTATTCACTGCACGCCAGTACCACTTGCCAAAAATAGACGATCTGCAAGCTCACAACATGACAGCTTGCCTTTATATTACAACGTAAAGTACATTTCTGTATATAAGGAACCTGTTAGTATAATACCGTATCTGGATATGGTATGCAAATGTGCAGTGTGAGTGCAGGATCTATGCTACCATAATAGGGTATGTTGTGCAGAATGTTCTAGTAAACACTAAACAGACTGCTTTTTGAAGAGAATAACGGCTGACTGTTAGAAGATTTTGCTCTTTTAAGACTTCTCTGTGACTGATGATAACGTTAATTGTGCCCCCACTTGTGTGAATCAAACAGTGTGTGTGTGTGTGTGTGTGTGTGTGTGTGTGTGTGTGTGTGTGTGTGTGTGTGTGCGTGCGTGCGTGTGTGTGTGTGTGTGTGTGTATGTGTGTGTGTGTGTGTGTGTGTGTGTGTGTGTGTGTGTGATGTGATGTGATGTGCTACAGGGTTAATTATTAAGTATTTTTTACTCTACTCTCTTTATCTCTGTCTCTCTTTCTCTCACACACGCACACACACACACACACACACACACACACACACACACACACACACACACACACACACACACACACACACACACACACACACACACACACACACACACACACACACACACACACACACACACACACACACACACACACACACGGTGGTAAGAATGAATGCAAACCTACCCAGAAGAAAAAGTTGAAGATAAACATGAGATATTTCACACACTTGATTCCACCCCCCAACGCCATACTTGCTTCTTTGTGTCTGTCTGTGTATCAGCTCACACTGCACCTCTCTCACTATGCACTTTGCCACAACACACCTCACTAACAGTACTACAGACGACTGTCCTCCCCGACAAGTGAAAGCAAAATGGTGTCAGTGGAATCTTTTTTCCCATGAAAGGAAAGGAAACCATAGCAACACCACGCCTTAATATGGTCACCTGTTCATACAGGTAGTAGGAACAGGGGAGTGGCATGTGGGAAATGAAACCTAGCACTGTAAATAATGATCTCTATTGGTGCATGTGGTTCCTGCCTCCCACACTCTGTCAGTCACTACCTGTGTGTGTGTGTGTGTGTGTGTGTGTGTGTGTGTGTGTGTGTGTGTGTGTGTGTGTGTGTGTGTGTGTGTGTGTGTGTGTGTGTGTGTGTGTGTGTGTGTGTGTGTGTGTTCATGCCGGCAGGGTGTGAGTTTAGCACAAACACAGGCCGGGGCTCTGTTCGTGTTCAGGCATGCTAACAGACAGGACAGGTCATAAACTATTAGGCATTTGAGTCTGGGTGCACTTTGACGTGACAGGGAGCTTTGTGAGACAGACCAGAGTGACTGGCTGAATTGAGTTAGAGCGGTGTGTGTGTGTGTGTGTGTGTGTGTGTGTGTGTGTGTGTGCGCGTGTGTGAGAGAGACTGTGAGTGATAGAGTTGGCCTGCTGAATCTAATCAGGGTTCTCTCATATAAAACCCCTCCCCCAAAAGCAGGGACGACTCCAGGGGGGGCAACCCCCGTGGAGCCGAGGGGGAAAAAAAGAGAAAGAGATTTTCCTCCTATTTACACCCACACGTCCTTAAAAGGGTTCTTAAATCTATTGTATTCATAATACACAAGCCGGCCGTCGCTGCCCAAAAAGCATTATTATTTTGTTGTTGTTGAAGCTGTAGCCTAGAACTTTACCCTGTGTGTTGTTGAAAGTGAACCCAAACACGTTAGATTAACACAGAGTTGAGGATTATTTCTGTGCAGGGTTCAGCCCTAGTGTGTGAAATGTTGGGTTGGTGATTGATACAGAGAAACACACACACACACACACACACACACACACACACACACACACACACACACACACACACACACACACACACACACACACACACACCACAGTATGTGGGAAAGCCCTGTCTACCCTGTAATCAACTATTTGCCCCCTTGGGTTCCTGCTCTATGTATAGCTGCACAGATTAGAGAGACACTTAAATGGGTTGGGTTGGGAAATTCATCTCAAACCACACACACACGCGCACGCAAACACACACACACACACACACACACACACACACACACACACACACACACACACACAGTCACACAGTGTAGTAAGTGTAAATCCTGCTGTCACGTGACATGAATGAAGAATGATAGAACAGAAATCGAATTACGGTAGGCCTATGCCACTATTTATTATTGCACCATACCCCCCTTATAGCACGCCAACACAAACCCCCTGTGAATTATTAGACTTCACTACAGTAGTCAGCTGTGGGACTGCCTGGGCAGTGGGCACAATGTGACAAACCATGGAGACGGAGTTAAAAGTCTACTGGCCGGACGGAATTGGGTCACTTGTCCACTAGGGATTTATTGTGCTGGACTGCTGGTTTCCACCACGCATTTCCTATTCTAATCCTGTCGTGGCCAGTGAGAAAAAATAAATAAGTAGGCTAAAAATAAATAAACAAACAAACAAATACTATAGAACAAGAACGCGACCAAAATTTTATGAGAGTGCTCTCTTATTCTGATATAATCGCGGCGCGTGTGGCCCCAGCTTCCCATGCATAGATCTGTCTGTCTGACTCGACTAAATTAATAACTGCATTTGGGATAGCCTGCTCTACTTCAATGAGTGTCTTAATTGCTACACGCACGCGTCGCACGCACATACATCGGATTAGGCTACAGTATATAGACTAGTATATTTCCAGCCTCCTGGAATAATAACGTGGCCATGGCCATTGTTTGCGACCATATAGGCTATAATCATCAGTTGAAACTCACCCAGAACACCAGGTTGAAGGCGAACATAAGGTATTTAATGCACGTCTCTCCTCCCGACAGCGCAGCCATGATTGCACGGAAATCCCCCTGGGTTTAGTGCCTATAATAATAAATAATAATAGCCTAGAGGTGAAGAGAAGAAAGAGAAGCGCCGTTCAATAAGAATATATGCAGCAGGATGTTTTATTCCGTCGCGCTGCTTCTCCTCTGTGATGCGCACAACGCACAGTGCGCCCAGTAGCGGCCCGCCCCCTGAGGTCCCAAGATAACACACTGCTGCAAGTGCACTGCGAAATAGAATGCAAAGCAGCCTACCATCATATGCATGCATGCTTGCTCTCCTTCGGTGCCGTTTCCCTATTCAACTTTCTTTCTTTCTTTCTTTCTTAATTTCTTTCTTTCTTTTTTCATGCAACATGTTTTGTTGTTATTAAACATGGGGCAATCTGTCATCGGTATATGGGATTATCATATTATGTATATTTTATTATCTCTCTCTCTTTGGTAATTGGTATTAGACCGGTCAACAGGATATGCGGCAACATTGCTTCAACAAATATCCTGACAGCGTTTCCCAGCACCCTGGGAAGTGCGATGACGTAATGTGCCTGCAAGCGCGTGGACGGAATTGAATATACATGAATGAACACGGTGCACGAGCATGCCGTGGTTCTTGGACCCACACATATTCTAATTCTACACATCATTATCATCACCACCGCCTTTCTATTTCTCTCATAGGAACGCTCTCCCACATGATGTGTGTGAGAGAGGGCCTGCCTATCACAATCACATACACATGTCACCTAGCTAGGCTTGGGCAATTTAGTAGGCCGCGGTCATTGGTCAATCCATATACTGTACTGGCCTATAATAACCTTGTTGGCCTATAAACTCCTGTTCTCTCCCATGCATATGTAGCATTACGCGGAAGCGGGATTGCATCTGGGGCTCCCACTCACCAGACACGCAACCTACCGTGCCAATAGGGCTGAGCCCGATTGGCAGGGCTGTTGCAGGCTGCTGAAAAATCCAGCAAAAACCAGCTGATGATGGTTGCTGGTTTTAGGTGGTTTTACCTGGTTTTACCTGGTCTTAGGCTGGTTTAGATGGTATACCAGGCTGGACATGCTGGTCAGCTGGTCTGGCTCATTTGTCAGTGTATTTGGTTAGCTGGTCGAAGGCTGGATTCTGCTGGTCTTTGCTGGTGAGCCAGCTGGCTGGCCAGATGACCAGCAAAGCCAAGCTGGTAGATGGTCAAATGGTGGACTGACCAACAAAAACCAGCTTACCATCTGGACTTAGCTGGTCTAATGACTGGACAGACCAGCAAAGCCAAGCTGGTAGCTGGTGTATTGAGTGTACTGGCTTTTGATGAGGTCAGATCAACATATGGAATGTCTCCCTCACTGACAGTGTCGTATGGACACGGCCATACTGTATATAGGCGTGACGGACTGACGGCCATATATGGTGGTGCGACGGAGTCACTGACTGACATGTTTCTCAGGTTTTCATAGTAATCTGTGGCCTACGGTTGCAACTATACCAGTAAGACGCCTGAGGTCGAGGTCGTGTGCACTGGCCTTATATGGAGCGTGTCTTGAGTGTACATGGTTTGATGAGGTCAGATCAACATATGGATTGTTAGAACAGGTCAGCTCCATATATGGAGATCTAAGGGTGGCAGCGGGGGGCGGGCAGTGTCTTGAGTGTACAGGGTTTGAGGGCCCAGGTAGGGCCGGAACTTCATTTTCAGGCCTGTTGAGAACTCTTAATTGTTTTCGCCGGCTGCCGGGCTAACAAGTCTGGAAGTCCCTCGGAGCCCAGGAGGCTGCACTTATAACTTTGGGGCAGGCCCGTCTAGAGTTTAAATGGACAGGTATCGGTCATAAGGGAGACATCGAAGAGGAAGGACGGATGGGGAACGATCAACATAATGGAATGTCAGGTTCTGACATACATCCATATACTAATATTGATGACATCATCATCCCTGATGATGTCATAATGATGTCACAAGACTTGGGCACAATAGTTTTCCCCATGTATGGGGATTTTGGGTGACGTACGATATAGTTAACCTTCGATAATCATATAATAATAATAATAATAATAATAATATAATTGCGATCAATTATATTAGGCCTATATTATGTGTGTATATAGGCATACCGGTGTATATATATATATAGGCCTATATATATATATATATATATATATATATATATATATATATATATTATTGGTTATTGTTACAATGGGAGTGATAAATACACACACACACACACACACACACACACACACACACACACACACACACAGACACAGACACAGACACAGACACACACACACACACACACACAGGCGCTGGTGTTGCTATGGAATTTATGGGAGACGGGAGTGATATGCGCGCGCACATGCACGCACGCACGCGCACACACAAGCAAGACGTAAACTGCTTCTTTGTTATTGGTTGACTCCACGTCACGGTTTCATGTTAGGATCTACAAGCTAACAACTCGTCGCGTTGCAACGCTGAGTGAGCTTGTAGATCTGTTCGTTTTCGACAGGCGTACACTGACTGTCCTTAGCGCGAGGTTTGAACTTTCCACTTTTCCAGAAGAGGAAATAATAATAACTGCGTCACGTCTCGGACCGACGGACTCCCACTTTCAGCAGTTTCAAGGAAGTAGAAGTATACCCAGGTTTGAGGTGAGTGTATAACTGTTTATTAAATGGCAAAGAACTCAGTTTTTTATGTCACAGGGGAAACTTTATTTAGGTAATTTGCTATTTGTTTGCATTTCTACTTGTCCCATAGCACATGGAACCGCGGCGGAGGGGCTATTTTGTACCGTGTTTTGGTGTGGTTGCTTTGAAGACGGTGGAAATGGCTGTTTATGGATAAGTATTTTTAATATAAGCCTTGGGAAAAACACAGGCTTTAACTATATCTTCGGGTGCATGTTGCCCAAACGATATCAGGCCCATTATTAATTTACAACTGTCATGTCAACCCTGGCGTCACGACACATGTACACTTGTAGGTCCGCTATTTTCAATATAGGGCATAATTTAGCCCTGAAACATGACTCTCGTATTCATACGAGAGTCATGACGAATCTTCACCCTATTTTTGGCACTTGCTGCATTTACAAACTAAACGTATATATAAACATTCAGATTTCAAATATAAAGTACTCACATTTTGTCTCACGGGTGTTAGCTAGTAGCAGCCCAATCGCTAGCACTGCTGCATTCCGCGTTCTTTAATAAAAAGCATTTTTGTCCGGTCATTTCTGTGTTTTGCCCGTTTTTGCCTTCAACTTCCGCCTTTCGGAACTGCACCTCAGCGCCCCTGTCGGTTGTCACTTGCAATGATTTTCAATGCCCAAAGGAAGAAGATAAATCTGGCCGTCTGACAACCGACAGGGGCGCTGAGGTGCAGTTCCGAAAGGCGGAAGTTGAAGGCAAAAACGGGCAAAACACAGAAATGACCGGACAAAAATGCTTTTTATTAAAGAACGCGGAATGCAGCAGTGCTAGCGATTGGGCTGCTACTAGCTAACACCCGTGAGACAAAATGTGAGTACTTTATGTTTGAAATCTGAATGTTTATATATACGTTTAGTTTGTAAATGCAGCAAGTGCCAAAAATAGGGTGAAGATTCGTCATGACTGTCATGATAATCATCATGGCAGTCATGTTTCAGGGCTAGGCATAATTATGAGTTCAAATAGTGAAAATACCCTTTTGACAAACTCACAACGGTCGCATAGTGACTTGTTTAGGGCGGCTGGTGTAGATAATCTATTTTGATATATTAGTCCACTTGCCAGAATGTGAACCCAGGCATATTGAGTACACCAAAGTTGTATGTTAGAAATGTTGAGTGCATTGCAATAAGCTGTGCATTTGTAGATTGGCTATAGCTATTTTCCTTGAAACTTTGTCAAATGTCCTGATTAATTTTGAATTAATAGCCTACCACAACCACTACCACGTCAGTGCTGTGACCACTTTAACATTGCATCTAATGAGCGATGGGTTTCTTTTTAGCTGAAAACTAGTCTGTGCAGAATGAACGTTGGGACCTTTATGCTGATACATTTTAAATGTGTTTTTTCAACAATGTTATGCAATTTACTTTAATCTGTAGAACTTGTTTGATTTATAGATTACAAAAGTGAATCACTCACTCACTCACTACTTGACTGAGATTTGTTCTCGTGATTTTAAAGGATTATGAAAATAACATTATTATAATAAATTATTGTATTTTTTTTATTAAGGCCTCCAATCGGAAGCAGCAATTCTGCTCTTGCCTGCACTATTCAAGGAGAAACCAGAGTTGCTGTTTGAAGTTGAGGTGAGCCATGAACCGTTCACTAGTGTGAGAAGCACTATGTAATTGAAGCACATTGTATTATTGCATTAGTTTTTATATTATCATATGGTTGTTTCTGTTTTTGACACAGTGGCTCTGCAGGAGACTAGCCAGAGGGTGTGCGTTTCTCTGATGGTTAATGGTATTCCCTCTCCCCAGGGCCAAGCTCAGACCAGCACTGACATGTCGACACCAAAGATGATGCTGAAAGGCTGCAGGGAGGGTCACCCCAAGAAATAGGACCACATCATCATGCTGTCGATGGATGACCAGGTAATCACAAAGGAGAGTGTGGACATTTCAATGGCACTGGGACTCCTACTGTGCATATATTTTGTGTTCAGAATCCAATACCCTAAAGGACTGAAAAAGACACTGACCTTTTTGGAGTGTGTTGTTCTGAAATTGAAGGATGCAGGCAAACTTCCTGTCACAGTAAAAATAATGTACAACTCCATCTATGAGTAGCATGTATGTAGGAGTCAGTGTTCTCTCTCCATGTCTGGATGGCCACTTGAAGAGAGTCAGCTAAAAATCAAGGACTTTGCCACTGGACTGGGCCTCTTATAATTCTGGAGTGTACATTTTGTTTTAGAAATCCTGAAAGACTGTCAAAGTGTCAAAAACAGTCAAGTGTGTTGTTGACAATTATATATGTTGTTTCACTTGTTATACGTGTGTGTCATGAAATGAAGGCTCTGTGATTGCGAATGCAGTGAGCACTTACTACCAGTAAGACGCGCAAACGCGGGAAGCGAACGCAGCTGAGACCCTGCAGATCATGTCTGTCTGTCTGTCTGTCTGTGTGTCTGTCCCGCTGTTACTGTATATGTGGACCTGGCCCCTTTTGTGCCCATATATAGCGGGACAGACACACGGACACACAGACAGACAGACAGACAGACAGACAGACATGATCTGCTAGGTCTCCTAGTAAGTGCTCACTGCATTCGCAATGAGACCTAGCAGATCATGTCTGTCTGTCTGTCTGTCTGTGTGTGTGTCTGTCCCGCTATCCAAATATGGAGTGTGTTGCATCAGCAATCACTCAGCTCCATATATGGGCACAAAAGGGGCCAGGTCCACTCAGCTCCATATATGGGCACAAAAGGGGCCAGGTCCACATATACAGTAACAGCGGGACAGACAGACAGACAGACAGACAGACATGATCTGCAGGGTCTCAGCTGCGTTCGCTTCCCGCGTTTGCGCGTCTTACTGGTGTTATGTGTGTGTGTGTGTGTGTGTGTGTGTGTGTGTGTGTCATGAAATGAAGGCTCTGTGATGTTATGTGTGTGTGTGTGTGTGTGTGTGTGTGTCTTTGATGAAATGAAGGCTGTGTGTGTGTGTGTGTCTCTTTGATTAAATGAAGGCTCTGTGGTGGTTTGTGTGTCTCTTTGACGAAATTAAGTTATTTTTGCATTTTAAGGTCTGACGCATTCTGTTCATGTATTATTTATTTTATTTATAATTTGCTTTATGTATACTTATTTGTTAGTGTTTACTACTTTTTATTTTATGTAAGCACATTTTACATCTAATTTATTTTTGTCATTATTTATTTTATTTGTTAAACAGTATTTGAAGCTGGTGTATTTTACATTTAATGTGCAGCTTGAATAAAATGCAGTGTATTAGAACTTGTAACCTGGATTTGGTCTTACTTTATTTGTTTGCAATATAGTACCTACGACCTAGCTACCTAATCATCCATCTTCAACCCCTTATCCGTAGTCTGGTCGCGGGGCAACAGCTCCACCAGAGTGCTCCAGATTTCCCTCTCCAGAGCAGCATCAGTGACTTCCTCCTGGGGGATTCCGAGACGTTCCAAGGCCAGTGAGTCGATGTATTTCCTCCAACTGTGCCTTGGTCTGCCCCGGGGTCTCCTCCCAGTGGGACGTGCGTCGAGGACCTCCCTAGGTAGGCGCCCGAGAGGCATCCTAACCAGGTGCCCGAACCACCTCAGCTGACTCCTTTCCAGGCGAAGGAGCACGCAATTCTACTCCGAGTCTCTCTCGTGTGACTGAACTTCTCACCCTATCTCGATCTAAGGGAGATGCCAGCCACCCGTCGAAGAAAACTCGCGACCTTATTCTTTCGGTCATGACCCACACTTTAGACTTAATATATTAGTGCCCCTCACTTCACACAGGTGTGATTTTTTAATACCATGGGACCCTGGCTGAAATTCACCAGCAAGACCTAAGCCTAAACCCAAAACAAACTATAAGCTGGTCACCAGCTAAAACCAGCATAAACTGGTGACCAGCAAAACCATCAAAATACCAGCTAAGACCAGCATAAACTGGTGACCAGCATAAGCTGGTGACCAGCAAAACCATCAAAATACCAGCCAAGACCAGCATAAACTGGTGACCAGCTACCAGTTTAAACCAGCATGGACCAGCAAAACCTAGCTGGTCAGTCACCAGCTAAGACCAGCAAGATGGCATCCAAAACACACTCTAAAGCTGGTCACCAGCAAAAGGTGGTCACCAGCTAAGACCAGCAAGAAAGTTGCTGGTCCAGCTTATGCTGGTCTATGCTGGATTTTTCAGCAGGGGGGGCAGGCTGGGGCAGGGAGCTATACACATACAAGACAAATACCTTTCTTTGATCAGTTTGGATGTATTTGTCACTGTGCCAATTGTGGTGTAGCCTACCATGGAATAGCCTATAGGAAACTGGGCACAACAGAAATGTGGGCACTTGTGAGGAAAATAAATCCACTCCAAAAATAGCTAATCTAAAAGCTCAGAACGCCTGCAGAAAGACAGCATTTCCACTGTTTTGTCTACTGTACTTCTATCAGACAGTTATCAAGATGTCTTATGATTTAGTCACTTTCTCTCTTGCCATCATTGATTCCTTGTGTGTGTGTGTGTGTGTGTGTGTGTGTGTGTGTGTGCATGCGTGCGTGCATGTGTGTGCGTGTTATTTGTGCATGTGACTCATGTGTTTGTGTGTTTGGTACCAGTGTTGCAGCGTGATTGCATGGGTTATCTCCAGTGAGTGTGGTTGTGTTTCATCCCACTCAAGAGATGTTTGAGTTGGCAACGATACACATGCGTAACAGTCAACCAGTCTGTCAGCCAGGCAATCAGCGGGCACATCCTGGCATTGTCCTTCAGGGGGTGTTTTGGTGGTGGTGGTTGTGGGGGGGTGTAGGGGAGGGTGCAGTGTTTGGCATACACAGAGTATTGGTCATCATAATATTCTCCCTCCCTGTTTAACCTGGCATCGAGTGTACGTGTGTGTGTGACTGTGTGTGTGTGTGTGTGTGTGTGTGTGGGGTAGGGGGTATTAGTGAGTGGAGGGGGGTTATTTCCTTTGCTATAAATCAGAGCTTCCTCTGTGCTCCCAGTCTCTATGTGTGTGCTTATAAATGTTGCACCTTTTCTCCTGATTCCTTGTTGAAGCGAGAATTAATGGAAGAGTGCTCACTGCGTGCTCATGATGCCTAGAGTGTGCACACTTTGAACCGTGCAACCGGTGGATTTGACATTCCCCAATTTGGATTCTATATTTGCTTTAGGATAGGCCACTTTTTGACGCCGACATGGAGGTACGCAAGGGAACTGGATACTTTATAGGAGAACATAGCCAAGGGAACTGGATACTTTAGGAGAACATAGCCAAGGGAACTGGATACTTTATAGGAGAACATAGCCAAGGGAACTGGATACTTTATAGGAGAACATAGCCAAGGGAACTGGATACTTTATAGGAGAACATAGCCAAGGGAACTGGATACTTTATAGGAGAACATAGCCAAGGGAACTGGATACTTTATAGGAGAACATAGCCAAGGGAACTGGATACTTTAGGAGAACATAGCCAAGGGAACTGGATACTTTATAGGAGAACATAGCCAAGGGAACTGGATACTTTATAGGAGAACATAGCCAAGGGAACTGGATACTTTAGAACATAGCCAAGGGAACTGGATACTTTATAGGAGAACATAGCCAAGGGAACTGGATACTTTAGGAGAACATAGCCAAGGGAACTGGATACTTTAGGAGAACATAGCCAAGGGAACTGGATACTTTATAGGAGAACATAGCCAAGGGAACTGGATACTTTAGAACATAGCCAAGGGAACTGGATACTTTATAGGAGAACATAGCCAAGGGAACTGGATACTTTAGGAGAACATAGCCAAGGGAACTGGATACTTTAGAACATAGCCAAGGGAACTGGATACTTTATAGGAGAACATAGCCAAGGGAACTGGATACTTTATAGGAGAACATAGCCAAGGGAACTGGATACTTTATAGGAGAACATAGCCAAGGGAACTGGATACTTTAGAACATAGCCAAGGGAACTGGATACTTTATAGGAGAACATAGCCAAGGGAACTGGATACTTTATAGGAGAACATAGTCAAGGGAACTGGGTACTTTAGGAGAACATAGCCAAGGGAACTGGATACTTTATAGGAGAACATAGCCAAGGGAACTGGATACTTTATAGGAGAACATAGCCAAGGGAACTGGATACTTTATAGGAGAACATAGCCAAGGGAACTGGATACTTTAGGAGAACATAGCCAAGGGAACTGGATACTTTAGAACATATCCAAGGGAACTGGATACTTTATAGGAGAACATAGCCAAGGGAACTGGATACTTTAGGAGAACATATATAGCCAAGGGAACTGGATACTTTATAGGAGAACATAGCCAAGGGAACTGGATACTTTAGGAGAACATATATAGCCAAGGGAACTGGATACTTTAGGAGAACATAGCCAAACATTCTATTTGAAATGTATTTAGAGGATAAGCCCCTTGAGATGCAGCATCTGGTATTAGAGAGGGTCCTCATCATCTCAGTTGATATTGATGGTGAAATTGATGACAAAATGTGTGTGTGTGTGTGTGTGTGTGTGTGTGTGTGTGTGTGTGTGTGTGTGTGTGTGTGTGTGTGTGTGTGTGTGTGTGTGTGAGTTTCAGATGTGTAATCTGCGATGTTGGAGAGAACTATGGGTTCTGCTGCATCTTATAGGTGAGTTGAACATATCCTCAACATAGGGGTACAATTAACGATTATTTTCTCGATTACTTTTCCAATTAGTCGAATAATCGAGAAGCGTTTCTTTTACATACTGTATACCTCAACGATTTAAAACAAACAATTCTAATTGATTTTGTGTAGTCGACTAAATTGAGTAGTCTGATTACCCACTTTAGCCCTAGTATTATTGATACTTCGGCGTACGAGCAAAACAAATGAGGCGATGCATTAAGAGCTCGTATGCACATGCTCTTTGTGTTATTTTTGCCACTGTAGACCTGTTTCAAACAGAACAATTGTGTTTTTGTGTGTGTGTGTGTGTGTGTGTGTGTGTGCGTGTGTGTGTGTGTGTGTGTAGCTTGTGTGGTGGCGGGCACGACGGGCAGATGCAGTCTGTTCGGGCGACACCACGTTCATACATTTGACGGCGTTTTGTACGAGTTTCCTGGGGACTGCAGCTACTTATTGGCTGGAGACTGTCAGCACCGCTCCTTTACCCTATTGGGTGAGACTACAGTATACACACATGTACAATAGTTCAATTCATGAATGTCATAATGCCACAATAAGAGGGCAGTCATTTGCCCCAGTATATATCATCAGTCTTTGGACACAGCCCTTCATTTTACCTCCAGTCATTTACTTATGTCAGCCATAATTACAGTGTGCTTGCTGTCTGCATTATGAAGTTTACTATGGTAAATACTGTATTTATATCTGACTGTGTTTGTCTCTGTGTCTGATGGTGTCTCTGTCTGTCTGATGGTGTCTCTGTCTGTCTGTCTGTCTGTCTGTCTGTCTGTCTGTCTCTGTCTGACTGTGTTTGTGTTTGACCTTGCCATAAACATCCATAGTTTCACAAAGTTATCAAACAAACAATAAATAGTAACAGCAAACTTAGGTTGACCATCAAACTGTTACATGTTACATGTACTGTGATAACATGGACAAAATACACTTACATATCGTCATTGACGCACAGTCAAAAGGAGGTGTTTTGCTCTGTCAAACACAAACTGAAAACTGAACTCTCTCTGCAGAGCAAGGTGAACCTACTAAATTATGATTAACAGCACAGGTGTCTGTAATGCAGTCTCAATCAGTCCAATCAAAGGCCCTCTGCGCATGCCTGTTGGCAAGGCAGCCTAATATATGATTTGGCTGTATGCCCGTATCTGTGATGTGTCTGTCTGACTGTGTGTGCTGTATGTTTGCAGGTGACTTTGCCCATGGGCGGAGGAGCGGCGTCACTCTGTTTCTGGGGGACGTCTTTGAGCTGCACCTGTCTGTGGACGGACGTCTCTCACAAGGAGGAAAGAGGTACGTAAAGTCTTCAGTGTTGACTCTGAGTGTGTACAGAATGATGTAGCCAAAAGGTTCCCCTTTCCCTTACATCTGTACACTCTCAGAGTTACAAATGGATACAGGAGGACTTTACATAGAACACAGGAACGTTATTGGATAAAAATGTGCTGTGAAATCAGTGGATTAACTCATCCTTGTTGAGCAAAAAATGCCACACACAACTCACTGGTGCAGGGGATTGGGAAATATAGGCTCTATGCACACACGACATTTTGGAAATAACTTGGGCTACCGATGGTAGTAATGAAGTCTCTGTACAATTCTGGTCAAACAGAGTCAGGGTGCTGCTATTGTGGGTCCACTTGGTTCCACTTCCACTTGTACACTCAGAGTTATGAGGGTCCTTGAAATTAAAAACGTTTGAGCACTAAATGGAACAGAGCCAACACCTGTGAAGGAAGTAGGGAAGGGGCCCATAAATTGGAGTTATTCTGTTTCTGTGTACCTATTCTAGTGTTTGCATCTGTCTGTGTGTAGGCTCTCCCTGCCCTATGCGTCTCACGCCGTGTTTGCGGGCCAGGAGCTGGGCTTCTATAAGCTGTGGAGTGAGGAGTTCGGCTTCACCTTTACCATCGACAACGCTGCCAACATCGCTGTGACGCTGAGCGAACGCCATAACAACCGCACCTGTGGGCTGTGTGGCAACTTCAACTCTGTTCCCAACGATGATTATACTGCTCAAGAGGGTATATACTATATAATAAGGGGAGGGATATGTATACAAGTGTGTGACTCTGCTAGAGCCAGACTGATATATGGGTTTACTTTAGCTGATACAGGCCACTTACTGTATATATAGACTTCTTTGATGACATCGGTATCAGCAATTATAATTTAAAAATCTATCAATGGTCGGAGGACTCTCCAAAATCGGTGTCGGCATCGGATCCCAAAATCTGGCATTGGTTGGGCTCTGCATGAAGGCGTGTGAGTGTGCAGTGTTTGTGTGGGTGAGAGGGATGAAAAGAAAGTCTAAGTGCGTAAATGCGTAATTACTGGAATTTAGGAAACAATCTGAGTCACCAGCACTCACCAGCAGGAAGAGTTGCGACCCATAACAGGAAAAGATAACAAGGAGAAAGTTAGCAAGAGAAAGGTGGAAATGTCAGGGTCACATTAAGAAAGTCAGTAATCTGTCAATTTGAGGTTGTTTTTGCCTGTGTACATTTTATTTTTATTTCAGGTTTCCAGACAGAGGACAGTTATGACTTTGCAAATTCATGGGTGATGAAAGGAGCTGGTCAATCCTGTCGACGGGTCAGCCCTGCCAGCCAGACTTGTAACAGCACAAAAGATACCTCAGCGGTGAGAGGGCCAATCATTGTCTTGTGTGGGTGTGTAGTGTGTGTACTTTGCATGCATGCGTGCATGCGTGCGTACGTAGTGTGTGTATGCAAGGCTGGATGTCTGTGTTGTTATGGTCAGCTCATCAATTAGATTAGTGTCTTGCTGTCATGTCATCCTACAGGTGATTCATGAAACATTGTACTGCACTTAAATGAAGAATCACAAATAATGACAAACATTGCCAGCAGGGAGGTCATTACTGTGTGGGGACATTTTCCAGGCTGGAAATCCTTCTATTAAAAACATGAGGTCTGAGCTGTATTTCCCTTTCAGACTGGGAAAGCTCACAGCGCCTCACATAGTGCCACACTGCGAGCTTGTACATCTGCTATTTCTGAAACTATTAGAAAAATATAAAACATATTTGTGTAAATTTGGAATAATTTAGATTTTTTTTAACAAATCTTCTCTTCTGGGGGTCCACCGTCCCAGTATCTGACAAACAAAGTGTGACAATCATTCCCCTTTAGTCTCTCTGTCGTTTTGTCAGCGTTTATAATAAGGAGGCAAGAGACCCTGACACTCTCCTTGTCTGCATCGGTTCATTCTTCAGCCTAAAGAGACCCTGACACTCTCCTTGTCTGCATCGGTTCATTCTTCAGCCTATCAAAGGGCCTTCATCAACTAAACAAGGCTGCAATCTTAAAGGGATATTTCACTATAAAAATGAAACTCAAAGTCTCAAACAAAGGCAGGACAAGAAGATCACATAAACTTCACTTTACTTGGGAAATGACATAGGATAACAGAAGTACATACACTGAACATAAAACCTGACACTAACTTAAGATCCAGCACTGAACAAACACAAGGCAGAGTTTAAATAGTCACTGGAGCTCATCACCCAACCTGGTTCAGCTGGTGATGGCACTCAGGGCAATCAGAGTCAGAGGAGCAGGACTTGTGGAGAGACAGAGGAAAATCATGGACAAACGGAGGGGCTCAGGACGTGACCATGACACCTTTAAGTCCTGAGTGATAATTTAGCTCTGAGATTGGACAAATGTTTCATTTGCACACTCTTGAATTTACAAATAATTAAACACTGAGCATGTGTGTGTTTATCTGGGTGGAAGTTTTAACAACAGGAAACTAATTCTTGATTGTAAATGGAATAATCCCTCTTTTGTAAAGTACACAGATGTCATGATAAAGGTCACAAAGACATCCATTGTGATTTATTGAATCTCATAGTATTTTAGCGGTTTCTGTGTCCACAGAGGCTAGCTTGTGCCCATGCTAGCTTGTGCCCTTTTCATTTGGCATAGACACTGATTGTAGTTCTGTTTCTTGTTTTTATCTGCTTCCACAAATACTGCAGCTGTCTCAAGGCTGGTAAGTCCCTTGTGTATGTGGTTCCTCATTTCTGATTCTATTGATTCGCACATCCGCAATGTTTGTGTGAACCCTACACAGTTACACTATATCACTGCAGGGCGATGGCGGAAAACTGATAGTAAAACTCCAATAATTTTGTAAAAGGCCACTGGACCCATCACAATGATGAATGTTAACAATATATTTGGAGTTTTACATGCAATATACCTCCAAGAGTCTGACTGTGTGAGAATTGATTTGGACTGAGGAGAATAGATTCCTGTCAACTTTTAGGCACTATGGGAGTGATGAAATAATAGCAATAACAATGTTATGAAAGTGGCCTTCAATCATATTTCTAAACAATTATGAATTCATCTGTGTGTGTGTGTGTGTGTGTGTGTATCTATGAATGTATGGTGTGTGTTCAGGAGCTGACCAGCTGTGGTGTCCTGCGGACCTCCAGTGCGTTTCTGCACTGTGCCCACCTGGTCTCTCCCGAGGCCTTCCAGGCTCTGTGTGAGGAAGAGATGTGTCACTGTGGCCATGGGGCGGGGCATGACTGCCACTGTGCCGTCCTATTGGAGTATGCACGGACATGTCACGCCCACGGGGCACTTCTAAAAGGCTGGCTGGAGGAGAGCCAGTGCTGTAAGTCAGACAATGTGTTGACAAGCCATTAAGGCCATGGATCAAAATAATGCTTGTGCGTGCGTGCATGCGGGCCTGCACGTGTGCCTGCCTGTGTGTGTCTAACAGGGCCCCAGATTGAGACTGTTATCACTCGGACCCAAATGCCCATGTGTGTCTATGCGTCTGTCCACAGCCCCCAAGTGTCCAATTGGGATGGAGTACAAGGAATGCAGCCAGTCATGCTCTACCACCTGCCAGAGTCTCAACATCCAGGAGGTGTGTAAGGAAGAGTGTGTCGACGGCTGCACATGCCCCGGTAATACGCCCCTTTACACTGTTATTCTCCATCCGTTGCATCCATGTCTGTTTCCTCGTCTCCAAACATGTCAAATAACAGTATACTGTATATGTGTCTGTGTGTCAGTGGGGAAGGTACTGGACGGAGACCACTGTGTGGAAGTGTCCCAGTGTTCCTGTGCGCACATGGGCAGACACTTCCCTCCAGGATCCTCCATCTCTCAGGACTGTAACTCCTGGTGAGTGGGAGAGCACACTCTTGTTTGTCACGCATGTATACTGTACGTAATCATTAGAGATGCACAATATTGAAATTTTGACTCCTATCGGTATTGATAATATGTAGGGTCAAACCGGCCGATACCAATGTATTATTTATTATATTTATATTGAGCTCATTGCGGATTTTATTTCTCCATTTTGAAAGCCATTAACGGTCACATTATTATTGTGTCAATATTGTTGAAATATCGGTCAATATGTGAAATATCAGTCAATATCGGCAAAAAAATATTGGTGAAAAGATATCCGAATTATTTGGATATCGGTTCGATGCAGATATTGCATTTTTAATGAAATATCGGCTGATATCGATATTGTTCATCACTAATAATCATTGATGCATATAGTCTACAGTTCATAACACATTTTCAATAACTAACTAAGCAGAGTCTCTGTTATCTAAAAAGCATATGCCGCCACGGCTCATGGGAATGCACCAATGAAGGCTGCCCTGGTGAGTAGGATGTTTTCACTGACTGATTGTTCCTCATTATTCAGTCATTTTGTTCGGACATTGTTGATTCAACCTACTCCATTTGTGTTGTAGGAGAGTGCTTGGTGATGGGTCAGTCTCACTTCAAGACGTTCGATAACAAGTTCTTCACCTTCACTGGCCAGTGTCAGTACCTGCTGGCCAGAGACTGCACTAATGGGCAGTTTTCTGTCATCATTGAGACTGTACAGGTATTGCCTGCATGTATGCCAACATACAGTTATAATGCAGATGCACAGTACCGTTCGTGTCTCTCTATCTGTGTTTTCACAAGAGTATCAATACGATCGGGATTTCACAGTGCAATGCCTTGTTTGTACTGTGCTTCAGTGTGCAGATGACCGGGATGCGGTGTGCACCCGCTCAGTGACTCTCACCCTGCCCTCACTGGACAACATGACAGTGAAGCTGAAGCATGGAGGCCTGGTCTCTGTCAACGGCATGAACATCCAGACCCCCATGCTACATGGTAATGTCATAGGAACATCCAGACCCACCTGCTAATGTCATAGGATTTAATGCCAAAGACCCTATGCAAGGGCACCAGAGGGTTGAGGGTTATTGATACTTTCAGCTGTAGTCACAGAAGTAGCCGGGAGCCAGCTTCAAAAATGGAATCGGCGAGTTCGAGCCAATCAGTGTTCAGCGGACTATTCATGTAGTAGGAGAACGGGCACAGGGAGGACATACAAGAGAAATATAAATACAGTGGCCTTTCCGTGCATTTTTTTAAACTTACAAATGAGGGATCTTGTGAATGTTTCCCAAGTTGCATTGGGATTAGTACATTGGTCTATCTTTCTTCCATGTGTGCAATTTGATTTACAGGTAATCTACACATTCAGAGTTCAGTCCAGTCGTCCGTGAGTGTGACGTTTGGAAGTGACCTTCGTCTGGACTGGGATGGACGGGGTCGGGTGCTCTTAAAGGTAGAACAAGTTTACATTGTCGGAAATTATGTTTGACGCATGAAACCTTGGTAACCTTAAAATGCTGTCACCTTCTCCAGCTGGGACCAACATGGGCAGGGCAGACCTGTGGTCTCTGTGGTAACTACAATGGTAACCAAGGCGATGACTTCCTCTCTGCTGGACTGGTCGAGGCCCAGCCTCATTCTTTCGGCCAGTCTTGGAGGATCAACGGAGACTGTGACTCCACCCACAGACCTGAGGCTGACCCATGTGCACTCAATCCCAAGAGAGGTACTGACACACATATATTCATTACACATGCATGCACAGCACACAGTGCAACACTCTGTTATAGCATATTTTGCTGTGGCAGAAGAGGCTGAAAAACAGCCAAAAAGACACGCAGATGCATATATAAGCCAAGGGTGCCGGATCAAAAACAGCGATAGATCAAGAATAAAAAGAGTCCGAACACCATTTTCAGCTCCCAGATACAGTTATGTCTTTACTCTTAAATGGTAACGGTTTGAGCCAAAGCTGTTCCTCAGACCTTAATACAATGTGTAGAGTAGACAATACATCCTCCAGACCTGTGACCCATTCATCATTTGATACTCCTTAATATATGTATCAGTGTATATCCATCATATTGAATACATCATCAACAGAATAAAATACAAACACATTCTTGTTTCCCCCATTTAGTATGCTTTGCTGAAATTATATTTATTTATTGCCATTGACAACTTGATTAATTCACCACACTCACCACTATGTCGAAACGTAACCATTATCCTAGTAATAACCTCATATACGGATTCATGCTTATGTCTTTGCAGACGCATTGCCTTGTAATGTATCATTGTCCACATCATCAACACCCATCCTGACCTTGTACCACATCATTGTATCCTCGTCATTCTTTAGTGCGTTTTGCGGAGGAGGCGTGTTCGGTGATATTGTCGGACGCATTCAGCCCGTGCCACTTCCTGGTGAACCCGGCTCCTTTCCAGAGCTTCTGCCGCTACGACGCGTGTGCCTGCGTGGACGGCGAGGCGTGCGTCTGCTCCGCTCTGTCGGCCTACGCCGCCGCCTGCTCCGCCAGAGGAGTCCTGCTCAACTGGAGATCCCCCTCGCTCTGTGGTAAACCCATCAGAGCACACGCATAGACAGAATGAGATCAGTCACATCATGTGCTCGTGGAGAGATGTGTGCATGTGAATGTGAAGTGTGAAAACACACACACACACACACACACACACACACACACACACACACACACACACACACACACACACACGTTTCAATTGAAACGTGTGTCTGAATATGTCTTGTCTGTATTTTCGGTCTTTTTAAATGCTGAACCTGGGAGCTGAGCTTCATGATTTCCTACAGTATATGCATTTGTGCAAATGGCAAATAAAGTTTATTCTATTCTATTCTATTCCACCACTAACGGCAGAAATGAAATGCACTGGCGGCCAGGTGTACGAGGCCTGTGGCAGCGTGTGTGAGCGGACGTGTAGCTCTCTGTCCGGGGCTGAAGCGGGCTGCCTCGGGGAGAGGGAGAGGGAGAGGGGGTGTGAGGAGGGCTGTTTCTGCCCCGTTGGACAGTACCTGAGTGACTCTGGAGAGTGTGTGACCGCTGACCGCTGCACCTGCCTGCATGATGGACAGCTCTACCAGCCCAGTGACGTCTACGCCGACCACAGCAGCATCTGGTGTGTGTGTGTGTGTGTGTGTGTGTGTGTGTGTGTGTGTGTGTGTGTGTGTGTGTGTGTGTGTGTGTGTGTGTGTGTGTGTGTGTGTGTGTGTGTGTGTGTGTGTGTGTGTGTGTGTGTGTGTGTGTGTGTGTGCGCACACACACACACACACACACACACACACACACAAATTTACTTTACTAGTAGTTCATATACAGTACATATTGTATGAAAGCATAATCACCATGTATTATGTTAGTGCTTTTTGAGGGGCACTATCCCCTCCAATGCATGGCTTTTGAAAATTACATCATATGGCAGCCAAGTCTATATGGACTTTTTAATGTTTGTTTAGAGCACTTAGGCGTAATGCGTAAATCGAATGGCAGCCAAGTCTATGGACTTTTAATGGTGTGTTTGTGTGTAGCTACTGTGAGAATGGTGCCATGCACTGTAGTGCCGGTGACACTGGAGATATGATGTCTGACTTCTTCTATGACGATGCAGTCATCGCACCATCCAGAGGTACCGTATATTTGCTGAGATACATTATGTCTCTGTTATTGAGTGTTGAATGTTATATAATGTAATATAGTATACTATAGTATAGTGGACATCTGGTAAATGTGTCAGTAATCTTCACAAATTTGTCATATCTCTGACCTAAATGCTCTACATGTAAATTACTGCTGCAATCCATAACAAGAAGAAAAGCAAGAAGCTCTGATCTAAGTACAAAAGCAATAACATTTCCAAATTACATACAGTCATGAAAGCTGTTACATCAACTTTTTTAAATGTGCTTAACATATTAGTGTTCACACTCATTAACTGTCCTATCCGGGATTTGAACCCAGGTCTCCCACACAGTGGTATTACCACTCTTCTATCTGAACTTAGCATCCGCTTTTCTGTGTGTATTGTTCTTCCACAGATCGGCGATCAGCCCCCTGTCCCCCACCACTGACACGTGTGGAGTGTGAGGCAGGAGAGAAGGGCTTGGAGTGCGCTAGAACCTGCCAGAACTTAGACCTACCCTGCCTCAGTCAGGCCTGCATCCCCGGTTGCCTCTGTCCCAATGGCACTGTAATACCTCATTCATTTCATGCAATATAAATAACGTATTTTCAAAATCATATATTTATTAATATGTAAGCATAAAACACACACACACACACACACACACACACACACACACGGAGGGAGGGAGTCCTTAGTCGCTGCACTAGCGACTCCTGTAGCTTGGTCAAGGGCCACCTACTGTAGTTACTGTAGAAGGTGAGGTGAGGAATATGTGGTGTTTTGATGCATGCGATACAGTGTGCTCCCAGTGAAGCGCCTCACTGTCAGATGAAAAGGCAGGTTTCAATACCATACCTAGGAGTACAAACCAGTCAGAAGACAAAAACCTAGGGGTGATCGGTGGCAGTATTACACAACACAAGTATGAGGGAAAATTAGGGAATTGGCATAATGACTATAATGAAAACATTTTGAAGGGGAAAGGAGCAAAGAAAGTGTGAGTATCAGAGGTCATTGCAAGTTTACGTTTAGCTGTGTGCAAGAGACCTCTCGTTCCCTGAATGATCGCATGATTTATTTCAGGTGCGCCACCGGAGGGAGTGCATCCAGCCCGAACAGTGTCCCTGTTACCATAACAACCGGCCCTATGCTGCAGGACAGAGCGTCTCCATGGATTGCAACACCTGGTAAAAAAGGACAGCCTGCCCTGAATGCACTCTAAACTGATTATGATATATATCTGCATGTGTCAGTGTGTCACCATGTGTGTGCGCTTAACAAGGCTCTCCCCTGTGCAGTGTGTGTGAGAACAGGAAGTGGGTCTGCACAGAGAAGGTGTGTGACGGCGTGTGTCGCACGGTCGGAGAAGGACACTACATCACATTTGACGGACTCAAATACTCTTTTCCTGGCCTCTGCCAGTATGTCCTGGTGCAGGTAAGAGACAGATGGATCCCAGTGAACTATGTGGATTAGGGTTATCCCGGTCTGATCACGTGATCGGAAATCGGGGCCGGTCACGTCACTTTCAAATTATCTAATCGGATAGGGAGCAAAGAAACATGATCAGGACATCCCTATAGTAATAATAGTATCAATATTATATCCATATCATGATATTAGACTGGATACTGTCTGTGATTTTGAATATTGTACTATTGTGATATGTGTTCTATAAAAATATAAATATCGGAAAAACAAAATCGGTATCGACAGATACTCTGAATCAAATGATCAGAATAGAATTGGGAGCATAAAACGTGATCAGGACATCCCTAGTGTTATTGACTTGGAAGTCAATAACATTGAATGTCTCTTTTCTCCATCTCTCTCTTTATGTTGTGCTCTCCCTCTCAGGATATGTGCAACGGAGAGGACGGTGGTTCGTTCAGAGTGTTGGTGGAGAACGAGGCCTGTGGCATTGTGGGACGTCGTTGTGCCAAAGCACTGACAGTCTTCTACGAGGGAGGGCTGATTACTATGCAGCACGGAGAGGTACTGTAACCTACGCACGCACGCACACACACACACACACATACACACACACACACACACACACACACACACACACACAGACACACGCACACACATGAAGAAGATTTCTTTCCGTGTGCCTGTAGGTGAGGATGAGGAGACCAGTACTACAGGGCACGGAGGTGGAGGTCATTCGCTCTGGCCAGTTCTATGTTCTACTGCTGGGGAAACACATTTCTATCAGCTGGGACCAGGGAACCCGACTGTTGGTCCACATCTCAGCCGAACACAGGGTAATCCTTCATGGCTCACAACAAGGATTCTCTCTCAACGATTTTAATTTCAAGGACCCCCAGTACTTACCTGTCACTGTGTGTAGGGGCGAGTGTGTGGTCTGTGTGGGAACTTCGATGGCAACATTAACAACGATTTGATGAGCAGCAACAACCAGTTGGAGGTGGATTCCGCCCACTTTGGAAACTCCTGGAAAGTCAAACCCAGCTGTGCCGATGTAACACAGGTAGGCTATACTCTACATGTTCATTAGCTTATTATTGCTTCTTATTACAACAGCATTGGTAGATTGAATAGATGCATTCCTACCACATTACCGAGGCTAAACATAATGACTACACAGTCAGACAGGCTGATTGAGTGGTTATTATATATTACTGTACGGCGTACGCTGATGCTATTTATTGAACCTGTGTGTGTGTGTGTGTGTGTGTGTGTGTGTGTGTGTGTGTGTGTGTGTGTGTGTGTAGCTGCCCACTCCATGCGGCGACAACATTGTGAAGTTGGTAACTGTTGAGCAGTCCTGTCGTGTTCTCACCAGTTCCCTCTTTATGGAATGCAACAGCCAGGTGAGTGTTACCTACTGTACACTGAGAGACTTTACCAACCCTCTTGTTTTGGCCATCCTGCATGCCGTTTTCTACTTATGTCCCTTCAGTGGTTTTGGGTGTCGGGTCTTGATAGTTGCAAAGGACAGATTGAAAGAGAAACCAGCTCTCAGAGATACTGCAGTATTAAGTAACTCAGCATTGGCATAGACAGAATAACATAAAGCAGTTTCTCAACCAGTGCCCACACAGACCACTAGTGGTAATATGTCAACACACAAGATCTGTTTGGGTCGTTTGGGTCTTTGTCATCAGGTCTTGTTGTTATATAAGGAGGTATATTCTTTTCAAAAAGGTGTACAGTATTTGTTAAAATGTTGTTTTTATATGGGTTAAAATGTTGTTTTTATATGGCCAGTTCATTAAGTATGCCTGGTTTGCGTTTGCCTGGTGGGTGTGATGCCACCTGAACTGAAGCCACACCCAAAGCTGTAGTTGTATGATCAATCTCCCTGTATCACAATGCTGTGGACATGTGTTCCTAAATACGGTATGAACTGTAAATGGTATATTATGTCTGTCTAGGTGGACCCAGAGCCATATGTGGAGATGTGTGTGGAGGCAGCGTGTTCTTGTCCATCAGTAGGTGACTGTGTGTGCTTCTGTGATGTCATCGCAGCCTACGCTCAGGCCTGTTCAGAGGTGGGCGTGTCCATCCGTTGGCGATCCAATGATCTTTGTCGTGAGTGTCCGTCCAATATCATACAGCACAGGACAGGTCATTACTAGCTAATCGTTGCTGTCGGGTAGAAACCAATATTTAAACTTGTTTGTGATTTTGTTTCGTAAATTAATGCCCTACTACTTGATCATACTACAGCGTCAGATGAAAGCATCACAAGTAGCAGATCCGCCATTTCAACACGCTTTGAGCTTGTAGATCTGAGACTTTTGCTATTTTTTTATTTTGGACATATGAGGTTTCCACCCAGAGACAATATCATCTACCATATTTCGGGGTTCATATTATTCAACATTTTATAATCCCAGGTAAAATGTCAAAATAACATACAGTAGTTGTGAAAAGTCCTTAGCAGTGCATAACCACATTAACTCTTGGTGTCCCTATTTTAGGCATTTTTCCCCTTCCACACTAAATGTCTCCATGGAAAAGTATGTACCGGTAGATTAGTTTGCAAATTAACTGTTATTACCAAATATTTCACAGCAGAATGTCATGTCAGGGACGCTGGCATTCATGGCATACAGATTTTGTCCAGACATCACGCAAATGATGTCTCAAATCATGAACCACTCCCCTCTGTAATGACTGAATACTGAACATTGCTTGCCCACAATAACTTACCTGGCCTGGCGGAGACCAATGCTCCGATGAGGAGCACTTTTTCTAGTTAATTGTATTTATCATGTTGTCGATGTGGAAAATGAATGTAGAACAACAGGAAAGAGCCAATATAATGTACATTTGTATATTTCTCTTAGCTATGAGCTGTGAGGAACTGAACCCCAGAGGTCCGGGTGTAGTAGGGGAGGAGTTGTGTCAGTGGAGATATAACACCTGCTCATCTGCCTGCCCACTCACCTGCCAGCACCCACAACCGTTACCCTGTCCACTCACCTGTGTGGATGGCTGCCATGCCTACTGTCCCCCAGGTAATTGCAATTGTCACTTCTACACTGCTGTAACACATTCCCACGCTGTGACAAGATACATGAGCATTGCGCCTGTCACAGACATGTGCATAGCAAGTTCAGTCAGGAAACCTCAGTGCATTTGCTGCCGGCCTTAATTGGGCCGCCTCAGCATTGCGTTCTCACTCACATGGTTCAATCAGCCAATCACACACTCACTCCATCTTCATACCGGCTATTTAAACTGGAAGGGTTTGCACTCCTCCTCCTGCTTGCTTGCTGCTGCTGATTCTGCTGCGCTGCCGTATGCTAATGTTTTGCTGCTCACCTTCCACCACCCCAGCTACCATCTGTCGTTTTGGATCTGCTGTTTAGGTATGACAATGCATGAGATGCATTGTTAAAAGTAAATGAGCACAACCTCTAATACACACACTTTCTTTTCTCCTTTCCTTTTCTCTTTTCACTCAAAAAAATCTAGAATACAGTACACATGCGCATATAGCTAATGCTCATGAGTTAACCCCTCCTCTTCTGTTGCCTAGGCCAACTGTTGGATGAGGTGACCATGCATTGTGTAGACGTGTCCCAGTGCAAGGTCTGCATCCACGAAGGTCAGAGAATCTCCCACGGCAACAAGGTCATCCTCAACCATGATGACCCCCAGCACTGCAAGATATGGTAATTATGTACAATGTGGTTTTCTTTGTGAAATGTCGTGTTGTGGCTCCTCACAGTTAATAGCTGAGCCAGCCAATGTGTCCAGTCTACATATGTCCCTGAACAAGACCCTGAACCCCTAATTGCTCCCCGAGCGCCCAGTAGTCATAGGATGAGTAAATGCAGTACAGTATGTGCAAATATATATATATATATTTTTTATTCCATTCTATTCTAATGTCTGTCTGTGCTTGCTGCAGTCACTGTGAGAATAACACGCTGAACTGCGAGGTTTGTCCTCCCGCGGCCGCGGCTGTGTTGTTCACCACCCCTACTACCACTGCGTCCCCCTACACCATACCCTTCGAGTCCACGCCTGTTCCCCCTGGCACGTGCGACCGCGCCATAGACCTGGCCTTCCTGCTGGACGGCTCCGAGGCGCTGTCCGAGGACGACTTCGAGGCCATGAAGCGCTTCATCCTGGGCGTGGTGGAGCGCTTCCGCATGGGCTCGGCTCACACGCGAGCCACTGTCCTGCTGTTCCACTCAGGAGTCAAGACCTATGACCTGCAGGTAGACACCAACATATACTGAGGGACCTTAAGCCAGGCAGCACGGCCCGCATTAAACATTGTGTGAAATCCTGCGTTATTGATTCAATTTACCATAGATATTGGCTTTGTGTTGCTGACCCTTCTAAAATGAGTGTCACAGGACCTCTCTCTCTCTCCCTCCTTCCCTCCCTTTCGCTCTCTCTTTGTCTCTCCCTCCTTCCTGCCTGCAGGTTCAGAAGTGGCTGTTTAAGAAGACCGTACATGATCTGCATTACACAGGCGGAGCGGCAGCCTTCTTGGACGAGGCCGTCAAATACCTGGCCATCAACATCTACGATAAGAACAAGCGCGAGAATGCGGACCGCGTGGCCATCATACTGACGGCCAGTGCCAACCCGCGGCCCATCCGCAGCACGGCCAAGATGCTCAAGAAGAAGAGCATCAAAACGCTGACGGTGGCGCTGGGCCCCGGCGTCAACATGGCGCAGATCAACGACATCACCAAGGCCAACCCGGAGAACAGGGCCTACGTGCTGAGCAGCACGAGGGAGCTGCCTGACCGTCTGCTAGAGGTGTCGGACTACCTCTGCACGCTGGGGCCAGACGCTGGAGGCTCCAAGACAACCACCACCTTGCCACCCACCAGCACAACGCCCACCACAACGCCCACCACCGCCTCCACTACGTCTTCTACTGTTACTAGGTCTTCTGATACTATTACCACATCTTCTACTGCTATAACTACGCCTACTACTACAACCTCCCACCCCGGTCCGCCGGCGCCTGTCGACGTGACCTTCATCGTGGAGGGCTCCGACGCGGTCGGAGAGGCCAGCTTCAACAAGTCCCTCCTCTTCCTGGAGGAGGTGATCTCGGAGCTGACGGAGAAGCAGGAGCTGGTACGCATCACCGTGGTCCAGTACTCGGTGACCGTCACGGTGGAGATCAGACGGTGGGAGGTGAGGCGACAGAGGCAGGTGCTGCACGAGCGTCTCTGGCAGATTCGCTGGCGGGGCGGGAACAAGACCAACACGGGCGCCGCCATCGAAACCGTCCTGGAGGAATCTAAGCCGCCTCCCTCGGGCCCTTCCCCTCCCCAGCTGGTCTTCCTGGTGACGGAGAACCCGCCCACCGACACTGTGGCCCGCCCGCCATCCGTGAGCAACCGGACGTACATCTACCCCATCGGGATCGGGACGAAGGTCCGCGAGGAGGACTTGCTGCAGTTCAGTACCCCAGAGAGGCCGATAATGGTGGACGACTACAGCAGTTTGACCTACGTCGTCCACAAGATCGTTAACATCACGCGGCACACCCAAATACCGGTGGTCCCTGAGCTTCCCCCGTGGACCACCACCCTGCCACCAGTGACCACCACCCTGCCACCGACAGGTAAAACACTACACCTTATTATTATTTATTTATGATATTGTGTTTATTCATATTGCAAGCATGACCGCTTTTGAGCTGGCAAACAGACAAACACAAAACCCAGTGTTCAAAACAGTGGTCTGAAATTGTCAAATGTAAAGAAAATAATAACATACAAAATAATCAAACAATAGGCTATATAATCTATAACTAACTAAAAAATACGATTGGCCATTGAAGATTATAAGTGTAGTAGTGGAAGCACAAAGCACAAAAAGAGAATATAAACAGAGAGAGATGAAAGGAAGAGGGAATGGACTCCACGCATCACATTCAAACACTATACATTAATATTTACTACCATTAACTACACCGCTGGCGGTATGCGGTATAGGTACAGTATGGTTGCTAAGTAATCTATGTGAGGTTGCCAAATTTTCCAAAAGTCCTTCTTTTTGTTGTAAGTTCTTAATGTTGTAATCAAATGTATTTTGTCAGGAGGAGTGTAACTAACTGGATAGTTCTTATTTTGATGGCTGTTCATTTGTACATGTGTGTTTGATCAGTGCCGTGTAAGAAGCCCCTGGATGTGCTGTTCCTGCTGAAAGCCGACGGACAGTTTGAAGACATGAAGACTTTCGTGGAACGATTCGTCAAGGATGCAGACATAGGTATACCAGAGACCAACAATAAAGAATAAAGTACAATGTTTACCTCGGAGAAGTACTGAAAAATGGAAATGCTTGAGTAAAGTACTTACTGTAAGTAAGTACAGTACTTTACTTAAGTTCCACCACTGACGTTATGTTACATGATGAATGCGAGTGGACTGACTCCTTTGTGTGTGCACTGCAGGGCGGAACACCACTCAGGTGGGCGTGGTTCAATATGGAATATGGAAGAGCACAGCGGAGGTGACCTGGAAGGATGAGCAGAGCGAGCCACACCTCCTCAAGCAGCTGGAAAACATGCACAGCACCTCTACCAAAGCTGCCCCTGCACTAGGTAACATGCACAGCACCTCTACCAAAGCTGCCCCTGCACTAGGTAACATGCACAGCACCTCTACCAAAGCTGCCCCTGCACTAGGTAACATGCACAGCACCTCTACCAAAGCTGCCCCTGCACTAGGTAACATGCACAGCACCTCTACCAAAGCTGCCCCTGCACTAGGTAACATGCACAGCACCTATACCAAAGCTGCCCCTGCACTAGGTAACATGCACAGCACCTCTACCAAAGCTGCCCCTGCACTAGGTAACATGCACAGCACCTCTACCAAAGCTGCCCCTGCACTAGGTAACATGCACAGCACCTCTACCAAAGCTGCCCCTGCACTAGGTAACATGCACAGCACCTCTACCAAAGCTGCCCCTGCACTAGGTAACATGCACAGCACCTATACCAAAGCTGCCCCTGCACTAGGTAACATGCACAGCACCTCTACCAAAGCTGCCCCTGCACTAGGTAACATGCACAGCACCATACCACAGCTGCCCCTGCACAAGGTAACATGCAAACAAACAATGGATTATGTATTCACAATTTTCACACATGCACGCGGTCCTGGATTTGAAGCCTAAAATCCCTCTTCTGGGGTGTATATTCACTGAAGAAATAGTGTCTCTACAATCTGACAGCGCATGATGCGGTGTGAACTTGTAGATCAGCTATATTTTCCATCGAGATAATTAATGTAGCCCTTGGGAATCAATCAGTATAGGATTTAAGAGGTTATTGGTTAACACTTTGGCTCAGGAGGTAGAGGAGGTACAGTCCAATAATCCATGGGTCGGCGGTTCGAATCTCGGCTCCTCTTGTCTACATGTCGAATTGTCCTTGGGCAAGACACTGAACCCCACCTTGCCTCCAGTGGTTGCCACCATTGGTGTGTGAATGTGGGAAGTGAGGACGCTGGCGTTGACTGTTCGCCGCTTCACCTCCCAATGTATGAATGAATGGACCATTGTAAGCGCTTTGATTAAGCACGTAGTCCATAGAAAGCGCTATTAAAATGCAGTCCATTATTATTATTATTTGCCCTTTTAATATCTTATCCCAACCTCACCGCTTGCCCCTCACTCTACTACAGAGCACTATTAGACATTATTTTGTTACTTCATTTCCCGATGCATCGCTCCTGTGAATTTCCTTGTGCTTACAGTATGCAAATGTGCAATACAAATGGCATCTGATTTGACATGTGCCCATGCAGGCTCTGCGCTGCGTTTTGCTGTTCAGACAGCCATCTCACCAAGCAGCGGTGGCCGCCCAGGTGTGCCCAAGGCAGTGGTGATGCTGGTGACAGACAGGTCAACTGATGACGTCCAAGAAGCAGCCAATGAGGCGCTGATAGCGGGTAAGACCTTGCCAAGCCCATCAATAAGGAAGAATAGTTCTGAATATATATGCACAAAAACAAATTTCAACCACTTTTTTACCTGTAAAACTGTGATGTGACAATAAAGCTGATTGTGATTCTGCATTCCAGTGAACAGTATTCACTAATATAATATTTCTTTACAAACATTTTTTATTTAGTTTTTCATACATTTTATCACGCAAATCGTTATACAATATCTCTATAGTCATGTGATCAACATGGATAACTTTTCCATATTCCATCCCGATTGGCTAAGATTTCCTTCCAAAGTTTGCAGGATTGGTCCATTTTCAACAAAATGCCTCAAATCTTGAACACAGCGTGCAATTTCCGTGAAATTATTCATGCACATTCCCATTAGGCAGAGGAAGAAGTGGCGATACAATTAACAGGCCAATTCATGTTTTCACCTATAACTGCACCAATCTGTATACAACTTTGTTTGCGCACTTCTAAACATTATGTATACACTGAACTTTTTATTTTACTTCTGCACTTTTTGTCCAAACATCACACACACTATTATCCTGGTGGAGACCTGTGCCTCCTGTGGAGACCTGTGGCACTTTTTCTAGTTGTTTTTTAGATCGACTTGTGCCTCTTGTGTTTTAACGGACCTCCTCCCACAGGTGTGTCGGTGTTCCCCATCGGGATAGGACCAGATTATGACAAGAGTGAACTGAGTGTGCTCGCAGGCCCTGGCAACCAAGACAACACGCTGCACCTGCGCAGCATAGACCAACTGCTGATGCTCTTGACTCTGGACCACAACTATACGGAGAAAATATGCAGGGGTGGGCTCACGCACGCACACACGTACACACGTACACACGTACACACACAGATGCACCCTTGTGTGCACTGTCTAAATAGATGACAATCAATAAAACTGGCATGGTTTGTACTGCCTCAGCGAAGTAAAATAAATTGGTTGCAAACCAGTGAAACCATTTTAAAAGACTGTGTTAATTGTTCTGATGTTGACAACGTTGTATTATGATTCGCAGCTGGTCCACCTGGGGTTTGTGTTGACGATGATGGGAATGAGAGAAAGGTGGGTAAATGTCCAATGATTTGAACTGAACTGATATAGAATATAGATCCATCATCATCACACAGTTAGAGCTGTTTTTGTTTTGTGTCTGTGTGTGTCTATTAAGGCTGTACCCCTAGCCCATTTTAGGACTCGAACTTGGGCAGGAATTTTCGAGTGAACATTCGGACCATGACAAACACAATTTTTCGGGCCAAACAAAGAATTAGAAAGTAGATAAAACGGCAGGTTACAACACGTGTTCTTTGTAATTATTTGGTCCAAAATAGTGTGCGTCGTCATGATTTGTCACGACAGGAGTTGGCTTCGTATACGACGCTTAAAGGTCTTTAAATAAATAAGTTTTGAAATGCCTATGGAGAAAATGAAAGGGGGAGGGACTGCGACGCTCTATTGTGCAAAAGGATGCCCGTTTAACAGATTAAATGTAATCAGCATAGGGCGCAGCAGGGAATCGAACCCCATCCCAGTAAACCAGGAGCTCCATGCCTGTGCCAAAGTGCTTTGTTTGCGACGCAACGCAAAAACCTACCCTTGTAGGAGCCCTACCCTACCCTACCAGCCCTACCCTACCAGCAGCAAAGAATACAAAAACAGATACTTACCCAGTTACCGTGAACCATCACGTTCTTCTGCAGATGACAGGCAGTGTCCACAAGTTGAAATGACAGAACCGGCCGAAATTGTGGCAGTCGACGCAAAAGACGCAACGCAAACGAGAGCAACACCATCAGTAGGCTACCCTGCAGAACCACACCAGCGACAGCAAAGGACAATAAACAAGTTTGTACTCACTGCGCAGCAAGCAGTTCTTCCCAGCAGCAGCTATAGTGTACAGTTCCTACCTCAATGTCTTGTGCAGGGAGGGGGGGGCATCGGTCTGGGACACTTCACATGGGCTCCAGGGTAGGGTGGGGGTCCTCGGAAGCCTAAATTGGTGGGGCTGTGGGGCCCATGGACATGGCTCGTCTCAGGGTCCAGGGCTTGGTGCTGCCTCCTACACCACTGGTGCAGTGACTCTTCATATTCTGGAATTACATGAAGAGAAAAGACAAGTGTCCTTAGTGTCATGTAGGCCTACATCACATTAGAAACACATGTGGCTGTATAGCCTTGTCAGCCCCCACAACCCATATTTTATATTAATATATATAATTATATATTATAATAGAATACATCAATATTAATTATTAAACCAAAAGTTCAAAAATCATAAATCAAATGCTTTCAAAATAAACAAACAGTTAACCAGTTGATCCAAGTTAAGACACCAAGCCTATATGAGAAACCAAAGGTTGTCACAGTGGACAGGACAATGCTGCTGTCAAACATTTCGGCCATCTTGCATAGGTGGGAGTGTAGGAACTGATGTCACCTTTATACTGCCTTGATTGACAGTTGACACGGGTTGCCATTTGCGGGTTGCCATGTTGGCTGGGTTACATTTACATTGCCAAGGCAAAAAGCAACAATACAATCAAAACTAAATGTATGTACATTTGAATTGAAAGTCAGAATATTCAATAAATCAGTGTCACACACACACACGCACATGCGCGTGCGCACACACACACACACACACACACACACACACACACACACACACACACACACACACACACACACACAGACGCAACAGCGCAGCGAGAGAGAGAACAAACCTTTTTCTCAAATTGTGCCATGCTGGTGTGTGTGTGTGTGTGTGTGTGTGTTTGTTGCTGATTGGCTGATTGGCTGCAGGCCCATCACCAAATTAATGTGCACAGGGGATTTTGGAGAGAGACACCTGGGACAGCACAACAAGGAGATAGACATAACTTCTGACAGGAATGCACGAGAAACTTACTTTTTAACATATATCACATTCTCGCCGAGATATATTTTCGAGTTAATAAAAAATGGTTCAAATGCATTAATTAAGATTCGAGTGCCAACCCTAACGAGCGAACATTCAAACCTTGAATGTTTGGGGACAGCCTTAGTGTCTATACACATATATCTGTTTTCTGTGCCTGTGCCTGCGCGTGCGTGTGTGTGTGTGTGTGTGTGTGTGTGTGTGTGTGTGTGTCTGTGTGTGATTAGTTACTCATGTCCCTAGCAGTGGTGTAAAAAGTAGTAAAGTACATTTAGAAGTACAATTTTGAGGTATTTTTACGTTAGTGGAGTATTTCAAAATGTCTGTACTTTAGCTACTAGTTACTTTTTAGATTTGGATTATTATTACTAAATATACACTAATCACTGCAGCCCTATATACATTTCGGCCATTTGAAATAAAAACAAAATATATATATTTCTGGTACTTTAAGTAAATCTTTATACCAAAACTTTACTGTACTTTTACTCATGTCAATTTTGAATTCTGAATTGACTACTTTTTCCACCACTGGTCCCTAGCCTGGTGAGTCGTGGCTGCTCTCCGGCGGATGCCACTCTGTCCTCTGCCATCCCAACGGGACCATCACCCTCCGCAGCCACATGGTGAACTGTGACAAACTGGAGCCTCCGGCCTGTCGGAACGCCATGCCACCTGTGAGAGTCCAGGACAAGTGTGGTTGCCACTGGGAGTGCCCCTGTGAGTACACCTCACATAATGGATGAGGAAATATCATTGCTTACATGTAAACATGCCTATGTCCAAAACTGTTACTTCTCAGGAAATGGAGAAAATTAAATAACCTGTTTTCCAATGCATGATGCATCCAATGTACATTTTTGTTATTATTAGTCAAAAGCTCTTGTTAGTACTTTTATTGGTTCGATATTTATTAAACCTAAAGACAAACGTAACCTTTGCAAAAATGCGTCTCGGTGCATTGTAAGCTTGTATAGACCGGCTAGGTTTCTGACCGACAGAGACCATATATATCAACCCTTTTAATAGGCTACCTCTAAAATGGGGTGGTGGGGACATTGATGAAAATAGCTGATCTTTACTTAACTTTATTTGTTTAGTTGGACGGCACAGTGCATATTAATGGACATCAGATGTGAATGCAACATAAATACACGCCATGTTGCGGACCAACACAGGTGGCGTAGAACATTAGTTTAATGTCAATCAGACAAATTGAAACACCTGTGTCGGTCCCCAACATGGCAGGTGTAGGACTACATTTGAAACTCATGAGTACTTTGCCCTGGCCAAGTGGGGATTCCCTCTTGTCGGAGAGGCATTTTGGTCTCCCGCACACCGACAGGAGACCAGGTTTCGAGTCCCGGGTACGTTAAACCTGCGGCTTTAACCCATTGAGACGTGCAAGTTGCAGCGCATCTGGGTCGCTTTAGCTTTGAACCACTTTAACCATTATTTTAAACTTTAGCTATTGATAGCAGAGCTCATATAGATCTGCTATTTTTGAAAGATCGTGAAAACGTGTGCAAATCTGCTGTGAATTTGTAGAATCGGTGTAGAAACAGATGTAGAAACTCGACTTTGTTATCTTTAGCATGACGCAGTTGGCAGACGTCCACGTCTATTTATGGTGACCACTGGTGTAAACATTTTGCTTCCTGCCGGGCTGACGTTGACAGGCATGTGCATGGGCAGCTCCACCAATCACGTGGTGAGGTTCGACAGCGTGGCTCTGAGACTGCAGGGCGTGGGCGTCTGCTCCTACACGCTGCTCACTGTCACCGGCACGGGAGACGACGGGGGTGTGGCGGCGGCGTCAGCCGTCACGCTACACAGTGGACGATGCCAGACGTCCGACAGTTACAGCCAGGCCTGCATGAAGACCATGGAAGTGCATGACGGAGAGTATACACTGCTGCTGAAGGACGACATGACGGTACAGGCTGCGTGTGCATGTGTGTGTGTGTGTGTGTGTGTGTGTGTGTGTGTGTGTTTGTGTGTGTGTGCATGTATAGGTAGCCTACGGTATATGCCACTGCCAGCCATAGTAGGTTACAGTAACTCCTGCATCTCCTTGCAACAAAACAGTTTTAAGGACCAATGCAACTCTTTGCAACTGCCAGCATGGGGAAAATGGTTTCATGCAACTACATGCAACTACTCGCAAGCAACCGTTTCGTTGCAAGGACTTGCATGGCGGTTCAGTGGTGTGTGTTTATTTGGGCCTAATATTACATGTGTGTACGTGCTTGCAAGCATGTGTGCGTGCACCGCACAGGGATGCACTTACACATACTGGTCCTGCGTACATTTGTGCAGTGTTGCATACACGCTGTGTTTTTGCGCAGGTGGAGATCAACCGCGAGGTGCTGGCACTGCCGTGGAGGCATGCGGGTTTAGAGGTGGTGCGCTATGGCGGCGTTATGCTACAGCTGAGGTCGGAGCGCGGAGGCTACACGCTGTCCTTCACCCCCCAGAGCAACGAGTTCACCATCACACTCCTCAGCGCTGCCAATGTCAGCCACACCGGAGGGCTCTGTGGTAGGTCACTCGGCGTGGGAGGAAACACCTGATATGTGGCCCGGGCCGGCCTAGCGCGGTCCAGGCACCTATAGGCTGCTAATAAAGCCTGACAGCTTGTTGCGGGCCCAATCTCGACGACCGCTTTGCTGCGTGTCACTCCCCATATCTCTACCCCATTTCCTGTCAACTTACAAATAAACGCAAAAAAGCCCCAAAAATATCTTTCTCTCTGTGATATATGGTTCATTGCAGGGATTTACACTAACCTTTGAAGCATCGCCCGGTCTCGCATGTACAGTACGTCCGTTTCACGAAAATCCACCTTAAAATGTTGTGATCGTTTGTCGTCGTGTTGAAAAGTAATCCAAACTGCGGCTCAACAACAAAGAGCGAAGGAGGAGTGCTCCACTCTGCGCCACCATTGCCCGTTGGCACGCATTGAGCCTCAACTTCTCAGAAGCCCCTGCAAGCCAGTGATAGGTTGATTTCCGATTATGTGGGTTACACCCACACAGCCACCCACACACATAGCTCCGTAAGGGAGTGGTTGCACCACTCAAAAACGGAGAATTAAACATATAAAACAAAAGACGGGTTTAGCGTGTTTAGAAGGGAAAGACAATGGGAAAAAAGTTGGGTTTAGCGGGTTCCACAAGGAAAGTGTTAAAAAAAGAATAATACAAAAAACACCCAATACTGTATGTTCCAAGCAAATATAATTTGATTTATTCTTACTTGCGTGCCAGTGACATGCATAGAAAATAGCAGATCTACAAGCCACCGCGTTGCAGTGCGTTGTGACTGTGAGTTTGTAAATCTGCTGTTTTTGGTGCGTGATATAATGTGTATCGATTGAGTTGTCAGGCAGACAACTTAGAAAACATGCATGTCAGTCATTGTCTATATCTCTCCTGTCTCTCTTTCTCTCTCCTCTCTATCTCTCTCTCTCAGGTGGCTGCGGGGAGACAGAGGTCAACGCGCTCTCTCTCCGAAACGGCACGCTCACCTCCGACCAGCAGGCCTTCATCTGGGACTGGGAGGCAGCCGCAGAAGACGGCCTGTGTGAGCCTCAGATTCCGGTAGTCACATGTCTGCTGACCCACGGTTCCATGGAGCCACGCTGTAAGGCCCTGAGTTCCGAGGTGTTTGAGCAGTGCCACGCCCACGTGCCCGTCGAGATATTCGTGACCAAGTGCGAGGCCAGTCAGGAGGCGTGCGAGGAGTCGGACGTGTGCGAGATCATCGCCACCTACGCTCACTTCTGCAGACAGAGTGGAGTGTGCGTGGACTGGAGGAGCGCTCAGCTCTGCCGTAAGTCAGCATGCATGATGCTTGTATGCCTGCATATACCAATATGTGTAACACACACTCACGTGACTACTTACAAATTCACAATTTCAAACATTAGCATTGTTACTGGATGTGTGTGTGTGTGTGTGTGTGTGTGTGTGTGTGTGTGTGTGTGTGTGTGTGTGTGTGTGTGCACTACAGCCATGCAGTGTCCCAGCTCCAGGGAGTACGACGCGTGTCGGACCGGGTGCGTGGAGGAGTGCGGCAGCGTGCGACCGCTGCGGGGCGACTGGGCGGTTGCCAGGGGCAACGAGTCGCTCTGCATGGACACGCCCACAGAGGGCTGCTTCTGCGCCGCAGGGCTGGTCATGAATCAGGGCAAGTGTGTGACACGAGAATCATGTGACCAGTGTGTTGACGAGCACGGACACACGCGCATGGTAAGACACAAAGGAAATGGGGCGAGGGGGACTGAAAAGAAAAATTACTTTTTTGTTTTGTATATAGTTTTTAAATTATGTCTTCAGCCCGTTGTTGCTTTATGTCGGCCAACATAGCTCCTGTTGGGAATCAAACACAGGCCATTGTGGTTGTGTTAACTTGTTTAGCCACAAAGGCTCCATTAAAGCACTACTTTTTATTGTAATGAGGCTTTCTGTCTGTGTAAAAGCACTGTATGTCACCCTGTCCGCAATTACTTAATGACGTTTATAATATATTAAATCTCTAACACAATGTCTGACATTTGCATCCTTGGAAGCATGACACTTAAATAAAGAAAAACCAATCAATCAATCATATAATCACCTTGAGGCAGCCTTTCTTCATGTTTATAGCTCAGCTGGTCTGTGACTGCCCTCCAGTGTGCGTTTTGTAAAATGACAACACAGTGACAGTGCAATGTGACATGTTTATGGACGGTGTGTGTCTATACAGTACATGCAGAGCTGGGTACCAGATGACAATCCATGTTCCATCTGTATGTGTCTGGACCAACAACACATCAACTGCACTGCCCGGCCTTGCAATGACGCCAAAGGCAAGTGCTCTCTGCTCTCTGCTTTTTATAGAAAAGCCGACGTGAAGCACCACTGTAGTATATTACATGCCCCCATGTTACAAATACATACATATTACATAGATATTATATGGCAAAATAATATGTATGCATACAATTGACTTGGTAGCGTAGACGCAGAGAGGCCTGGAAACACCCCATAATAGTTGGTTTGTCATCGCATTCCTTTGGGAAACCTGGACAACCGTAACTCTGTTGGTGACCTCGGTTGATCTTTAGGATCCATTGAAGTTGGAGATCATTGTATAGGGAGACCTTTGAATTGGAAAACTATTGTACTCTACATAAAGACAGAATGTGCCTAATAGCCTATTGATTGATATGCACGTCACACGCATGCACGTGCACACACACACACACACACACACACACACACACACACACACACACACACACACTTGGACTCTGTTGGGATGATTCTACTATGCAGTCATAATTGGTAAACCTTTTGTCCTTAATACATTCCAATAACTAAGACCTCCTGTCATTTCTTGCATGAGGGTAATATTCCTAAAGACACACTCATTATGCTACATCACACATTATATGCTTGCCCAACATTGCCAGGGTTACTGCATTGACAACGCATTACTTTGGACAAAGTGATGTTGATCAGCGTATTATAGTACACATTATAGATATTCTATTGTACTTCTAAGAGTATTGCCGTTAGTGTTGCATTGTGGACTTTTACAAAGCACCATATAAGATTGTGTGTGTGTCTGTGTGTGTGTGGTTGTCTGTGCGTCCAAATGTGTGTGTGTGTGTGTGTGTGTGTGTGTGTGTGTGTGTGTGTGTAGCTCCAGTGTGTGGAGCGTGTGAGATCCTGAGGGAGAAGCGAGAGTCAAAGTGCTGTCCTGAATACGAGTGTGGTATGTATCATGTCTTATTGTATTATGTGCCATCATTATAGGGGAGCAGCTGGCCGAGTGGATAAGGCACAAACCACATAGGCTCGCCTGACAGCAAGTCCCTGTATGTTGCTCCCCGTCTCTCTGTAGACAAAACAGGAAAGGGCGCAGAAAACCCCAAATAAATAAACAACGTTTTTAAACTATTCAGCTCAGGAAACCAATAAATTGTTTGCCCAACATTTGTGTCACAGCCCTCTTATTCTAACTAAATGTTCCATTGTAATAGGCAAACATTCTCTTCCTCTTTTTTCACTCGGAGTAAACCAGAATCCTTGCATAATGTACTTTACTAGACTGGTAGATATGGCCATCAGTAGGCATTGCACCATGCACTGAACAGTAGACATGTTCTTCCACCTGCAGTGTGTGATCTGGTGAGCTGTGATCTGCCTGAGGTGCCCACCTGCGACGATGGACAGAATGTGGTTCTGAAAAACCCTGGGGAATGTCAGCCCGTGTACGAGTGTGGTAAGCTGCACTCAATCTAGTATATTAGCTTTTTTAGCTTTTTTATTGAAATGCCTTGACATTTCTTTTCAATTATTATTACTGAACTACTTAAATTATTACATTATTATTATTATTATCATCATCATCATCATCATCATCATTAATATGATTATTATTAGAGGTCAAGCCCGAAGGGACGAAGAACCCTTATTATTTTCGTACGTTCTTTGTTGTCGTTTTCCAGCATTATGGTAGAGGGTTGTGGGAATCGCTCAAGAATCCGTCAAAGGACCTCTGACCTTGACATGATCAGTCCAGTGGTGTCTGAGATGAGCTGTTCAAAGACAGACAGATGCAACCACATGGCTTCTATGTGGATCTCTGCCGTCATAGTGATGATGTCATAGACTCATAGTAATGATGTCATACTATGACATCACCCCTAACATAGTGTAGGAAATCGCTCAAAAATGGACGGCCTGCGCAAATTTTCTAGGAGACATAACACAGCAGGAGTGAGTGAAGAGAGACACAGAGAAGAGGGAGAGAGACGAGTGATATTGTATATAAAGGACTATTGTCCAACCCCATCTGAGGAACCTAGAACATTCTCATCACAGTCCATTTATAACATTTGATGGAAGGAAGAAGTGAGGCCCAATACGTCCAGACTCAGGTATCCTGTTCATCAGAGTGTCCATATTCCTGTGCCTCCACCTCCCTCCATGAACCCATGAAGAGGAGCCACAATGACCTCTACTGCCAAACACTGAGGAATGAACAGATCCCTTCAGCGGCCTGTCAGCAAATAAACGGCAAATAAACCAGCCAGAACCAAAGAGACACCAAAATAATTCAAATAAAACAGTTTACCAAGAATTTAGCTCTGGTGGGAGAAGTAAAGACAAATCAGCCGAGTTACACAAGAAAGAAAGCCCACATCTGTAAACAGTGTGACAAGAGTTTCAGTAGGTTAGGTAATCTGCAGGCACACCAGCGTATCCACACTTGAGTAAAACCTTACCACTGTCAACAGTGTGACAAGAGTTTCAGTAGGTTAGGACTGAAGGCACACCTGTATCTCCACACTGGAGAAAAACCATACCACTGTAAACAGTGTGACAGGAGTTTCATGAAGTCAAGCCATCTGAAGAAACACCAGCGTATCCACACTGGAGAAAAAAAACATACCTCTGTAAACAGTGTGACAAGAGTTTCAGTCAGTTGTGTAGTCTTAAGACACACCTGCGTCTCCACACTGGTGAGAAACCATACCACTGTAAACAGTGTGACAAGAGTTTCTGTAAATGACCTGAAGAGACACCAATGCATCCAGACTTGAGGAAAACATTTCCAGTCTTCGGCTTTGCTCTGCCTTTTCCGGATTTCCCTGCCGTCCACTTCCTGTTTAATTGGGGACTTTAAACAATTTTAAAGTTGTTTAAAACAACAACAATTTTTCTCTGAATCTAGGCTGCATCCGCTGTGATTGAACAGAACACTTCTGAAGAGAAATAAAGTTTGTTAGATGCATTCAGACATAGTGATTTTGTTTCCTGCTTTTTGGAGTGTGCTGTCGTTTTCCACAAAATTCGGCATAATGCTGTGAGAAATATTTATTATTGTTGTTGTTAAATTGTCCTGCACTTATTACAGATGCCTAGACCTATTGGCTTTAGAAGACACTATTATTATTATTATTATTAGTAGTAGTAGAAATGGTGCATTTATATAGCGTCTTTATCTAAGGCGCTTTACATAGATTGTGCATTACATTCACCCACTCATACACCGATGACAGAGGAAACCATGCAAGGCTGATACCAACCTGCATATCGGGAGCAATTAGGAGTTCAGTGTCTTGCTCAAGGACACTTCGACACTAACTCTGGGTTCGAACTGGCAACCTTGTGGTTACCATCCGGCCACTCTACCGCTGAACCACCGCCGCTCCTAGTTAACAGTAGGGATGCAACGATATGGAAATTCTTGACCGATACCGATGTTTAAAATAACAATTTAGCCGATAACCGATACTGATACCGATATATGTTTTAGTTTTTGTTGTTTTTATTTCCCCCTTTTATGCCAGGGAAACTACTAAATCTTCAATACAAGAAATACATGTTTAGAATCTACAGCTTGGTAGACTACAGATAACGAACACACATAGGCATAGCCAATGCTAAATGTATGCTTATCAACAACAGATAAAAATTGGCTACTGCCATCGGTTAATGTCAGTTTTATTTGCAGATACCGACTTTTGCCGATTTGACCGATAACAGCAAATATTTGCCGATACTGATATATGGACCGATACAACACAGTAGTGTTATTCTCATTTGAGCCACTTGTCTTTGCTTGCATCACAGCTGTAAACATTTCCACACACCTGTTCATGCACTGTTACAAATCTCTCTTGCCCCATCCTATCCTTTCTCAGTGTGTAAAAAGGAAGACTGCGCTCAGGCACTTGTCCGTTGTCCCGCCCACCGCCAGATGTCAGTCAAGAAGACAAAGTGCTGTGATGTGATTGAATGTGTGTGTGACTGCCAGAATTCCACACACTCCTGTCCGCCTGGTTTCACTACTTCTTCCTCCACCAACGACTGTGGATGCACAGAGACCGACTGCTTGCCAGACAAGGTGTGTGTGTGTGTGTTTGTGTGTGTGTGTGTGTGTGCAAAAACAACATGGCAAAAAATGGCAAATCAGTCAAATACTTACAGAATATGATTTTGAAATGTCACAACATGTCGGCTACATTATATAAGTCAAGTCTCTTACACTATCCATCCATGAGTTAACGATGTGTACCATTTGTCTGTTCAGGTGTGTGTGGTAGGGGGCGTGGTCTACCCGGTGGGCAGCCAATGGGACGAAGGGTGTGAGAAGTGCAGCTGCACTCAGCAGCAGGACAAACACACATCTCTGCACATCACTCAGTGCATCCCGCCTGTCTGTGACCGGACCTGCTCCACTGTGAGACACACACACACACGCACGCACGCACGCACGCACACAGTAAATGTATCCATTTTACAATGCACACATTTATTAGCATGCCTATACATACTGTATACAAACATAGAAATTGCTAGTACAGTACATACTCTGCACACAAACACATGCATACTGTATGCAGAGTGCAAAACACATGCATTGTGATGGTATTTAATGTGAATGTTGTTGTACTGTACATTACAGGGCCTGTCATACATACTGCCATCGGAGGGGGAGTGCTGTGGAAGATGCAGGAAAACCAGCTGTGTGGAGTCAGAGGGAGAGATGCGGGGTGACACACTAACAGGCCGACAACTTAGACGAGTATGTCTGTAAAGTAATAATACTCACTCTTAAAGGGATTGTTCACTTTAAAAAAACTTTCGGTCATTTCGTCGTCCACTCAGGTATTTGTGAACACCCCAGACAGTTTTTAAGTTGCTTGATTCAGTATTTAGATATTTGATATTCATTTCACAGCTACCCCACCCCCTTCCTATACAAACCCATGCTATTGTAACTTCGACCTCCATTTTAATCATGTTTTATGAAGCTTTCGCTGATGTTTTTCCTTTTCATTTAATACAAAATAATATTAAATATCTAATATAAATACTGAATCGAGCAACTTAAAAACTGTCTGGGGTGTTCACATGAGCCTGAGTAGATGACCAAAAGCTTTTTTGAAAGTGAAATATCCCTTTAATTTGACATAAAGGCTTAACAGCGTACAAATGTAACCAGATGGATCTGTACAGGTCCATGTGGTTACATTTGTACACTTGAATGGATAAGGCTGCAGTATGTAATCCACAGTGGTCAAATATAATATAATTATTGCTCTTTGACTCAGCTCTTTTCATTTAGCTATTTGTTATAATGAGTCTCCTTCATTATACAGTAAATGCAAAGAAAACTCAGTCAATTGTAAAGATTAAGGAATAAAGATAAATGTGGGCTGTTGCTGACTGGGTACAGAGGGTAGTGCATAGCTGTAGAGGGCTGTTTGGGAATTGGAAGGTCACAGGTTCGACCCTTTTTGTCGTCAGGTACCTGAAACGTGCCTCTTCTATGGAGCCCCTGAGTGGCCATGGTAAGAAAAATGTATTATCTTGTCGGGACGAGATATTATTATCTCGTCCGGACAAGATAATATCTCGTCCGGACAAGATCATTTATTTTTGTCCTCCATACTCTTCTGGGCGCTCAAGACCATAAAGAATATCCCCCCCGCAGGAAACAAATATGAACAGAAATGCTTGATACATGTCTTTTGGTTCACCTAATCCCGTCATCTCTGTGTGGGTTCAGGAAGGTGAGAAGTGGCAGTCCCCAGAGGATAAGTGTCTCTTCCATGAGTGCATGAGGGCAAACGAAGAGCTCTTCATCACTTCATCCAACGCCAGCTGCTCACAGATTGAAACCCCAACCTGCCCGTTAGGAACAGAGTTACGCTGTGACCACCAGGAATGCTGCCCCCGCTGCCAGTGTGGCAAGTAGAGACACACTCACACACACACACACACACACACACACACACACACACACACACACACACACACACACACACACACACACACACACACAAACAAACGCACCAAACAAACACACACTCACACATCACTGAACACATAAAATGCAGGTTAATAACTAAATGTACCTCCCACATCTAGCCAACAGAGGGCTCCCTGGTATTATACTGTAGATGGCCACGTCTCGTGTTCCATTGCCAACATGGAAGAGATTTAGGATTATATGACTGCAGAAAGCAGCCTACGGCTTTAACACTATCAACCTGGTGTCCGTGATTTGGGCATGTCATTATAGACGAAATGTTCAAAAATGTCAAAAGAAATATATAATAATGGCTGATCACACCTATTTTCGCCATGCGACACTGTCTTATAAATCACTCTTAACTGATTACTATGCCATAATGATACAGGGTAATAGAACCATTGCTTTATTTGTGCTGCTCTTTCTACAGCTCCCATGAATGCCTGCGTCTTTAACCAAACCATGATAATCAAGGTACGTAATACGATATGCTCTTGTTTGGATATGTATGTATTTTCTTTTAATATTCCCACTCAATTTGTTCGTGTTCGTGTGTGTGTGTGTGTGTGTGTGTGTGTGTGTGTGTGTGTGTGTGTGTGTGTGTGTGTGTGTGTGTGTGTGTGTGTGTGTGCGTGTGCGTGTGCGTATGTGTGTGTGTGTTTAGCCAGGGACGAGGGTGATGGTAGACACGTGCACAAATTGTGAGTGTTCGGTGGAAGAAGGTGCAGTGACCAAATACAAACTGTCCTGCAAAACGACCACCTGCGCCGCCTGCCCTAAGGTACCCTTCATCAGCCTTAATGAGCCACTGTCACCATCATCTTCATCATCACCAATATATCATCATTGCTGTCATCATATATGCTGTCACTTGTATCATCATCATCATCATCATCATCACCATCATCATCATCACCATCATCATCAACATCATCTTATGCCATTTTTTCCAAAGCATTTTCTGTCACCCTGGAATGACGTTCTCAGCCATCAACGTAAAATATGAATCTCTCCAGGCCTCTTCAGTATGGCAAGTTGATTCCTCAATAGAGTGATTAAAATGTAGGCATTTAGCCAATGATTTTGTCCAGAGTGAGCCTGGGAGATAGGAGGGTTAACCCTATAGTCAACAAGATAAATCAAACAAGTTGAGTCAAAATAGAACAATTTAGTGCCTCAGAAAAACTATAGGATACAAACCTAGCATCAATCATCCTGTAGAGGATTTTACTGTATGCATTAAATGTGACTGCCTGAACTTACTGCGTGACCTGTGCATGATGTTCCAGGGCTACATTCCAAAGCAGGAGCCATACACCTGCTGTGCCCAATGTGTCCCCGCAGCCTGCATCTTAGAACAACCGGATGGACCCACCATCACTGTGCAGGTAGGAAGTAGGAACCATGATCACTAGGTTAGATTTATACGTGATCTACAAGCTCACAATGTGTCAGGCGAGTGGGCAACGTGTTGTAAGCTTGTAGATTGGCTGTTTTATTTTCAAAACTGTTATTTTTTTATTTAAATATTGTCTATACAATGGCAAGCCTGGGGGTTCGAATCCACCGCAGTCCATCTGGCTTGTCTACTGTCTATAAGAACACAATTGACCCTTGTTCGGGGGAGAAAAGCCGGGCTGAGATGTTGATATTTGTCACTGCACAGGAATCAATTGGTATAACGACTAAATTGGGGAGAAAAAGGGTAAAAAGCGAGTAAAAAAAGAGAGAAAAAAATAAATTAGGGCACATCAGATGCATAATTGCTGAGCACGGAGGAATCAGGTCTTGACAGATTAACAATGTGTTATCATGACATGCATGTCTCTCCGTAGGTGAACGCGACAGAGCAGGACGGCTGTAACCGGTATGCCTGCAGTGTGAACGATAAAGGCTATCTGGAGTTGCGGACCAGTGTGACCAACTGCCCTCCCTTTGACCGCCAGGCATGCCTGGACCACGGGGTACAGCTATGACATGATCTTCATCCTGCTCTGTTATATCCACACTAAACCACTGTTGATTTTGACAGCAGATTTTTAGTTTTAGTCACATTTTAGTCACCTGGAATACACCATGTCTTAGTGTTAGTCTAGTTTTAATCGACTAAATAACATGCGATTTTTTTCTAAAAGATTTTGGCGGACCTTGATGCCGTCGTAATGACTGATTTTACACTTCTACCATATCCAATCCAATCCAAATATCCAATCTACACTGCGACACGTTGTGAGCTTGTAGATCTGCTATTTTCTGCATGCAACCAAGTGTAAAATGACTTATACTGGATCTCTTGTCCACTAGTCCCTTCCTAACATTTTTGTCTAGTTTTTATTTGTTGACTAAATTGTCAATATATTTAGTGTTAGTTTTAGTCATCATAGCTTAGTTTTCATTTAGTTTCCTTTTAGTTTTTGTCAGTGAAAAAAGGTAGTTGACGAACATTTTTTGTCATAGTATTAGTCGACAAAATCAACACAAACAAACAAACGGAAGGAACAAAGCAATCTCACACCTCTTAACCTTTTTTGTTGTTGTTGCTTTCAGGGGAAAGTTAGCCAATTAGGAACCAGCTGCTGTGAGATATGTAAGTAGCCTATACTGCAGAGAATGCGCTTTTCAAAATACGTGTTCCCTCTCTTCATATTAAAGCAACGTAATAAGAGTTTTGTCTTGCTGACTGTGTGCAGGTACGGAGCCTGAGTGCAGGAACACGGTGGGAACACTCAATTACGTCAAAGTGGGTGACTGTCAGTCAGAGCACCAGATAGAATTGCACTATTGTGAGGTGAGAGACAAGGGAACGCACTCACACACACACACACACACACACACACACACACACACACACACACACACACACACACACACACACACACACACACACACACACACAAATGTTCATGGATAAAGGTCAAAGCATGTGGCCTCGGTGGATTAGCCTACATAATTCGGTGAATCATAACCACAGTGTTGTACCTAGGCTCTCCCAGTTATCAGCCTGTGTTGTTGTTGTGTTGTTGTTTCTTATAGGGGAAGTGTCGCAGCAAATCCATGTATTCACTGGAGACCGCCGGCGTGGAGCAGGAGTGTGTGTGCTGTGCAGCCGTGGCCACGGAGTCTCTCACTGTGCCACTGCTGTGTTCCAATGGCACTGTGAGCCAACACACGGTCCTGTCTGTCACCTCGTGTGACTGTCTGTCCAAACACTGCACCTAGAGAGAGAGAGAGAGAGAGAGAGAGAGTGTAGAACCTTTGTTTAAATGTGTTTTCATTTTCTAGATGGTCAGTGTGCCATATCAACATATTTTTTATGACACCACATCAAAGATTCCAACATATTTTGATTGTCCACAAATATAATGTTTTTCCTTCTTTTTAAATATTTTCTTTCACAATGTTATAATGATCATTATTATCATTATTTTCATTATTAATGATAATTAATAATTATTATATTAGAACAATAACCCTCCTATCTCCCAGACTCCGTCCCCAGTCAGAGTTCAAAGTTTTAATGAATGTAGAATGTGAGGGACCAAAAATACTCTCGCCAGTATGCCAGTGATCACCCTCCTTTGTGCCAATGACTTTGGCACTAGTGCCTGCGGTTGCCTACCCCTTGTGTAGATAGATGGTACAGTTTGTGCATGTGTAACTATCCATATAAACATTTTCATAATATAGAATAAACATTACAAACTCCTGCAAACACTACTTATTTGCCTCTGTGAAATTTGTTCAGTGTGTAAGCATTAGGCCTACAGTATAAAATCAGACCAGTCTGAAGTGAGTGGTGCAAAAGCACCCCCTGTTGGTACCCTAAACATAGGGACATACATATATGGACATTGCTGTTCCTTGGAGTGATTGCACCACTCAAAAATTCACAGTAGACGCATGTTATAAGCTACTTCCTGTCAAGAAATTCCTTGCAGATGATAGTGTCAGAGTTTGGAAGCACTCGTTATCATCAGTAAAGCAACCTCCTGCTGCCTCCTGCATTACTGTATGTGCACATTCAAAACAGGTGGTATACATGGCGCTGCTGAATGATATTCAATTCCAAACTCCAACAATTAGGAAAAAAACCACTTGCAAGGAATTTCTTGACATCAGGAAGTATAGCAAATAGTCCAAATAGTTGATTATGCACGGGCCACGGGGCAGCCTCGTGACGTCACTGACAAGCAACATATAGAAGTGAACGGGAGGAAATAAAGTAGGCTACACATGGATTATCGGGGAATCTAGTGTAAATGCACGCATTTGCAGTGCGCCAATCCGTGGTATTTCGCCGTCTTTGGGTGAGACGGGGTGAGACCGTGTTGTGGATTTTTATGAAACAATTTTTTTAAAAAGAGCAGATCTAAAAGCTCAGTGCAGCACAAAGTGATGCTATATGAGCAGCTTATAAAAGTGCATTTTTTTTGGATAGCCGGGCGGCAGTGACTCAGGGGTAGAGTGGCCGGATGGGAACGTGAGGTTCCCAGTTCGAGCCTGTGTTCCCCCAGAGTTAGTGTCGAAGTGTTCTTGAGCAAGACACTGAACCGAAGCCCTAATTGCTCTCGATGAGCAGGTTGGTATATATTGCATGGTTTCCTCCGCGATCGCCATCGGTAGGCTATGAATGTGTGAATGTTAATGCACATAATCTATATGCAATATTATGCATGCTTGAAATGTTTTTTATATATTTTATTCATGAGTATTTTCTACATCTTCCACTGTCACTGGTGCTGCAGCAGCTGCACTGTGCAGTCAGTTGATTTGCTCCAATCATGCACAAATTGCACACCTTGTGCCTGCCCTCCCTCTGGACTGGAGCCTCCAGGGAATTAGCCCCTGCGCGTGTCCTGCGTTAAGCCTGGAACGGGAACGCGCGCCGCGGGGATTGTCCACCATCTCAGCGCATCTCTGTCACCTCGATAATAAGCAATGAACAGATTCTCCACGGGCACTGGTAAGTGCGCGTCTTTTCTGTCTTTCCTTTAATAATTATGTAATATAAGGCAAGCTACCAGAAACTACACGAATGTGTGGGTGCTTTATCCATGCCTATAATTATACTTAATTGAAATCCGTCGGTGACCGTGTCTTCCGCTCCGTAGACCTGTATGCGCCAGGTAATTCCATGACGCACCAATGGCACATGATGTAGATGTAGCCTAGCCTAGGCTATTTGTCAGAATGGCAAAAAGGCAAATTACGAGGCTAGACTATACTGTTTTAAAATCTATATTGCGGGGAAATAAATGTGTTTTGAACGTACAACGCAGACGCAGGCGAGCCATGCAGGAAAAGTGCTTATTGATGGTTTCTTCAACCATCGATTCTATATCTGATTGTGTGCGTGCAGTGAGACAACTGTTGCGCCTCATCTTGAGATAAAGACGCACTTAAAGAGAGAGTGTGAGTGTGAGAGAGGAATGCATCAGGGCCACTTGGAAACCATGCATGATTCATTTGTCTCATGGGGGCTGTGGGCATGCAGTTTAGAAACCGTCTTCCAGTAACATCATTAGGCAGATTTTTTTTAAAACAAGATTATTTTACAAAAATGTTTAGATTTTCATTATCATGAGAACGATGGCTTCCATTTTCGATTTTCAAGTTTTCTGGACTAGAAAGCCTGCAGTTTCTATTAGCTTCATGTATTCCCCATCGATGATGTCACTGGAAGACGGTTTCTGAACTGCCCACAGCCCTCCTATGAGACACAGACTGAGTAGATTTATTTTTTTTTGTACACTACGTTTATTTGATGCCTTTAGTTACTTTGCAGATTAATATTGATTTACTAGCCTAATAAGCCTATATATAAATAAACTATAAGAAACAATGAATTAGGTGTATTATAGTTCAGTGGTTCTCAAACCTTAATGTCAAAGTTAATATTTATTTGGTCGCAGACACAGACCCGTCGCCGTCGTATCTGAAAATTGTTTGTGCCAGGGACCCCACAAAATGTGTGCTGTTAAAATGTTAAAAGTAAATTACACCTGTGTGAAGTGAGGGGCGCTCTTAGATTATACATCATCTCATGAACAACTGAATTTATGTGATAGGTTAGCCGATTAATTTGCTCGTCTACATATGACGTAAATTTTCCCTTCATTGCCAATAATAATAAACTTTATTTATATAGCACCTTTAATGTCATAGGCAAAGTGCTTTACAGGGCAAAATAAGATCAAAATCACGCACCCGTGTGAAGTGAGGGGCGCTAATATATTCAAGTCTAACTCATGTTGATTAGGTGATGTAATGGTGATGTAAAACAAAAGGTGTCAAAACAAACATTCTCTTTATTGTTAATGGCATTTAACTGTTAGGGACAAGATGACGTAAATCTTCCCTTCATTGTCAATGGCGTTTTTAAAACAAACATTGAGCTAAAAACAACCATTAAACCATAGGCGCCTCTCAAAAACACAAACGTATAGTATAGCAATAAAGCAAGCAAAAAGCCTTAAGATGATAAAAAACAATAGCAAAGAGCATAAAAACAACAATAAAAAGCAATAGCAAAGTGCAAAAAAACTGCAGTAAAACAGGCAAGGCATTAAATGACAACTTTAGTTTATTTCAACCAAGGTTCATGTTTTAGGTTGTTATTAGAGAAAGTAAAAGATGAGTGTTATTTCTTTTTTGCTGCTTTCCTTAATTTTAGGGATATGTATTTTCTTTACAAAATGTTATAGCGATTTCTTTTTTTTAATTATTTACTATAGTCCTACTAGACCCCAAGAAATTACATCTGGCCACAAAAGATCACAGGATCTACTGAATGTGTCAAACGTACATATTGAGCCTATGACACACAGTGTGGCTTCCCCCCATAGGCTACCTTCACATTCAGTAGATCCTGTGAAATTTTGTGGCCAGATGTAATTTCTTGGGGTCTAGGACTATAGTAAATCGCTATAACATTTTATTTTATTTTATATATATTTAGCCCCATGCTCAAATGCCCCCGCCCCCCTGTCAAAAACAGCTAAAACCCCTAAAATGAAAGAAAGCAGAAAAAAAACAATAACACTCATCTTTTACTTTCTCTAATAACAACCTAAAACATGAACCTTGGTTGAAAAATCTAAAGTTGTCCTTTAAAGGAGCATTCAGGGATTTGGTTGATTTGGAAAAAACCCTGGTCCGCCCTAGTAACAAGATGTGCACACGCTCTACAGTGGGGGAAGTACAACAGAGTACAGACCAACAGCACATGCACCAAGGCCCGCCCCACTCGATCATGATTGGAGGAAGGCCCCTCTCATCCTGATTGGATGAAAGCTTTGCCACCCAAAGCCCAAACCGAAACTAGGGTTTTTTTTACTCCAGGGGCTCACTGGGGACAGGGAGGAACTCCTTATATAAGGTCAGAACACTTTATAGTAGGGAGGATTATCTAAAAAATAAGAAAAAATAAGTGATATTTGAATTAAGTGAAATCACTAAATATACCTTTAAGCGCAGGGACGGCGCAAGGCCCTCCTCAAAACCTATGTAACCAAGATTTTTAAATATCCAGCCCCTCCATAGCACCCCCAGTCACAAATTTCTGGAGCCGTCGCTGTTTAAGCGTGAATACATGGGTAAGAACAAACAGTTTAAAAACCTCAAGAGTAAAGAGGTGCCTTGAGCTGTGCTTTGAATATGTCTACGAATGGCATTTAAAGGGATAGTTCACAATTTTTGAACTTAAGTTGTATGAAATACTTGCCAATAATATAGTGTATTAATTGATTGCCCAAGTCCCGTGGTGGGGGTTCTGGTGTATATTAAGTAGTTCCGGTCATTTTGTGGGGGGCACTGGGGCCACGCATTAAATGTAAATGAATCCACAAAACTAACGTCATTTGTATTGTTGACCTATTTCTGTGGACAAAAGCTGTATAAAATATTTAGGCTAGGGTGGTTAAAGGTTTTGATGTATTATATTAATTAATTTCGCTGGGGACCCCTTGGAACCTCCTCCCCACTTTGAGAACCACTGTTGTAGATTAAGGTGAAATAAAACGGGCGGCAGTAGCTCAGGGGTAGAGTGGCCGGATGGGAACCGCAAGGTTGCCAGTTCAAACCCGAGCTCCCCCAGAGTTAGTGTTGAAGTGTCCCTGAGCAAGACACTGAACCTCTAATTGCACCTGATGTGCAGCTTGGTGCCTTGCATGGTTTCCTCTGTCATCGGTGTATGGTGAATGTAATGCACAATCTATGTATAGAATCTATGGATAAAGGCGCTATATAAATGTATACGTATATATATTTTATATTGATTTCAATGCCCTGTATTCTGGTCTCAGCCAAAACCTCATTCACCGCCTACAGTTGGTACAAAAAGCGGCAGCTAGGCTCATCACAGGCACCAGGAGATTTGAGCATATAACTCAGCTGCACTTCATTGGTTGCCAGTATCCTTTCGCATTGATTTTAAGATTTTATTATTCACTTTTAAAGCTCTTAATGGTCTAGCGCCTAGCTACTTATGCAACATGGTTGAATTTTATGTGCCGCCACGTACCTTAAGGTCATCGGGTCAGGGTCTGCTGAAGGTGACCCATAAGGCTAAATTGGTCACTAAAGGGGATCGGGCTTTTGTGGTTAAGGCTCCAAGGCTCTGGAATAGCCTACCAGAGGAACTGAGACTAACACATTTTAAAACCCTCCTAAAGACCAATTTTTTGTTATTTGTTATTGTTATTTGTTATTTTTCTACTGTTCTTTCTTTTGCACGTGATGTATTCTGTTATTGATGTCTTTGTTTAAAAATATAAATAAAGTTTTATTATTATTATTATTATTATTATTATCATGAGGTGAGGGACACATCCTAGTTTAAATACGCCTCTTCTTGACCAATTGCAATATTATTATAACCAATAATCAATAATTATAAAGAAATATTTATTTGTTCAGAATAAATAATTAAAGCTGAAATGGATCAGGTTTATTATGTAGAATGCACAGTGAGCACTGTTTCTTTTGGTGCTTTAAGTATATTTTGATCCTAATATATTACGTTTTTACTTTTACTGCTGCCAGGACTACTCGTAACAGATTTCTACACGGTGGTATTTATACTTTTACTTACAGTAAGTAAAATATTGAGTAGGCTACTTCTTTCACTGGACAGGGCTGTCAATGGAAAGCAATTGGTTTAATAGCTAAAATGACCTTTATAAAATGGGTGGACAGGTCATGATGATCATGGGACAGTATAGGTTACGCAGATGAAAGGCATTCTTGATCAGTGAAAGTTCAGCCTTAATCCCCCGAATTATCACAGAATTCCAAATTAAAATTGCTTGCGTGAGTGTATTTGCTCATTTGTGTGTGTGTGTGTGTGTGTGTGTGTGTGTGTGTGTGTGTGTGTGCGTGTGTGTGGTGTGTGTGTGTGTGTGTGTGTGTGTGTGTGTGTGTGAGACTGACTGTGTGTGTGTGTGTGTGTGTGTGTGTGTGTGTGTGTGTGTGTGTGTGTGTGTGTGTGTGTGTGTGTGTGTGTGTGTGTGTGTGTGCGTGCTTGCGTGCGTGTGTGTGTGTGTGTGTGTGTGTGTGTGTGTGTGTGTGTACATGTGTTTGTGAGTTTGTGCAGTGTGTTTTGAGTTGTCTAGTATTAGTCATGGGCAGGCAGCTGTTAGAATTAGTGATGTGTAATCTGCTGTATTCCAGGAGAGACAATATTAGACCGCTTCCCTTTTCCCTGCTGCCCTCTGCCCCTTTGTCAGGACGCTGACACGCTCCTGTTCAGCTGTCGGCACATAAGCTTCACCCACTGTGTCAACTACATCACTATTATAAAGAGGAATGCATGGGCAAGGTCCGTTGGATATCATGCACACTAGAACTCCATAAAACTGTTGCACATTGTAAACGACTGCTGTTTCGAAAGGCTCACGCATAGTCTACTCCAGTTTTTCATGACTCATCGCAGTGGTTGGGAAAACTACAACATGAGGTCGCTGAGCCGCGGTGATAAGCGACTCACCTCCCAGGCTCCCACCCCAGCACATCTCTCTGTTTTTACCTATAAAAACGGAGTAGCCTATGCTTCCCGCTTAACTGGTAAAGTTTATTCAATGTAGTATCATATAATTACTCATTCAAACTTATTTTTTTCACAGAATCAAAGGTCAATGGTCATGATTCCCCAAGGTCATGATTCCACTAGGCTAAAAATTATTGATATAAATATTTTTGTAAATCTTGAAATTTTTCAGTGGGTCCAGAAAACCACACCCATTTTTCAAATATTTTGTATTATAACATTTTGGGCAAAATAGAACCCCTGCAGTATATATCCACATGTGTCCACAGATAGAATTATTTTCCTAAATAGAACTATAAATTGAATATAACCGATTTTAAATCATTGAATCATATCGCCAATGAATGTCGTCCATGCATCGTATCTTCAACCATGTATCGTGATACGTATCATATCGCTGTTCAAATGTGTCATTACGGCCCTATTGTTTATGCATGGAGTCATGTCCTTTGTAATACTCATGCACCTAATGTGTCATCCACCATATCACCATCACCATATCCTCTGATGTAAACATAAACTGGGCCTTGTTTGACCTTTTGAACTGTAATTACCATATTCTCCGTTTCCATCTGGGCTCTTTGTTTGTTGACACACATGATAAACCCGGATTAACATGCATGGGGAGGGGTTGGTGTCTGGCGCTGTATGTCAATGTATGTATGTATGTGAATGTGTGTGTGTGTGTGTGTGTGTGTGTGTGTGTGTGTGTGTGTGTGTGTGCGTGTGTATGTATGTATGTGTGCGTATACATGCACACGTGGATCATTGCTAAGTACACTTTACTCTCTCAAGGGAGGAATTGCCCCTACCACTGTGAGCTCTGAATTTGAGTGAGCCAACACGCATAATAGCAGAACCCTGACTATGTTTGACCAGAATGGAACAGAGCCTTCATTAGAATCAGTGGTAACATCTGTGAAGGAAGTAGAGAAGTAGACTTTCCAATTAATGGCGTGTGTGCATAGAGCCCATTGCCTGCTGAGGGGTCAGAGCACCATAAAAGACACAAACAAGACGTGCTAAATGGGACGGCATGGAGGAGGTGAGAACAATGGAAAAAGCTGGAAGTTATCCTGGCCAGAGCCATAGAGTAAGAGTTACGCAAACTCTGTTCACTTCATAGGGCCAGTCCAATGGCGGCTCTTCTACATAGACTTCTATTGGAATGGGAAGAACCGGAAGTCTATGGGCTCGCGTTAGTACATGAACCACGTGACCGGGCTGTTTTCTGTCCCCTCAATATCGCAACTCTTCTATTAGATAGCTCTGATCCTCCCCACTAAGAATAGACGTCTAAAACTGAAAAACTGAAAACTTTCATTTTTAGACGTTTTTTATCTCATTTTTAGACGCACATCTAATAGCCGGCTATTGCTCAGTGGGTTGCTAACCATGGCCCCACCCCCTCCATGAGCAGATCGTGGACTCAGCAGTTTGGGCAGATTCTGCCCCCTCCTCCCCCGGCAGAAGAAAGATAGACTTGGTCTGTCCGTTTGCTTCAAATCTGGAGGACAATTATACCACACTGATACTGACGCTCTTGTTTGCATGGATACTTTATTCTACTGTTATCAGTGATTTCTTAATTTTCTTAAAGGGACACTTCACCCTTTTTGCAAAGAAAATATATATGTTAATGACGTTTAGAAGCTTTAGATCACTTTCCTGGGGGTATTTATGTGTGTAATATGTGGTTTTAGATATTTTAGATTGTAGCAGTGAGCCTGTTGTCTCTGATGTCATGGACACTGGTCTCACTACCTTCCTGGACTACAATTCCCATAATTATTTGGTGCACTGCTCCTCCTTGTGGATAGGGGGGAGAGCTGTCTTACTGAGACAACATGTAGTCCAGGAAGGAAGTGAGCCCAGTGTCCATGACATCAGAGACAACAGGCTCACTGCTACAATCTAAAATATCTAAAACCACATATTACACACATAAAGACCCCCAGGAAAGTGTTCTAAAGCTCCTAAACGTCATTAACATATATTTTTTTGCAAAAAGGGTGAAGTGTCCCTTTAACATACTGGCAGCAGTGGATTCTTTCCACAATACGGGTGCTGTATCTTGTTTTACACTGTTGTATAGCCTATTGGTGTTCATGAAGCATAGCGTTAGTTCATGCAGGGCACGGGAGTCGCAAAAAGATCAACTGTAATCAGCTGTCAGTCTGCTGATTGCTTTCAATCAGCCACACACCAATCACACCTCATTCATCCCCGGCCTAAACAAGACATACAGCTCTCCCCTCCTACACTAGAGCTCTGCTTCAGTTGCTTCACAATCCATCTGCAGCAAAGCTCCTCCACCACCCCACTGCACCCCAGCCACCACCTTATTGTTCAGTCTTAAAGGGACACTAAACACTTCACCCCTTTTGCAACCAGATATTTTAGTATTTCAAAGTGTCCATGATGTCAGAAAAAGACTATATTTCAGCAATATACGATTGTCCAAAACAACCTAGTCACCTTCCAACTTTCAACTGTCTTCCCTCTCTCATCTACACATTTCTACTCGCAGAACGATGGAACGGAACAGGGCGTGGGCCTTCCACCGCAGCAATGAGTGAGTCATCGTCCAGCAAACTCAAGTCAGTGGCCCAATCGCTGTCTGGCCTGGGGCTGGATGCCGCCAACGGAGGCCTTATCAACCCCCTAAAGGATGAAGAACCTCCACCTTCGGTAGGACCTATAGTCTCACATATAGGCAGCCAGCATGATAAGAGATCTCCACCTACTGATACGTCTGGGCAAATCTAAATTAAATGGGTTAGAAGAACAGTGAAAATCTACACTAAACACGCCTATGACTACTTTGTAAACCAATCCTGTTACCGTCCCGATATGAAGTTTTGGTGTGATGTCGTTGGTTGTGTAATGCAGCTATTTTTTCCAAATCTCAGAATGATTTTCACCCAGTTTTTGACACTACAACGAATCTGCCTGTATACCTGCTTACCTATTGTATCGGCAGGCAGAGATCTCTGTAATACTAGACACTGCCAGTACTTTAACATTACATCAATATGTCACCAGTACTGTGTGATGTCAGCTAATTTGGGCCGCTTTTTAGAAATTAGCCTGGGAAACTAAATGGGGTTTATATGATTAACTTTGGGGTTTTCAATATGTTTGAGTTAAATTTATATAATAAGTTTAGTTTAGGCCCTACAGCTTTTGAAGCTGTCACATCTTTTTTAGATGTTGCATTTTCATGTAAAATGAGCCACCTGATCAGCTAAGATGGGCCAAATTTTTTAGCCTATTAGCTCCTTGCTCTTTAAAGTTGAACAGCCAATATATACTGTAGATGCACATGGCATGCCACAGGACATAAAACAGTTGCTTTGATTGGTCTATATGGTTGTTATGAAATGGGTGGCCCATTTTAGTTTAACCACGTTCATGTAAATTGGGCCACTAGTAACAACACATTTTATTTCAGACAAAATAAGTTAGCTAAGAAAAAAATCTGCATTATATCAAATAAAGGCCATCAGAACATGTATTAAAAATATTTTATTGTAGATGTACATTAGACTTTTATTGATTTATAAACCATATCATTGACAAGTAACATTTGCTTGCGCGGACACTGACCGAGTGTCTCCAATGGCAGTCTGGATTTGAGTGATTGCTCCACCCACCATGAATAATAACCAATCAAATCAATTGTTTTATGTCAAGTACAGCTGTGGCAAGACATGTGTGCAGCCATTGGCTGTTAAAACTTAAAGGGCTAGGAGCTAGGAGGCTGAAACCTTAGCTGGCTCATTTTACCTGATACCGAATACCAGGCGACTCGCCACTTTACCAACTCGCCCCGTGAAATGTGTTAATGTAGTTAACAGTTAATTTAGCATTTCCCTCCCTCTCTGAAATCTGAAATTATCTTGTATACAGATTTATTTGATTGTATAGTAGTCGATCTCTATACTCATAAGATAACATGAGACAGAGACGGTGACAGCTTAATTAAGTTAATTTAGATCCTTCTAGCAGTTTTATTAAACACATTTATTCCATATAACCCATGTTTTCGACACGTGTAACATCATCATGCTATTATGCCCGTGGATATACAGAGTGATCTTAACAATGATAAATTGAATAATACCTATTATATAATCACCAACATGAATTATGTTTGTTATTTACAGCTAGAGTAGAGTAGTAGCTAGGTAGAGTAGTGGGGCGAGATGGAAAAGGGGCGACCGTACCTGTTACTAGACCACCCTATCTCTGAGTGTTTATTTTACTCTCTCAGAATTAAATAAACTCTCAATTTTATACTTTATACATTTCCTATCTGTCACCCCTCACTGCCCTGATACAGGTGTTTTGTTTGTGTTTTGTATACAGGAATCTGGCATAGAGCTAGGTCCCGGGCTATATTTTGCTGATGGCCAGAGAAAGGTGGACTACATCCTTTGCTACAAATGCAAAAAAAGACGTGGATCACAAACCCGCCTTTCCATTTCATCCAATGGGAGTATGCAATCAGTGGTAGTAGCTCGGCAGGACACTCAAGCAGAGCTTGGGGATGCGGCGGGGGATGGGGAGGAGTCTAAATTGACAGACCATGAGAAGGCCTTGATGAGGGAGGAGTTTGAAGCCGAACTACAAGATACTGGACTCGAGATCGAGCGGGATAAAGAGGTACGTTTGTCTGTGAACTTTCAAGCAGCTCTGATGCGAGGTGTGATGCTTTGTTTGTGTGGAATGATGCTTGACTGCCGACCTGGATCTACTTGGTTTTAGTGTGATGCACGTCCGCTTTGTCGGTCCATTTTAGATGCTAAATATTTAGCATCAATGCTAGCGAGCTAAAATCCTTAATCTAGAAAACACCAATGTTCCAATCGGCATCACCTGATAATCAGAAAAGACCTCCATCGTGTGTTTTGTCAAAACCATGGAGAGCTAATAGTCTCGCACACCCTGCAGGCTGCGGCCCTGGCATTTAAGCACCACTAAGTTCCACTGTTAATTAGCCCTTCGCTAAATCCCACCCCAAAAAGCGATTATCCAATGACAATCCAAATAGTTTAGCAACTGTTGCTATGCAGGTCAATCTTTCGCCACCTCATAGCTGTCAGTGTTATTTTGCATGGCTGTGTTACACATACACAGCTTAACGTCGAGAAAGTTACACGACTGACCCATCCAGGTGATGGCAATAATACTTATGACCGTAGTCTTACCGTGCAACATGAAAACTCTGGTCGGGTGGTCGTTAAAAGTCATTGCCTTGGAATTCTAGTTTATTTAAATGATGTCATGCACATTTGTCCAGTACATATATAGCCTACTGCAGGCCTGGTTGAATAGATTTAGAAGACATTTTGAAGGTTTTGCTACCAAATTATCCATTATTTTATTTATTTATATGGAGAAATCCTGTCATCTAACATGCATCTCTATTCTCTATGGGGGACAAGGACAGCTTGTCCTGTCTCCTCGCTGCTAACGTGCCTATTGGACAAGGACGCATTGGGGAGGGACTTAGTGAAGGGCTAATTCGGGCCGGCTGCTGTATTGTACTGTGTCTGTGACATTAATGTGTCACGGAATATGAACCTGGATGTAATGGCAGATTACTGTGCACATGGCTCCCAGGCCAGGAGTAGCCAGCCTTCCTCCTTTGCAATGCATATTGCCCCAGGCAGATTAAGTCTGGCCCCTCTCAATTGTGGGAGGACTTCACGGCCAAAATGGTGACAAGCCAACCAGATTCATCTGGAACCAGGCTATAACCAACCAGGACCCAGTATGCAAATATGGGGAGGGGCATTGCAGTGATATTAGTATCGTTACACGAGGCTAGGGCTATCCACACCAAGCAGTAATTCTAACTCAAGGAGATGTAGCTGGCCCAACACCTTCCTTGTAAAAAAATAACATCAGTGATGAATTAAAAAACAAATCAATAGTAATTGTGTTGTCCTATCTGTTGGCGAATAATTTATTGACTGTATTTTCGTGTGCTGGTATGCTTTCTTTGCATGTGCTTGTTTGGCCCCTTATTGTGTCACAGCCACATTGACAGTGGTGGCCTGGTCAGTGGTGGCCTGGTCAGTGGTGGCCTGGTCAGTGGTGTCCTGGTCAGTGGTGTCCTGGTCAGTGGTGGCTTGGTCAGTGGTGGTGTGATTGTGTTGAATTCTGGACCTGACTATAATTTATGCGCTTGTTATAGCCGTTTACAAAATAGTATTTGTGTAATTTATGTGCATTTCGTTGTAGTTATTGATTGATTGATTGATTGATTGATAGTTTATTTATTTTCGTGTCATGCACACCTTGTGCCCAACCCTCATGGGTTTATAAGACACCATTTCACATTTGCAATTACAGCATGTTTTACAATACATAATTTATGCATTTTATAGCATATTATTGTCTGTCTGTCTGTCTGTCTGTCTGTCTGTCTGTCTGTCTGACAGACAGACAGACAGACAGACAGACAGACAGACAGACAGACAGTTCTGTCTGTCAGGGAAATCCGTTGATTACATTTCTATTACACTGTGCCTTCTGCCTTTACACACTGTGCCAAACATGGCACTCTTCAGAACGGCCCCGGACTAAGGTGTCTTTTATTAATCTCATTAATGGGTGGCTGCCATGCAAGCCAAAGATTAGAACCAGCTTGGCTTTGGAAGCTTAGGGACATGTCTGCTGCCTAATTAAAGAGAGAACTTCCGTGCGTGCGTGCGTGTTTGGGTGAGAGACTATTGTTTCATTTGAGAATGAATACCATGCACTGACAGTAGAACAAAGTACAACGTACAAAGAAAATACCAGATTATAGGATCTTAATAGAAAATGACTTGCTAGTTGGATGTACAGTGTATGTGCATGTTGCTTGTACCTGGATAATAATGTGTGTGTGTGTGTGTGTGTGTGTGTGTGTGTGTGTGTGTGTGTGTGTGTGTGTGTGTGTGTGTGTGTGTGTGTGTGTGTCTGTGCGTGCGTGCGTGCGTGCGTGCGTGCGTGTGTGAGTGCATGTGTGTGTGTGTGTGTTACAGCCAGGTCCCCTTCCAGTTACAGGTCCATTTTAGACTCTCCGGGGGTCAATTTGTGCTGTGTAGTCGGCTACTGTATAGTTTGATTAGCATTATGTGTTCTCTGGACTTTGCTGCTATTTGTGACTCCAGTGCTAAATATACAGCTATACTCTTCCTAGTACTTGAAGGATGACTGACCGAGCTGCTTCTAATCAGTATCATTCCCTCAGCTGGTGTTTTATTGTGGTTCCTTATTTAGAACGGTCAGTCTTGCCCGTCTAATCCAAAGTAGGAGGGTTTGACCTATAGGCAGCACAAGATGAAGCGCCATGTAGTTCAGTTGAAAGGGCTTTATTATGTCTTCAATGGCATCGCCACTCTGAGGGCACTACTTATTCTGCATGGTTGTCCTCCAAATGCTAAGTACTAAGTAGTGACTTCACTTTTCAGATGTGGCAGATATGTAATCAGATGCACTCAGTTATTACCACAGTACTCCAGATGGCCGCTCTTTCCTTATGCCGTTTTGGACGCTTGGCTTCAGAGCTTGGACTAACATATCAATATCAACAAGCAGACTTAGCAAAGAGACATACAATGTCACATAAGGAATCGCTTAGCGTCTGATGTTTCTTACTGTATAATACACAAGGTCATTTTATCCTCTCGGACTGAGAAGCGGGAGGCCGTGGGATAAACACTGTGTGGCAGGGGTGTGATCTAGGTGCCGTCTGTGAGTGGGGTGACAGGTCTGGCTCTGCCAGCTCACTGGTGCACCTGCAGCACATTGTTGAGGGGCGCTAGTCCCTCCTATGTCCAACATTGTCCTAACACAAACATTAAATGCCATTGACAATATATGGCTTTGAGTGTTTGTGTAAACACAAACATTGCATAAACACAAACATTGAAGACGAAGGTGAGGACGCAAATTCGAATTGGCCGGAATGAGGTGATGTATTATGATGTATGATGATAAGAGCGCCCCTCACTTCACACAGGTGTGATTTTGTTAATTTAATGAAGGACAGGTGCTGTGTATATAAGAGACCTAATATAATGTGCTTGTCTTCTCTGTTGCATTGAGAGGCTGGGTCGAGACAGCTAAAGCCACACACAAGTCCACATGGTCTCTTAAGGACAACACACACAGGCTGCAAGCAGTGTGCGTTGCCCTTATAAACACAGCAGTGACAGCACCTGTCCTTCTTTTAATTAACACAATGCATGTGCTGCAGGTGCCCTTGTGAGCTGGCAGAGTCACCCCTGTCACGGTCACACCACTCACAGATGGCACCTAGATCACACCGCCTACCACACACTGGTACCTGGTTTTATTTAAAGCCATGGCTGCTCCCTGCTTAAGTGCTTATATTTGTTCCATGTTGACACAAAACAATTATCAGACCTGCTCCAGTGATTATTTTTAATGCTCAAGGTCCTTCATGCTCAAACAGAGTTGGACAAGGCAGATTTCTCTGTAAATGGCCCAACTTCTTGGAATGAGCTTCAAAAGTCTTTAAAAATAAGCTCCTTGCCATCATTTGGTCAATTGGTCAGTTCAGAGCAATGGTCCTAATACATTTAACCATGATTGCACATTTTTTAACTTAATACGCTGTATGAAATACTTGCCATTAATATAGTGGTTGCAACTGTATTAATTCATTGCCAGAGTCCTGTGGTGGGAGTTCTACTCTGGTTTTGGTCAATATTAAGTAGTTCCGGTCATTTTGTGGGGGGCATAGGGGGCCACGCAGTAAAAGTAAATTAATTCACCAACAATTTGTATTGTTGACCTATTTCTAAAATATTAGTGCAACTTTCATTCAACTTTGACCCCTCTATCACATCTATACAACTATTTTTGCGGCGTAGTGATATGGAAATAAAAAACATAGTTCGGTGTGATAGAGGGGTCACAAGTTTTGCAAATTTGTGAGTGGCATTGCCACTCAACTGTTGAACTGTACTGTATGATGATTTTGACATTAGGGCTGAGTTCCAAGCTCTCAAGGCTGACTTTGCTTGATTACATTTTCCAGTTGGAACACCAACATAGTGTACTGTAAATATTCATCCACACCTGCTTAATGCCTAGTATATGAATCACTTATTTTAACTTAACTTAACACAATGAATTGTGACATGTATGCTTGATGAGGTGACATAATGCATGCATAAAATGTGTGTTTGTGTGTCTCTATGTCTTTTGTTGTGTAGAAGCCGCAAGGCCTACATTTTATTCGGCTGCACATCCCGTGGCCAATACTCAGCCGAGAAGCAGAGCTTCAGAAAATCAAAGTTCCCGTACAAAAGGTCAGTGTCTTATCGCGATCATGTCGACACTCTGTTCAGCAGTATTCACAGTCCATTTCACAACATAACTATGTGTAAAACCATACGTTTGGGAAAAGCGGTTTCACGAGATTGTCCCTCAACACTTGTTGAGGGACAATGTTATATGTGAAGGGTAGTGTGTTATAATAATGAAGGGATTTGCATTCATTGTTTGTGTTTATTGAACAGAAATGTGAGTTACGCGAGCGGGAAGGCATTGCCGGGATGTGGGACCGACTGATGACCAAAATCAGCATGCCATTTCAGCCAGACGTCCCTGAGTTTGACACCGAGACAGACCCACAAACAGGAGTCCGATTTAAGGCACTCAAACACGTATTCATCAGAGACAAACTCCATCTGTGAGTAGTACTACTTATACTGTACATAAACACATACAGACATGTATGCATTAGTATTGGTAGGGCTTGATTTGCTGGGGGGGGTTGGGGCGGGCGATCCATACCTCTGCTGTTGATATCCCCCATTTGGTCATTCCTTATGCAAGGCGGTCATTGATAATAAATAAATCAGGGTGATTTATTTATAAACAATGACCACCAAGCCATACATTATCCCGCTTATTACATGGCTACTTAATAGAATTAATAAATTGACCCAAAAGTGACAACAAAACAAAGTATTTCCTTGCTTACGGTAATGAAAGTATTCCAAGATGGCCCCGCAGAGCGCAAACAGTCGCCTCGGAAACAAGGAAGTGAGTGTTGATCAAATGGAATACATTTTCAATTACTGAATCGTCTATTTCTCTCTTCAAATGTTTTCAAAAACATTCTTGAGAGCAACGTTTAGTTACATGACATTGTGGGGGCGGCTGTGGCTCAGGAGGTAGAGCAGGTCGTCCAATGATCCGTGGGTCGGAGGTTCGAATCCCGGCTCTTCCTGTCTACATGTCGAAGTGTCCTTGGGCAAGACACTGAACCCTACACTGCCTCCAATGAGTCGGTCGGTGTGAGCCTTCATGCCATCATTGGTGTTTGAATGTGGGAAGTGAGGACGCTGGCGTCGACCGTTCGCCGCTTCACCTCCCAATGAATGAACCATTGTAAAGCGCTTTGAGAACTTGGAAAAGCACTATACAAATGCAATTAATTGTTGTGTGTTTGTTTACATGGTTGTAATGTTGGGTAGACTAGAGCATCAAATCCAAGCAGCTCATCCAGGTCCTCTGAGTCTTTGATTAGGCGGCGGTCTGATATAGAGCGGTTGTTTATAAAATCGAACCCTGAGTAATGTTATGCAGGAAAATCCTCAGTGAATTTGTAATTCAAAAAGGGTACAAATGTAAACAAATGGAACACTTAGCACTAGTATGTTATGATTTGTTTAAATTTACTGTCATACATATACAGCACTGAAAATGACAATTAATCAATGCCATGTTCCACAAAGTCACGTTTCTTTGATTTGTGGTAAGATTCAGCCATGAACAGGCAGCTAACTTCTGCACTGGTGTAAACAGGTAGCCTATTTGGATACCATTTTTACATGGATTTTGCCACCACATTATCATACGCATCTAATTAAATTATTCGTTTTGCTACAGTACAATAAGACTACTGTGAAGTATACAGTACGTATACAGTACGTCCTCATTCAATTAATTCTGTATCTTATTCTCTGTTATTTGCAGGTATGACATCAAGTCAACAGACACCCTGTTTGACAATGCCACACGCAGCAGAATCGTGAGTCACAACAAAACATATGCTCAACAGCCTCTCGTAATTTAATATTTCTAGGAATAATGAATCAAATAAATTATTATTGACTAAATAGTATTTTCATGTTGTTGGTGTCTAGGTTGCTGATGTCATTTCACGCAATACCTGCACACAAACTTGCCAAACCACTGGTGAGTTATCTGTCCTTTTTGCTTTATCTACGTACATTCTTTTGTTACTATTACTATTACTATTGTTGTTATTGTTGTTATTATTGTTGTGCTTAATCTACATTCTTTCCATTACATACTACTACATTCTATTTCAGATAACATTGTGTTGTGCTTCATTTTCTTTGTAGTGCAATTATGGCCACAATAAAACACTATAATATATGAAGATATGTTGAAAATGTATGAAGTCGTCCTTTAAGGAAACTCTTATGTCATGCATCCTCATCAATCATGGACACCTTAGTAATATTTCAAAATAAATTAAAAATTAAAAGTAACTAGGCAAATCATAGGCTCTTATGTAGACAACTTGAATGAGAGATCACAACTGAATTAATTCGACTTTCTAATCCATATAGTCATTTTTCAAAAACACATTGCATTAAACAGAACATGAGGCCAATAGAAAATAGGCTAAAATACAATAGACTCCACTCGCTAGCTAACCAGGTCAACGTAGGCAGGCATCAACAGTTCTAACATGCCAAATTTACTCTGTGTTTACTTCTTCATAACTGCATCAGACTGCATATCGTTGCTGTTGGGCAGAAACCTCTTATCTCCATATTTTAATGTTTTTTCGTTAATTAATGCCCTACTTGATCAAACTACAGCATCACACAAAAGTATCAAAAGTGGCAGTTTAACAAATGTAAGTCAGATGAATTTAAGCACCAATTATACAAGACAAAACAGTAAAGGGAAGCATACATATACTTCCAACATCCATGCCGCAAATGATTTTGATTCTGTTGTACTCCAGTGCTCTTTGCACATCAAATTCCACAGTATTAATCTAACTCTGAAAACAATATAGGTCTACTTTTAAGAGTTAAATTTAAAAGTAAATGTTCCTGTTTGCCTTGTGTTTTTCAGGCATCACGTCATTGTTGGCTCGAGGTGTATACGACTCTGCCTTTTCGTTACATGATGTGAGTAGTTGTAGAAGTAATTAGAAGTAATTCATTTCTCAAAATGTTTCATAATAATCCAAAGAACAGACTGAATGGTAACACTGGGGTCTTTTGTGTTTTCTAGGGGTCGTGTTTAAGGAGAGGGCGGAGAGACCAGCGGAATGATAGACAGGTGAGCTTTGTGATAATGAGTCTAGGTTGCTAAGCGACAGATAAAACCGGAAATTAACCGAAAGTGAAAACTCCTTCTCCATCCGCCTCAATGTTATCAGATTTTTAAAAATACATTTACCTTAGATTTATTATTTATCTTTTCCCAGATTCCCAAAATTACTACATTTATTTTTTTAAAGAAAAGATGATCGTCCACCGCTACACACAGCATTTGTTTCACTGAAAAATACTGATGGTGACAGATTAATTAATTACTTAATTAATTTATTAATTTATTGATTGATTAATACATCCCAGTTAATGTGTTAAAATAGGGGCTAAATCATTGAATATTTGCGACCACTGTAGGTCTTCCTCTGGGCTTTTACCGTACTGTAAAAAAGCAAGGTTTAGCACCATCATTGGATCTAATGTTTGAGTATACAGAGCAACCAGTTATCTCTTTTGTTTTTGTATTTATTTATTTAGCTTGTTCTGCCTTTATTGATAGTATACACTACAGTATATAGACAGGAAATGGGGAGAGAGAGACGGGGAGTGACACGCAGCAAAGGTTGTCAGGATCGGGACTCAAACTCGTGACATGTCGTCAGGCTGCAGTGGAGCAAGTGGCCTGGACCGCTAGGCTAGCGGTCCAGGCCAGAAGCTGATAAACTTGATTTCACTCATGTTATATTGCATGGATGAAATAGGCTCTATCTCTGCCTCTCCCTCCCTGTTTCCTCGCAACTTCTACTTGTCTTTATATAGAAGTAGAGTATACCTTGTAAAACTACTATTATTATATTGAAATTCTTTATTGGGAATTACCCCTGAGATGAATCATCTCATTCGATGTTTCACTTTTGATCTGTATGGTGTCTAATCATTGCGACATTGTTCTGTGATATGCCTCAGATTCTCCATGAAGAATGGGCTAACTATGGAGTCATGCATAAATACCAGCCCGTGGACCTGATCAGGTATACTATACTAAGTCATGTGAATATACTTTAGAAACAAAGATCAGTACAAGCAGCTATACATGCATAACACATGAACGTTTATCTTGACAGGAAGTACTTTGGAGAAGAGATTGGGTTGTATTTTGCTTGGCTGGGTGTCTACACTCAGCTGCTAATCCCTCCTTCCGTACTGGGGATCATTGTCTTCATTTATGGCATATTAAGCGTTGACACCAATGTGCCAAGGTAGGTACACAAACAATTCATAAAAAGGACCACGGTTCATACATGCCATATTGTCTATTCACAGCTTTGGCCATATATTATCGTACATATAATTTATCACTATACCACCACAAGATTTTTATTTATATTAGATTTTGCATACACAGTATACCGTGAATCACATTGGGCTAAACATGCCAGATATCCAATATACAGTGCTTTAAATCTCGCTCTTTGTCAAAGTATGCTTTGTATACATTTCTGGTCTTGCACATGCTATATGTTATTTGTAGTCGTAGTATATACCGTACTGTATATTCATGGTTTGTTTACATGTGTGTTTCAGTCAGGAGACATGCAATGACAGTCTGAACATCACCATGTGTCCATTGTGTGATGGAGTGTGTGACTACTGGCGGCTGAGTTCGGTGTGCTCATTGGCCCGAACATCGTACCTCTTTGACAATGGAGTCACTGTCCTCTTTGCTATCTTCATGTCCCTGTGGGGTAAGTTTATCAACACGTGAGTCATTCATATGATACAGGCAAATATTAGAAGCAACATACCTACCCCATTACTGCTCACAAACTTGTTTTCTTCTTGTGTGTGTGTGTGTGTGTGTGTGTGTGTGTGTGTGTGTGTGTGTGTGTGTGTGTGTGTGTGTGTGTGTGTGTGTGTGTGTGTGTGTGTGTGTGTGTGTGTGTGTGTGTGTGCGCGCGCATAGCTGCTTGTTTCCTGGAGCACTGGAAGAGGCGGCAAATGTGTCTGAAACATGCATGGGACCTTACAAGCATGGAGGATGAGGAGGTATGCACACACACACACACACACACACACGCACGCACGCACACACGCACGCACGCACGCACACACACACACACACACACACACACACACACACACACACACACACACGCACACACACACACACACACTCTTTTCTACTAGTCGTTTCAACACTTTAATCCTAGCCTAGCATCCCTAATCTGGGGCGAACATTATGTAAAAAGTATAAAGTCTGAAAATGCAAAAAATTATAATTATGTAACAAGTTGGCATTTTCCTGTTTTTTACAAAATGCCACTGACAGACAGTGATAATCGCATAGTTGTCATTTTTCCAAGTGGAGAAAATAAAATAATGAATCCTCTTAGTCTCAACTGCGTCCTGGCCCGGGGAGGATTTATTTTAGTCAAATTACACATAAATATTTTAATTATATAATAGGCCTATTATATATATTGTATTGCCTTTGATGCTTTAAGACACCTTTAGCACAAGCATTACATATTGTATTTGTAACAGTGTGGGAACAGACACTATTACAGAAGTTCTTCATGAAGGAGGCCAATGTGTGAATGACTATACTGGCTCTACTGTAGTTTTTATCCACCAATGTTTTGGCTACCATGTGGGAAATGAAAGGCTAATGACTCTAATGCGACTGAGCCGTTCTTAAAGCAGTGAGTGAGCTGGCTAGAAAAGGTGAAGCACCAGGGTCATACGATACCATGCACTCCCTCCATCCCTCCCTCTCTCCTGTGTCTGTCACACATGCTCTGTAATGATGTTAATATGTTCGGACTTTCTTCCCCTCCACGCTGTCTGAAGGATCGAGGCATGCAGGTGGGATGATTTTTCTACTGAATCACTGTGCCCAGGTTTAGATAATATTGCCAATTAGGCAGAACAGAATCGATCTAAACCCCTGATTTATCAACTTGCAGATGACAAGACTTAACACAAGTCGAATCGAAGTAACCTGTGGCACACTTCATCAAATATGCAAAATATGTGAACATTGAGCATTTGTCAACACACTGAATTTATTGTCACATCACAGGTTTACAGAAATGTGTTTTTGTGCGTGGTTCCCATCGTCTCGTTATTTCCATAGAAGAAAAGAAGGGTGTAAAAGGAGATCAAAAGAAAACAAAAAAGACACATTTTCCACATATTTAATTATTTACATACAGTAGTACCTGAGATAAGACATGAAGGTGTGTGAGCATAGCAACAGATGTGTAGTCTGTGCATGACATACTTATGGACGTTAGAATGGTGCACACAAGAAAAAAATGATAAAAGTCACTGTGTTGTACATGGGATTAAGGTGCGTGCAAAATGTGTCGACTGCATAATCCACGTAAGGCAGACTGACCCCCCCCACCCACCCACACACACACACTGAACCATGACTCATGTAGCTTCCTGCAGGTGACATAACATATGTTGAGCTTTTCTACATTCATTGTTATGTCAGTTTATTTGCGGTTGAAACCATCTTTCATAAAGCGACTACAAAAACGGTTAGTGCTACAGTGATGTTAGTTTTTAATTATTTTTAATTATTGCCAGAACAGAGGTGATCACCGGTAATTACTAAACTGGGATGAAATAGTTAACTAAATTATAATAAATTGACTCCGTAACTTTGCACAATCCTACATTGTATGCCAATACTTTTTTATTTGTATTGTACTGTAAGTGAAGTAATTTTGTGTGTTGCAGGAGGAACTGAGACCTGAATACGAAGAAGCTCTATTGGAGAAAAGAGAAAAGATTAGAGAAAAGTACAAAAAGAAGGTATTGAATTTGGTTTGAATCCTGGATGCATCTTACTGTGCTTTATTGTCCCATCACAGTTTTACAAGTAAAAACATTTGTGAATCTCGTTTTGGTGCATAGTTCCCATAGTTCCCAGAATGCCCTGTATCGATGGAAATTACAACTACTTTGCTGGCTCTGGTGCCTGAATTTCCCCTCACGGGATCAATAAAGGTATATAATCTCCCTACGGTATCTCTCCCGTCCTCTCTGTCCCTTCTCATTCTGTTATACAGTTGGCTCAGGCCCGGGAAGGCGCAGATGGAGAGACGGATCACATGCTGGCCTCCCAGGTATCACTGCACCTCTTTCTGAGTGTGAAGGGAGGGGCAGGAATTGGGAGGGAGGGGAGGAGGTGGAGGCAGAGAAGTTCCACCAGATTTATGCTTGGTTGTAGTGCCGGTGTGGTGTCAGTATCACGCAACTGAAACAGCCGATCTACAAGCCCACTGTGCGTCGCAGGCAGCCAGCACAACACATTGTGAGGCTATTTTCAATGCACACAACAATGCGCAACCAAGTATAAATCAGGCATTGCACTGAGGTGAATTAGGCTTTACTTCACAGAGAACACGGACAGGGACCTTACCATCACAACCCACGCCTCATTCAGGCAAATTAATGGCAAGCTGTGGTTAAAAAACAGAGCCAAGCAGCCTATGGATACATTATGCGTAACAACAGTTCTCTGAGTTTGCGTATGTGTGTATGTGTGTGCAGTGTGCGTGCGTGTGTGCGTGCGTGCATGCGTATGTGCGTATGTGCGATTGTGCGTGCGTGCATGCGTGTTGTCGGTGTTGTAGTGAAAATGCCGACCCTCCATTCCCCCTTCTCACACTGAGGGTGGTGGTTGCGTCCAAAGCTGCTTACCTGCCTGAGATTAGCCCAGATTACTGAGAGAGAGAACGGGGGAGGGAGAGGAAGGATTGTTCATCTGTCTGTTCATCCAGAAAACATGTCTGCAGCAGAGAAACATAGGCACATTTTCCTCATTTATTAAATATTAACCATAACCAACGTATACTCTAGTTACTGTGTGCGTGTGTGTGTGTGTGTGTGTGTGTGTGTGTGTGTGTGTGTGTGTGTGTGTGTGTGTGTGTGCATGTGTGTGTGTGTGTGTGTGTGTGTGCGTGTGTGACTGTGTGCGTGCGTGCGTGCGTGCGTGCGTGCGTGCGTATGTATGTAAACATATGAACATGCATTTGTTTACCTGAGTAATTATTAATTAATTATACATTTTTACAGCGAGAGCCAGACTCCCTGGATATTGAGGATCACCTGCCAGGCTACCTCATCAATGTGTCCACCCTGCTACTACTGGTACTGCAATTATACTTCAATCTATCTAACTATAATAATTGTAGAGATTGCGTCCTCAAAATGTGTCCTCAAAATTTGAGGGAGAAATTTGAGGAATATGTGGACGGAATGTTGCACGCTGCCATTGGCTGGCTGGATCTCATCTCATCTACATACCCTATGATCTTTATTGTCCTTCATCAGAAGTGTCAGTAATAAAGTAAATTACTTTATATAGACATTACAAAAGAGAGCCTATGGGACAGAGGAGGGATGACCCCCCCCGCGCCTCTGTGTCCGTTGCATCGCAGTAGTTTAGGTACGAACCAAAATTCTCTATTGTGTTCTGAGTCGTTCGTTTCCACCCGGAACATATTTGCAGTGCAGCTTGCACGTCGATGATAGCTTGTAGCAGCTGGTAAAAAAAATATATATTTGGCATTTGCCACTTGAATTAATGGTGACTTGATTGACATAAAAAAGGGCCTGTCAGCTCAAACCAGAAATGCAATACATTGTTTTCAAGAATGTTGCACACAAATGTTAGAATTACAAAGTTATGTAATGTAATAGTACTTACAAAGTGGCAAAGTGAGTGGCAGAGTGAGTTTAACGTTGTTTAATGCAATCAGATAGATAGGACTTTTCTGTTTGAATGTATGGGCTGCCAAGGCCAGAAAGTAGTTCCTGCGTAACTTCTGATGATGATGTCACACCATACCATCTATTGCCAGTTGCCACAATACCTAATAAGCCCAAGCCCCCAGTAAGGCTATCTAACTACCTACTGGCGAAATGTGGAATTGTAGCACTTTCATGGAGGTGGACGGACGTTCATGACGTCACGTGCGTAAACCCGGACCTCAAAATTGAGGTTCCGGGCTAGGCTAGGCTAAACTTCCACTCGCTCGAGTCATTGAGTTATAATTATACATCCGGCAGTCTTCCGGGTGCTTCAAAACACCACTAAACAACTTCTATTGAAATGAATAGCGGGGGGCAGGGCTAACGCTCCGGTTCGGTCTCTATCCTTTTATTACTCTATGAATAAGCCACATCTACCATTGCTTCCCTCAAGCTACAGCAGTGTCAATGCCGCTTTGGGAGGGCTGGAAAGAGCACCGCAGCTTATGATTGGGCCATCAGTCGCAACGTTCCACACGGCAACTCGCTCGCTTTAGCCCACTCGATGGTGTCTCTCATGGTGCAAGTTTGCTTGAGACGGCGCCCCTCCGCTGTGGTCTACAACCATAGGGCGAAAGTCGCTCACAAAGCGGGGCAGAAAGCTGTCACGTCTGTGCCAATTAAGGAGAGGGAAATTATGTAATATAACAATATCTGTGTTTGTGCATCAGGTTGGCATAACATTCTCTGCAGTGATTGGGGTGGCCATATACCGTATCTGCATGCTGACGGTTTGGTCCATGAACCCTGACCCCAAGGCCAAGGAAAGTGTCAGGATGACGGTCACTACCACTGGCATCGTCCTCAACATGCTGGTGGTTCTGGTGTTGGAGGAGATCTATGGAGCTATCGCTGTCTGGCTAACTGAGCTGGGTATGGTTACTGTTAATCTGACTGTACAACTGTAATAGTGTGTGTGTGTGTGTGTGTGTGTGTGTGTGTGTGTGTGTGTGTGTGTGTGTGTGTGTGTGTGTGTGTGTGTGTGCGCGTGTGACTGCCCACTCCATGCGGCGACAACTTCCCTGAGGTGTAAATGGCCACAATCTGCAATAAGTCTCCCTGGACCAGCCTCTGAGTCTACGTATACTATAATCACACTATAATCACACTATAATGCTGATTATAGTGTTGATGATGAGTGCCATGTGCCTTGATCTGACTGGTCTGAGGATTGAGAGCACAGCCTGCCACTCTCAAGCCTGATTTATACCAGTGCCAGTGTGTCACGTGCCATAAATAGCCTATCTACAAGCTCACATCGCGTGCCATGCGCTGCAAGCTTCTAGATTGGCTATTTCGTAATGCGATCCAAAAGCAAGACGCTCTGACAGTGTCACAGACAAAGTATGCTTTACAGTAATATCGGAAATAATTTGTTATTACCGGTGTAATCATTCAATAAATGTAATCATAAATAATGATCAGTGCAAACGCTCCCAGTGTGGAACCAGTTGATAACAACCATGAACCCACTTTGCAGCAAAGATGATTCATTGAAACAACACAACCTCAAATGCCAACTTTCTTGACTTAAGGCACAATAGATGTAGGACAGGTGTTCTTACTGGTTTTCTAGTTTTCTAGTCACGGTAATGGTTTCATTGGTGCCCCAGATCATGGAAACCAGTGAATAGATCTATCTGATAACCATGTTAGCAGCAGGACTGAGGACAAAGGCACCTTTTGGAGCCACTGAACCGCAGTCTGTTATTACTGGACATCCTTATAGGCCAAACATCTATAAGATTATAACCTACATCAGACTATTTTGCCTGCATTTTTGTCCTCCTTTATGATATATTATAAATATAAATATATCTTCGTATATAAAGTGCCTATTACACACACAGGCATCTGACACTTTATATACAAATTGTACACTATACACCAGTGGTTCCCAAAGTGGGGTCCGGGGACCCCTAGGGGTCCTTGAGGGAGTTCCATGGGGTCCCCAGCTAAATTATTTTTAGGAACAAAATGGACCCTTATCAGTCTGTAACTCAGAGAGTGTACAAATGGAACCAAATGGACCTGTTGGGGTCCATTTGGTTCCATTTGTACACTTGAGTTAAATTAACTTAGATTTTACAATATACATCAGGTCTCAGATATAGAAATGCAATTAAATGTGGATCCGTAGACTAAAGCATGTCAAACTGGGGGTCCGCGGGATAATTAGTGTCAATTTGGTCCACATGAAAAAGTTTGGGAACCACTGTCTTAAAGTGCCTACACACACAGGCATCTGACACTTTATTTATACAAATAGTACACTATACACAATAGACAGATATGCATACATAAATGTACACATACACTTGCAGTATAGTGATCTTATCTACCGTTTACTTAATTTATAAAATATATTATAATATATTATATATTAAAGACTGTCTGTGTCTCATTTCCATCAGAGCTTCCTAGGACAGAAGGAGAATTCGAGGAGAGGGTGATCTTCAAGTCGTTCTTCCTCAAATCCATGAACGCCTTTGCTCCTATTTTCTACGTGGCCTTCTTCAAGGGCAGGTTTGTACAGCTGTTGCTTTTCTATCTGCCAAAGAACACAGAAGATTCACCATCCTTAAAGCTCTGCTTCCTTTGTCATCTTCTTATCGTCTGTCTGTCTGCAATCCCTCATCATCTTCATGCAGGTTTTCTGGGCGGCCTGGGGACTATATTTACGTCTTTGCAGACTATCGCATGGAGGAGGTGGGTTCACTTCCTCACACGCGCACACACACACACACACACACACACACACACACACACACACACACACACACACACACACACACACACACACACACACACAATTTACAATTTAGGCATTTAGCAGACGCTCAAATTAAGCAAGAACAAAAAGCATGGCAATACAATACATGATCCAAAAGGATCACTGATCATTTTGGATGCCTGCAAACACGTGCTTACGTGCCCATAGGTGCGTGTGCCTGTGTACTGCATATTGATGTGATGTGTGCCTGATCTCTTCTACAGTGTGCTCCACCAGGCTGTCTCATTGAACTGTGTATTCAGCTCAGTTTGATCATGTTGGGCAAGCAGCTCATCCAGAACAATGTGTTTGAGGTCCTCATTCCGTACGTATTTTACACTGTCTGTCTGTCTGTCTGTCTGTCTGTCTGTCTGTCTGTCTGTCTGTCTGTCTGTCTGTCTGTCTGTCTGTCTGTCTGTCTGTCTGTCTGTCTGTCTGTCTGTCTGTCTGTCTGTCTGTCTGTCTGTCTGTCTGTCTGTCTGTCTGTCTGTCTGTCTGTCTGTCTGTCTGTCTGTCTGTCTGTCTGTCTGTCTGTCTGTCTGTCTGTCTGTCTGTCTGTCTGTCTGTCTGTCTGTCTGTCTGTCTGTCTGTCTGTCTGTCTGTCTGTCTGTCTGTCTGTCTGTCTGTCTGTCTGTCTGTCTGTCTGTCTGTCTGTCTGTCTGTCTGTCTGTCTGTCTGTCTGTCTGTCTGTCTGTCTGTCTGTCTGTCTGTCTGTCTGTCTGTCTGTCTGTCTGTCTGTCTGTCTGTCTGTCTGTCTGTCTGTCTGTCTGTCTGTCTGTCTGTCTGTCTGTCTGTCTGTCTGTCTGTCTGTCTGTCTGTCTGTCTGTCTGTCTGTCTGTCTGTCTGTCTGTCTGTCTGTCTGTCTGTCTGTCTGTCTGTCTGTCTGTCTGTCTGTCTGTCTTGTCTGTCTGTCTGTCTGTCTGTCTGTCTGTCTGTCTGTCTGTCTGTCTGTCTGTCTGTCTGTCTGTCTGTCTGTCGAACTCTTAAGTAACTACTGTATGTAAAAGTTGAGAACAGACATTACACAATGTGTTCTTTGTCCTCTTTCACCTTGTCGTTCCACGCTTGCTGTTGCTCCAGGAAGCTGAAGAAGATGTACAGAGCAATGCAGGAAAAGAAGTTAAAGAAAAATGCCGAGGATGAGGATGAAGAGAAGAGGCCAAAGCAGCAGTTTGACAAGGACTTTGCCCAGGACCCCTTCGAGGGCGTGACCCCTGAATACATGGAAATGAGTGAGTTTCAATTTTTACGCTTACTCTAGCGTTCTCTCTGATTCACTCTTACCCTTCCATGTTGACGGTTTCGGATGTTATCAGATTATTTATTCTCTGTGCAATGGAGCCAGTAAGAACATTTCCTACATATTGACGTTGTTGTCAGCCATTGTCCGATGACGTGTTTGGCACGTTGTCCGACTATTAACCCTATTACTAACACTAACCCTAATAGCTCTAACCCTAACCCAAACCTCAGTCTTAACCGGCCACATAAGTAAACATAAAGCGAAGTCGTTGTATATCGCAGTTTCACAATGTTTTCGTTAGTCGCCTACTCGTGGTAGGCAGTATGTGGAAATGTCCATTTTGCCTCCATTGCATGGTCTAAGAACATATTGGTGATTATTGGGTCGATAACATTCGAAGCGGGTGTCCATGTAGCAAAAGGTAGAAAAAAGTAAAGCCAGATTATACCAGAGTCCGCCTCTAGGTTAATGGTTACTATAGAGGCCTATAGAGTCTACAAAGGAGACTGGAGGAGACTTTTTACTACAGACTCTGTGACCTAATCTAAAGTCCTGTTTAGGAGTAAGGTCTTAACCCATTATGGGGGGGAACTCCTTTTTGTAATCATACCTTTCAGGACGGGAACCCATTTTGGTATACAGTACATACCGGTACATTAATTTAACTCTGGGATTTATTTTGTTATAAATACCCGAAATATATACTTTAACTGTTGATTGTGTCATGGATACAGTAAAGGCATTTTCAGACGGGGAGCTACTGACATGTCTAGTAATTCATTGAGAGGCCTCAACGGAGAAGTTGAGGGGCGACAACGCAAGCGTATTTACGTGGGTGCGGTCCTGTGAAATTGTTTTATGCTCACACCCGTGAGTCGTGACTGACTAGACCTGGATTGTGTTGAGCTTTTTTTTGAGTGGTGCAACCACTCCAAGGAACAGATTTGTCCGTGTTCACCTATGTTTGTGACGTTCACCTATGTATGTATGTATGTATGTGACGTTCACCTATGTATGTATGAGCAAATCTGGTTGAATTGTTTGTAAAAAATTGTCTTTATGTATGAAGTGTATTTTGTGAATTGCGGACCCCCTTGAAAACGAGATGGTTCATCTCAAGGGATTTTTCCTAATAAAGACATTTCAGACATCATAGAATGAGTACCAGTAGGGGCGCTGTTGCCTGCTAATGAGAGAGAGAGAGAGAGAGAGAGAGGAGGAGGGGGGAGAGAGAGGGGAGTTGCACCACTCGGTTCACACAGGTGTGATTTTTAACAGTGCGAGTCACGCCCCTCATGAGCAGACCTGGAGCAGGCATGTCGTCGATCCAGGCGACAATGTTTACGTCGCATGCTCCCTGTCTGAAAAGACCTTTACACATAATTACGCATGCTCCCTGTCTGAAAAGACCTTTACACATAATTACGCATGCTCCCTGTCTGAAAAGACCTTTACACATATTACACATGCTCCCTGTCTGAAAAGACCTTTACACATATTACACATGCTCCCTGTCTGAAAAGACCTTTACACATATTACACATGCTCCCTGTCTGAAAAGACCTTTACACATATTACGCATGCTCCCTGTCTGAAAAGACCTTTACACATATTACACATGCTCCCTGTCTGAAAAGACCTTTACACATATTACAAATATTGGTGGTAAAACCATTAAGCCTATTGATAATTAGGTTACTACACTGCGTAACAAAGAACAAGGTTAGTGTTAAATACAGATTCAATATAACTTCTAAAGAAAATCAATAATAGTACTCACAAAAACATGCCTCCCCCTGGCCAGCCGGGGCGCCTGATGGAGGGGAAAGGAACTAGTTGGAATAACGTGTACCTTCCACGCGCAATGTCCAACCAGGACCCTGTCAGGTGAAAAGAAGTCTTGGACTCCTCATGCATAGAAGGGCACATGTGGTCAATCCGTTGCTCTCCCCAGGTTGGCAGAGGAAGTATAGTGCGGATTACATTAGATAATTGACACTAGGTGAAAGAATTGGTTGCAAAATCGTGGGTAAACTAAAGATGTATATTATATAAATATATAAAAATATATCAAATAATAGTAATCTGTAGAAAAGCATCATCAGGGTAGAGTAGTGACTTTGGCCGTAAACTACGCCCATTCTCAAGTCAAGTCCGAGGCTGACTTACAGGGATCCATGCTTGCGTTTATGTAGCCTATTTACAATGCTTTAGTGTTCATGCTGAATCAATTAATAGTCCCCAAACCTCAAATAAAATATGTATGTGGCCAACATTTGTCAACACATACCGCATATATATAAAATAAAAAATGTGTCAAACTAGCTTATGTTATGCATAATGGACAATAGGACATGATACAAATTCCATCTGTTTGCATTTTGTAGGCTAATTGCATTCAGAGCTGAATTATAGGTCACTCAGTGTGTTGACAGACTCAGCCAAAGTATCACGTAATGATTAAAATAGACCATGCCCATTATTTAATTTGATTTCCAAATCCAATAGTGGGACAGTGGAGGGAATCAATCACCCCAGTAATCAATAAAGCTCTGATGAAAATTATAGGATTTTATTTTTACCTCTGCAAAGGTGCAGTGCGCAATTCATTGCTATGTGGTGCTATGTGGTGCTTCCCGACCTAGTACCGACCGTTTCGTTTTTATATAACTCTATGGTACCGACACGCTGTTAGCTTGAAGACCTGTCCACCATAAACATCATCGCGTTAGTTTCCGGTTACCATTTATGGAGGTAAAATGGGCGGAGTTGTTGTACTACACGCGGGGAAACTGGGCAAAACGCTTGAGAAATAGCGAGTGACTGTGAGGCAAAAATGAGCTACAGACACGATACGCACAAATGAAGCCATTACGTCACCTTTGGTGAATGACATGTGAGAAGGAGCGTAACGAAAATACACACTCCTTTAGTCACTATATTTACACATGGGGGTAAATTTCCTGACCCCATACAACTATTCCTGCCCTTGATTATGATTGGCTGAACCACATTCAAAGCTGAAATACTGTGTTTTGATGTCGGCTAAGTGTTGATGAGAAAGAGATGGGAGAGGGAGAGGGAGAAGTTAAAAATGTATAGGGGATAAGGATACCTGCTGAAATAAATGAAAGGGATATTGAAGAGCTGACAGAAGCCTGGCCAGCCTGAAATGTCTTTCACTAATGGCTAGAGATGTTATAATAACTTGGCCCATGTCATTAATGCTATTAGCTCCCTACCTCCTGCCTCCTTCATCTCAGTTGATTAGCTCAATCCAACAGCTCATGGTATTTTTTGCATCATTTAAATGATGGTGCGTTCACACAGGCAGATGTAAAAGATCTATCTAATACACAGTGTATTTGTAGCTGTTGTAGCTTACTAGAATCAGCTACAAACGTCGGATGCATCTTTGTATAATCATGTCGCTTAATAATAATAATAATAATAATATGGTTGATGCAGTCAGTCTTCACTACATAAAGGTTTTCATTAGAGGTAACTGAAGTATTCAAAATTAAATAAAAATGCCATTTGGTCTGGAAGAAAACGCACTATTGCCAGGCTTGTTGCCATGGCAATCCTGGCAATAATGACGGCAGCAGGCATGGCTGTATCTGTGTTGCTGCATCTGTGTGTTGCTTGGCAACCATTCTGCTAAATGTCGCTGAAGAACGAAATTGCTTGGTAGAAGAATGATTTGTTATCAGTGAATGTGCCACTGGCTCACCTGGTTGAGCACCATTATCAAGGCTCAATTGTTGTTGCACCCGGCCAATGGCTTCGAATCCAACCTAGGCCCTTAGTTGCATTTTATCACCCTCTCTCTCTATTGCCATTCCTGTCTCTGTATTCATTGTCACTGTTAAATAAAGTAGAAAATGCCCAAAGAATAATCTTGTAAAAAAAATAATTAATGCATCTTTTTCTTGCTGTGTGTTTACTTCATAAAACTATATGTACTGTACCGTTTTATAAAAGCAATACGCCACACAAGGCTGTGGTTTACATAGAACTTTTAAGGAGGTTTTCCCGTTAGATGTTCTAAAATCTTTGTAAACCACAGCCTTTTGAGGCTTATTACCTTATTAAAAGATTTCTGTCTCCTAAGAAAGAAAAGACTCTTGCTATTAAAATAAATAGTCTCAGCCTTTGTTTGTAAACACAGTTTATTGTGAATGATTGAGAGTTGATCTGTTTTTTGCAGTCATCCAGTACGGGTTTGTGTCTCTGTTCGTGGCCTCCTTCCCGCTGGCCCCGGCCTTTGCTCTGCTCAACAATGTCATTGAGATTCGGCTCGACGCAGCCAAATTTGTCACAGAGATCCGCCGACCAGACGCTGTGAGATGCAAAGACATAGGTAAACAATGCCACGCATGGCTTCACTCCTCCTTACACCAATCCTCTGTCAGTCTCTCTCTGGCAATCTCTCTCTCTGTTTGTGTGTGTGTGTGTGTGTGTGTGTGTGTGTGTGTGTGTGTGTGCGTGCGCGTGCGTGCGTGCGTTATATATAGCTCAAATTTAAATTTTACTCACCTTCTTTACCTGTACTTACATTTATTTCTATCTCACTGTTTCTCTGTCTGCTGTTATACTAGTATACATACACACCAGGGGGGCAGTCAGACAGATATTTTGTGAAGCCACAAGGAAATTTCCTGAAAGTTCATATAATGGCCTGTTGTGGCGCTGTCATTGGGCCCAAAAAAACCCATAGCCCCATAGAAGTCCATGCATGTATTTGGGCCCAACTTCACCTAGACTGTATTACCTTAATAAACATGGTCATGAATACTTTTTGCTTCCAGTCACTAGTTTAAAGTCTCATTTCTAATGTCATAATATTCTTTTTGGAAAATTATGGTCCCATTTATACAAAAAATTACCATAAAATGACCATAAAGTCGCGCATGTTCATGTTCTGTTCTGCTACCGTTACAGTCTATGATCGGGATTCCCCACCCACTCGAGTCATAATAAAAACCAACTAAGAAGAAGGGGGGAAGTCCCACCTCGTTGTCTGGGCCAGCCAATGGGCCAGCTGGGCCCAAACGGATCTAGAAAGATGGCGACTTACAATTCAAGGACTGACAGGCTTCATTTTACGTTCATGTTAGACCCGGGGAACGCTTTGTCCATATTTTTTACAGTCTATGATACACACACACACACACACACACACACACACACACACACACACACACACACACGTGCGCGGACACGGACACCTGTATACACATGCATGTGGATACACACATTTCCCTCTCTTTTTTGTCTCTTTTCGTGATGCATGCAATCTCCAGGGATTTGGCACAACATTCTCTGTGGGATCAGCAAGTTCTCTGTCATTACAAATGTAAGTGAGTGCATGTGTTTGCGTGTGTATTTAGCTTGTCTCTAAGTTTCACATGGGCACTGAGACACACTTAGACCGCAGCCTTCCTTGCATAACAAGTGATAACTCTTTCCCCTCAAAGGTTTTCAGTGACATATCCTATCATCTCATGTCCAATATGCAATTATAAGCTTCATTTATTTATGTTCACCGTCTATTCATATTCACTTTTTAGAAATTGGTTATACTGTATTTCTTGGTTGTATGTCGTGTAAAGATTTGATTTAGAGTTGTGCTGTTCTGACCATAAATAATTCCCAATGATTAAAGATTATTATGTGATAAGTTCACGGTTTAGTGTGACCGATGCTGACCTGATGACATACTGGTGATGATCTCTACAGGTGATCAGGTAATCTCATGCAGCATTGTGATCTCCCCCTCTGTCTTTCGGCACCAGGCTTTTGTCATCTCCTTCACATCTGAGTTCATCCCTAAATTGGTGTACCAGTACATGTACAGCGTCAATGGCACGATGACAGGATACACAGAGCACTCGCTGTCCTACTTCAATGTCAGCGACTTCCAGTCAGGCTCGGCACCAACGTCCACGCTCATCACTGGGGTCACCATGTGCAGGTCAGGTTTGATTGATTGATTGATTGAACATTTTATTAACAGATTGCAGAATGGGTACAGTTCAAGGAAGGTACAGGTCAACACATACTGCTAAGAGGATAAAACCAGAAAAAACACACATCTATGCGTGTACAGTATCTAGGCCTATTGACAAATAGAGAGGGGGGTGGGACTTTTAATCTTTCACAGGGGCCGGTTTCGAATTGCAGCCGCCTGTAACTGCTCTTTGAGTTTTTTTCTGACAGGGGGAATTTCCCTGGCCGGACGTAGCGCGTGGAAGGAACAGTTCCGACCAGTTCCTTTACCCTCCATCAGACGCCCCGGCTGGCCAGGGGGAGGTAGTTTTAGAGACCATGATTACTGCATGATTTTGTGAGGGTACCTACCCTAGGGGACACGGATAACATGCAAACTCCACACAGAGAGGCCATTTTGCCAACCCCACCTCGGGTATGGGCACTGATGACGTGGAGGAGGGAACACGCCCCCAGCGCCGAACCCAGGACCTTCTAGCTGTGAGGTGACAGCACTACCGACTGTGCCACCGTGCCCCTCACTGACCCACTGTTGAGGGATTTGCCTGTTTTAATTGCAGCTCAAAAAGCTTCAGAGAACACAGGGAAAACGCCAGACCACAGAAAATCCATTGAATGTTCAAAGTTCAGGTTGTGTGGGTGTAATTGAGGTCATAAAAAAAAGAAAATGAATTTCATGAAACCTTTAAAAACTAAACCATGACTCCATCTATCTCTATGCATTAGGTATAAGGACTACAGAGACCCGCCCTGGGGAAAGGATCCCTACACATTCTCAAAACAGTACTGGTCTCTCCTTGCTGCAAGACTGGCTTTTGTAATCTTCTTCCAGGTATGAAAGACTAGATTATGTTAAGACTTTAGTTTTAACTTTAGTATTAATAATTGATTTTAGGCAAGTTGTGTTTAACAGCTACTGTATGTACACATACAGTGAACATGAATTATACTATCTCTGCTGCCTGGAAGAAACCATCTAACTCCAAAATGATAATTTGTCAGGAAATTAAAAATATACATTTATCAGAAAATGAAGAAAACCATAACCTTAACCTGCAGAAAACAAAGCCTCATCGTTGTGACTATATATTGTCAATTATGTGCATGAAAGTTTGAGGGTTTATGGAGTTAATAGGTTTTGTCCAAGTGCTTTTTACTACTTTTCATTGGTTCAATATTATTATTATATTTCTTTTATGGTTTTTTTGTGGCTTTCGCCTTTATTTTATATTTTTTATAGAGGGACAGACAGTAGGCTGACAGGAAGGACCGCTGAGCCATGCCCCAGGCCGGTTCAATATTATTTTAACCAACACACAGAGATGAAGGGTGTTCAATAGCACTGATTCATGCAAAATAAATCAAAAACCTCAAAAATTAAGTTAGGTGGTTTCCTCCCGACAGCAATGAATATAATTGTAATATTAAAATAATCAATAAACAATCTGTGTTTTCTCATTTCAAGAAGACACTTTAATCGATTTCAAGACTACATTACCCTGTGTGTGTTTTTTTCCTCTCTTCTTCACATGCCTTAGAATTTGGCCATGTTCCTGAGCATGCTGGTGGCGTGGATGATCCCAGATGTACCACGCTCCTTGCGCGAGCAGCTGAAGAAAGAGAACCTTCTCCTGATGGAGTATCTGCTGAGCACCGAGCAGGAGAAGAACTCCCCGAAGAGAGCCTCTAGATGCTACCAACCAAACCTCGCCAACATCAGCATCCTGATAGAGTCACCACTGGAGGCTGAGGGAGAGGAGATAATTTGCGAGGAACGGGAGGAGGAGGAGGTGGAGGAGGAGGAGGAGGAGAAGCAAGTAGGAGAGCAGGAGCTGGAGGAGGTGGCGATCGATCTGGACAAACCCAGCAGGAGCAGCGACAGCTACCCAGAGCTCAGGTTGTCAACCGAAGAAGGTGGAAACCAAGGAGGAATAGAAGCTGATGGAGGAGTTGGTGGAGGAGGACGAGGAGATGCAGAAACACATGAAGAAAAAGAGGAAGACAAAGAACAAGTGAATGTAGAAGTTGATGGTGGTGATAAAGAGATGGAAGGAAAAGAGGGTAAAGAAGGAGATGGAGATGAAAGGAAAGAAGCGAAGGAAGTTGAAGTGAAGACACATGCAGAGGACCATGTTTTTGAAGTGAAGACAGATGCAGAGGAACATGTTTTTGAATTGAAGACAGATGCAGAGGAACATGTTTTTCAAGTGAAGGCAGATGCAGAGGAATGGGTTTTTCAAGTGAAGGCAGATGCAGAGGAAGTGAATGTGCACGAAGAGGTCAGGGAAGAGGAACATGTTGATATTAATCTGGACGACCTCATGGCAGAGCTGGGACTGTTAGGTGAGAAGAGACTGCTGTGTGCTTCCGTCTCAGTGTTTTCTTCTCTTATCGAAACTATTTTCTATAGATTTCAAACGTTTGTTGATTAACTTGATTGATTAATTGATTGATTGATTGATTGATTGATTGATTAACTTAACTTAACTTTTATTTTGTTTGACTCTCCCCATAATATTATAGATGAGGAACCCTCATCAGACAAAGCAGGAGATGTGGAGTTTCCCTGTTCGGTTTCCAAGCAGTCACTCCATGATCCCCCATCTAAGCGAGGCTCATCCCACAGCATCACTGGCTCTGCTGCAGCGAGTACGGCCTCTGAACCCAGGCTCTTCAAGCTAATAGATCCTCCACCTAGAGAGCCGGGCTCTAGGCACAAGGCCCGCTGCTCCACCTTGCCTTCTCAGCAGAGAGGTGTTGAACCTTGCTACAGCCTGCCACGGCCAAGACAGTCCACCAGCCTCAACAAGCTCCAGCAGATGGCCGCATACACTCCTCTGGTTCCTTTGGTTCTCCAGGGCCCACGTGATCCAGCAGCGGTCTCATCGCACCCCCTCTCCCCTCCACACAAACCCGAACACACACCAGGGTCGCCCACATCCCCACATGCAGAGGACCATGTTTTTGAAGTGAAGACAGATGCAGAGGAACATGTTTTTGAAGTGAAGACAGATGCAGAGGAACATGTTTTTGAAGTGAAGATAGATTCAGAGGACCATGTTTTTGAAGTAAAAACAGATGCAGAGGACCATGTTTTTGAAGTGAAGACAGATGCAGAGGAACATGTTTTTGAAGTAAAAACAGATGCAGAGGACCATGTTTTTGAAGTAAAGACAGATGCAGAGGACCATGTTTTTGAAGTAAAGACAGATGCAGAGGAACATGTTTTTGAAGTGAAGACAGATGCAGAGGACCATGTTTTTGAAGTAAAGACAGATGCAGAGGACCATGTTTTTGAAGTGAAGACAGATGCAGAGGACCATGTTTTTGAAGTAAAAACAGATGCAGAGGACCATGTTTTTGAAGTGAAGACAGATGCAGAGGACCATGTTTTTGAAGTGAAGACAGATGCAGAGGACCATGTTTTTGAAGTGAAGACAGATGCAGAGGACCATGTTTTTCAAGTGAAGACAGATGCAGAGGACCATGTTTTTCAAGTGAAGGCAGATGCAGAGGAAGTGAATGTGCACGAAGAGGTCAGGGAAGAGGAACATGTTGATATTAATCTGGACGACCTCATGGCAGAGCTGGGACTGTTAGGTGAGAAGAGACTGCTGTGTGATTCTGATTTTCTCTTATCAAAACTATTTTCTATAGATTTCAAACGTGTGTTGATTTATTGATTGATTGATTGACTTGACTTGACTTGACTTGACTTGACTTGACTTGACTTGACTTGACTTGACTTGACTTGACTTGACTTGACTTACCGTAACTTAACTTTTATTTTGTTTGTCTCTCCCCATAATATTATAGATGAGGAACCCTCATCAGACAAAGCAGGAGATGTGGAGTTGCCCTGTTCGGTTTCCAAGCAGTCACTCCATGATCCCCCATCTAAGCGAGGCTCATCCCACAGCATCACTGGCTCTGCTGCAGCGAGTACGGCCTCTGAACCCAGGCTCTTCAAGCTAATAGATCCTCCACCTAGAGAGCCGGGCTCTAGGCACAAGGCCCGCTGCTCCACCTTGCCTTCTCAGCAGAGAGGTGTTGAACCTTGCTACAGCCTGCCACGGCCAAGACAGTCCACCAGCCTCAACAAGCTCCAGCAGATGGCCGCATACACTCCTCTGGTTCCTTTGGTTCTCCAGGGCCCACGTGGTCCAGCAGCGGTCTCATCGCACCCCCTCTCCCCTCCACACACACCCGAACAAACACCAGGGTCGCCCACATCCCCACTGCAAGTACAGACCCCACCTGCCAACCCCGAGACCCCCCAGCCCAAAGCCCCATCGCCCAGTGAACTCTTCATGCTGAAAGGTCCTCCGCCCCAAGTTTCGCGCTCGAGGGCCAAAGGCCGATGTTCCACCTTGCCCGCCCGTCAGAGAGCACCCGACACTGGGGAGAGCTTTGCCAAGCCCAGCCACTCGGCCAGCTTTACCAAGCTGGGAGAACGTGTTCCCCCTTCCCCTAGTGAACTGCATCGTGACACCCCAGTGTGAGGAGAGGGAGAGGGGCTAGGGAGGAGTTTAAGGAGAGCGGACACATGGAGGAGTTTACAGCTGAGCTTCAACCCTTCTGTGTGCCTCGAAGCTTCAACTCTCCCCCGCCTTCAATCCTGATATATACTTAGCTGTGTGCAATTAAGTATAAATTAGGCTTCACTCTCTCTATATGCAATATCTGGAGTAAGTACATTTAAAGAGACCAACAGCAACCAGATAAACTGAACCACAACAACTGAACTGTCTTTTTACCATCCTTATCTTACTGAATACAATCCTGAAGTAATTGCTACAATGACTGAACTTCAGGATCTGTTTTTCTTTATGATAGGAAAGTCATAGAACCTTTTGTTCTTGTAACTTTTACCAGACCATTTGATGGTTTAGCGTCGACCTTCCGAATAAGGAGAGTGGTGGACAATTCAGAGCGCCAGTGCCGGGTTCTGGAACTCTCTTAGCCACGCCTGAAGGAAATATTATTGTGACTCACACACTTTCTACTGGATTTGTTTTATTTAAAAAAAAATGTTTATGTTGTTGTTATTTACCCACAGCCACACACACAGCCCTAGCCACAGTTTCTTTGCTAGAAATGGTCTCTCACGTGCAGCACTGCTGCCACGTTACCCTAGCACCCTCTGTATTCTATTCAGCATAACTAGTATCAATTGAAACAGTTTAGCTTGTAGATTTACTATTCATAATTAGTGTTTTGATATTATAATAAATACTTTCTGTTCATAAGAAAAGTATAATACAATTAACTAATTTGTATAGCTTCTTTACCTCATACATATACAAACGTACACACATTACAGTTACAACGACAGAGGCGCACCGTCTGACTTCAGCCAAGCGAGCGAGTTGCCGTGCAGAGCGTTGCAAATCGTACTGTACACACACACACACACACACACACACACACACACACACACACACACACACACACACACACACACACACACACACACACACACACACACACAGTCACACACACACACACACACACACACACACACACACACACACACACACTAATTTGACTTGAAACCAGCCAAGAAAAGGGCAGGAAGATGGTGATTCATTAGCCCTGGTCCAGTGCTTATAGTGAGTCTCTCTCTAATGCTGGACCAGGGCTAGTGATTGACCGGCACAGTGACTATGTTGACTCTGCTGCCACCTGCTGATGAATAGGTGGAACAATGCAAAATGACTCCCTGGCTGATATAGTGTTGCTGTATTTGTATATATTTTTTTTTTAATGGAAAACGACAACAGTTATTAAACAGATTTTACACAGATGGGCATATCATTTTATTGTATACTGTACAGTAGCACCCCCCATTCTCCCTCTGTGTGTGTGTGTGTGTGTGTGTGTGTGTGTGTGTGTGTGTGTGTGTGTGTGTGTGTGTGTGTGTGTGCGCGCGCGTGCGTGTGTGTGTGTGTGTGTGTGTGTCACAGTGTGTGTGTTGTTGGCTCTTCTCTCTTCTGCCCTTGTTGTGTGAGTTCTATCCACTACCTGTATTGGCCCCTCCTCTCCTGGCCCCACTAGTGAAAGGGACCTTTGTTGGTCACCAGCATTCCAGGGAATTCTTCCAGGTGAGGGCAGAGCTTGAAAACTATTCGGTACTCAGATAACTGCTGCAACTAAGCTCAGGCATCAGTCTTAAAACAAAACCCATGTTTTGTCCCCTGCTGAACGGAAGAGAAGAGGACTGCAATGTGAGAGTGTGATCACATAATAGGATAGAGAAACGATAACAAGTGAGCGGGAGAAAAGAAGCCTACAACCTCTTCCCACTATCAGGTGAGTGACCATGCTGTCCACACACATATACACAGTACACACACACACACACACACACACGCACACGCATGCTCATAAATACATAATTATGCACGTGAAGACCCTCCAGAAAAACACGGGCAAAACTTCTTGATTATGATCTTATGCAGTGACATTGTGGGAAGTTGCAAAATATGCGGAACATTTTGCAATATTATGCTGTGAAATGTGGGAAGTTGCGATATCTGTAGGTTTGTGTGATTATGTGCCCTTTAAAGTATAGCCTATTGACTCCTGCGCTATTTGGCTGATTATGCGGTAAATTATATAATCACATAATCACATTTTTCTGGAGGGTCTAGTAGACTATTAGATATAGTTCCCAAGCTGGGGTCATGCCTATGTTCCCTCAGCCCTATGTTCCCTCAGCCCTAGTATGTTCTCCTATTTAAAAACAGACCCTATGTTCCCTCAGCCCTATGTTCCCTCAGCCCTAGTATGTTCTCCCATTTAAAAACAGACCCTATGTTCCCTCAGCCCTATGTTCCCTCAATCCGATAAGTGCAAGTGTAATAAATGTAATAGTATAATAAGTATATTAGTGTAGTAGTGTAATAAGTATAATAGTGTAATACAGATACAGTAATACAGACGGCATTTCTTTTTTTCTTTTTTTAAGATATTTTTTTGTGCGGCTTAAGCCTTTTATTGGTTTTTTTGAAGGGACAGACAGTAGGCTGACAGGAAACGGGAGAGAGATGGGGGAAGACATGCAGTAAAGGCCTTGTCGGGCTCAGGAGTCGAACCCGCGGCACACTGCGACTGGATTACCATGGGTGCCCAGACGGTTACGCCACCGCCTGGGCCAGACAGCATTTCTTTCCCAATGAAATTGCCACTATGGCACTATTTCCCCCCAAAACAGCTCGTCTCGTCAGTTGCAGTCCGAGAAAGGGACCCTTAGCTGAAAAGGTGAATGGGTGTGCAGTATATTAGGTTATTGCAGATGGCCTTTCAGAGGACAGTGTTACTTGGTTCTACAGTTCTACAGGCTAAACTAGTTTTGTTTGTCAACGTAGCTTAAATAGTTGGTGTCAGTCCATTAAGGTGTGGTACTGTATCTCTATGTGACAACTAGCAATGGAAACATACCTGAGATTCAAAACAGATAATTAAGTACATGATGAGTGATTCATGAAGGCCATGTGAAGGAGCCATTCTGTCTGTGTGTGCCTTTAACCCATTAGATGGGCGGGGTTCACCTGTGTGTCACTGCAAGGATTGACATATGGGAACACAGGTGCAACAAGCCAGGTGATGGTTTGGAAGGTATGGGCGACTTTAAGCATGTGTCTTGTAAAGTGTAGCCTACTGTGTTTTCCTTAACTTCAGAGACGCCTGTGGAACATTAAGCCACAAAGTCATGATTCAATCACTAGAAGTGACACAAAGTGTCACGGGCACTACACATTCAATGCATTGTTTCATAGATAATACCCTTCTGAACTTTGGGTTAAAAGTTCTACTTATAATATCCTGCAGTATTTTGTCACAGGCCAGAAATGTATATAAAAGTATATAACCAAAAAACGAAAATCTTGTGTTGCTGTTTTTGCTTGTAAAATGTGTTATATTGATTTTGGCAACACAAAATCTTTATATGTCATAAATACATATACCTAACGTCTGAAACAAGTACTGGTACAGTTTACTCATGTGAATCTAGATCATGAAATGTAGCAAATTTGTTAAAAAAAAAAACGCTTCAACAAACGTTATTGGCACCCAGTACAATGAAACATACACATAGTAAATTTAGCCAAAAGGTTATGTTTCATACATTCAAAATGTCACAACCTACTGTGTAATGATAGGTAGAAAAGAAAAGCAGCGCACCTTGGCCCAAAATGGCTGATGGTCTATCAAAATGTTACCACGCCCCTTAAATTGGAATAATACAAAGAAAGTACAAGACTAAAAATAAAGGTCAGAATTATTTCAACATACTGTATGCAACATTTATTAAAGTACCACAAACTGTCACAGGATCTGACATTTCAGCAATAGTCCCGGGCCTTACGGATATTTCCATGCCAAAGTGTTTTAAGATTTCGTTTAAAAATGTCCACAGATTCAGAGAACCGTAGATCCCTTGGCAGGCTGTTCCACAGCACAGGGGCATAGTAGCTAAAGGGGGCTTCGCCATATTCTTTTTTTTAGGGGTCTCTGGAATCTCTAGGAGACCAGCACTAGATGATCTAAGGGGGTCTGCCGGACACATATTTAGGAAGCATTTCTGAAAAATAGACAGGTGCATTTCCATTCAATGTTTTAAAAACAAGTAAAATTATTTTAAAATCTATTCTAAAATGTATAGGCAACCAATGCAGGGACTTTAAAATTGGTGTAATGTGTGTGTAACATTACAAAGATGCCCAGAACATCGAGATGAACCTGTTTAGTTTATGGCTGCTCCAACAGCAGTGGCAACATTCCAAAAAAAAAAAAACAACACAACACAAAAATGTTGCCACTATACTGTTGGAGCAGTAATAAACTAAACAGGTTCATCTCGATGGGTGAGCAGGAAAGGTGACAGCACTGAGCCCTGGGGAGCGCCCGTGATGTACACCAGCACCTCTGAACAGACAACCCTGCAGTCTCACATACTGCAGTCTGCCCAAGAGATTCTTAGATCTTAGATCCATGCCACCAAACCATGCCAAAAGCCAAAAGTTCACTCGTTTTCACATAGCCATAGGGTTCCAGAGACACCCAATCATAATGATAAACATTCCAACGCATTTGTAATGGTCCAAAAACATGACAGACACAAAGTTTGCATGTGTAGCTCATCTGGTTTTACATCCAAAACTGTTTTAGTTAGCAACTATTGAGGTCGCGATGGCGACCCCAAAGGTCGCCAGCTGTACATTAATGTCAGATGCTGTGACACTTGAATGTGACACTTGAATAAATGTTTCATACCATATGTTGTAATAATTCTGACCTTTATTGCATTTGTCTTTAGTCTTGTCCATTCTTTGCATTATTCAGGGGGGTGTGGTAACAATTTGATTTGTAGATTTTGTGGGCCAAGGTGCACTGCTTTTCTTTTCTACCTTTCATTACACAGTAGGTTGTGACAATTTTTATGTATGAAATATAAGCTTTTGGCTACATTTACTATGTGTATGCTTCTTGTGCTGTGTGCAATCACTTAAGTTGAAGCATTTTCTGCTACATTTCATGATCTAGATTCACATATGAGTAAACTAAGGCACCAGTACAAAAACAGCAGCACAAGATTTTCGTTTTTTGGTTATATACATTTCTGGCTTGTGACAAAATACTGCAGGATATTATGAGTAGAACTTTTAACCCAAAGTCCAGAAGGGTATTATCTATGAAAAAATGCATTGAATGTGTAGTGCCCATGACGCGGGAACGAAACTGAAAGAAAGGGGACCTCACACTCACACTCCCTATTAGGGAAGAGAGCACAATTAAAAACATGCTCTCCAGGACAGACCGCTTTTTAGAATGGTCAGGCCTAGAGGTCAAAAACACCAAATGTGCTGTCTTGTACGAAAGGAGGAGTGGAGGGAACCGGTGGTACCACTCCAAAACAGACACACCCCCAGTTTTCACCATAGCCTCGAAACCTCTACAATATACGCTCTCCACGAGACATACCTCATACCTCATAAACTACCTTGGACATAAAATCAACATCGCAGGAGAATGGAAGGAGCATGTTAATATATTCATATATTATATATTTCCAGTGTGTTTGAAGAATGGCAACACAATCATTGAATATTCTCCCATAAGGACTCTGTGGGATTTTATATCAATTGTTGTAGCTGGCAGCCACTGGCTTGCCACAGTCTACACTGCTCTGAAGGTGAGTGTGGGTATGTGTGTGCTTGTTTGTAAAGGCATGTTGGCATGGTAAAAGTGATAAGAGTAATTTTGTAGAATATTAGCCTATTCAGAGCTCTTGGTGAAGGCAAAGGACGAGACTGCGTATTTTAATGACGCTGGCACAGTTTCCTTACACATGACATAATAAACTACCGTACCTCTTGTTTTTCTTCTGTGCCCCTTGTTGAAACTTGTCTGTCCCAAAGGCAACATTTCTTCCAGGTATGTTGGTTGTTTCCAGGTGGTTGTAATTGACTTGAACATTAGTTACAATCCTATTATGTCCTTGTTGACCTCATGAGAATTGCCGTTTGCAAATAGTTTTTGCAATGTTTACTGCATTGTAGATAATGGGTAGAGTCCACAGGAGGGGCATTACGCTATCTTTAATCATTGCCAAACCTAATGTCACCTCAACCTTTTGTTATCTCTTGCCCTTTGCCCTGGCTCAGGGTTAGAGTAGCTGGATGGGAGGTTCCCAGTTCGATTCTGGGCAACCCCCAGTGTCGAAGTGTCCCTGAGCAAGACACTGAACCCCTAATTTCTCCCGATGACGTGCAGATTGGGGCCTTGCATGGTTTCCTCCGGCATTGGTGTATGGATGTGTGTGTGAATGGGTGAATATAATGCATAATCTATGCAAAGCGCTTTGGATAAAGACGCTATATAAATGCACCATTTACCTTTTATAGGAAGAGGGGCGTTAAGCTCTCTTTAATCGTTGCCAACTCTAGTGTCACCTCAACCTTTTGTTATATCTTGCCCTTTGAAATACTATCTCTCTGTTATCTAAAGATTAGAATTTGTGAGAAATGGTGCAGCGGTCTGTGCAAACATTTAATGATACATAGGTAATAAAGGTTATAATGCAGGTGTGGTAGGCTACTATAGTAGTAATGGCTGATAAAGTGTAGATAAACCAAAAAAGTGTGCCAAAAACTAAAAGTATCAATATAAAAAGACAGTGTAGTGAATAGTGTATAGTGTCTACGGGCATTGGTTCCAGACTAGCTAGGTAAAATAAAGAAATCCCAATATATATTTGCCCATTTACATTTTTTTGAAAATGAAATGAAATGGCATATAGGTACATTTGGCTAATTTATCCAAAATGTAAAATAAATATATATATTTTTTAATCTTGTTTTAAAAAAAATCTGTCTAAAGATGATGTCACTGGTGGATGGGTTTCTGAACTGCCCCACGGACCTCACTATCATTTTTCGCGCAGACGAAATTGAAAGCCTGGGTATCGAGACTAGGACCTCACAGACCAAGGGGGGAAAAGTAGTACCTATCACGAACAGGTTGAAAAGTGGTGAAGTGGTCCTTTAACATTTTGGAAAGAACAGAAGGTATTGCCCACTCTTTCTGCCCACCTATCCTGATCATGACAGTCATGATGCGACTTCCCCTATTTTGAGCGCATTGTTACATTTACAAATGTAACGTGTACATAAACGTTCAGATTTCAAATAACGTGCTCACTCCCGGGGCCATAGATGTTAGAACTTTGCGTGGGTGGGAATTAGCACCACTGCATTCCGTATTGTTCAATTAAAGGCATTTCTATCCGACCGCCGGGAACATTCTCAAGTTCTTTTGTATGTTTCAATACGCTCCTTTATCGGTTGGGAGGTGTATTGCACCCTGATACATTATTAACATTTTCAGAAAATTGCCACCGATCGGATTAAAATGCTTTTTATTAAATAATACGGACTGCACGGCTGCTAATTCCCGCTCGTGCACAATTCTAACATCCGGGGGTGAGCAGCAGCACTTTAAGTTTGAAAACTGAACGTTTATGTACACGACTACACGTTAACTTTGTAAATGTAGCAAAGAAGTTCCGCCATGACACCTCGGACGAGCGAACCATGGCTACCTCTACAGTTTACTACAATACCCACAATCCTTGCTGATCTCCGGCGAATCACAAGAGCATAACAACTGACGTTTGCAGTGACCGTCAGTCATTTCAACAAAGATAACCGTCTCTCACTTCTGATTTATCTTCAACCTCCCGATACAGTATGTGTTCTTTAACATCTTTTTTCAGACTTGACGAGAAAAAGTATTGGCTACTATAATTTGTTAAAGGCTCTTCTGAAAAACAAAACTGCACAACTGTGATGTATAATGTTTTTTTTTTTTAAGCTTAGTGATTTTGGAAATGGATTAAATACCAAACAACTGTGGATACGGGATCAGTGATAACAATTAGGTGTTGTGCATGCATGCCCGGGGAAAATGCAAGTTCCGTGCCGACAGAGAGGGACCCCAGGCGGCTTAAAAGTCGAATTAAACCTCCGCCTGCTCCAGTCCACATGGAAGTTTAATAGCAGCAAAGTTTAGTGTGTATAGGCTAGTCCGCTTTACAACCACCACAAACACATAAACCGACTGTCTGTGAGGCATGTTAAATGCAGAATTCTGCATAAACACGCGTGCTGCCAAGGGGCTCTGGCCTCTGCTATCAACATCCCTCATGGGTTCAAAGGGTAACCCTCTCTTTGTGTTCCATGTTTGATGGCAGCATGTTGGAGTCAGTCACTGAGTGGTTCTGGTGTGAGCGTCTATGGCTACCAGGTAACCTTACCTGGTCCGATCTAGAGGACCATGATGGACTGGTCTATGCCAAACCTTCTCATCTCTATGCTGCTCTGCCTTGTGCCCTGGGTCTGCTCCTCGCCAGATACCTGTTTGAGAGGTGAGGAGTGTGTGTGTGTGTGTGTGCTCACATTGATTTGTGGTTTAATTTGATTTATAGTTGGGAACCATATTGAGACTTAGGTACAGGTCCAACACGTGGAACCAAGTGGGGCCCATACAGGTTCGATGTGTACACTGTCTCAGACGAGGAAGATCACATTGAAGATTCAATTTATAATGCATAATCTTTCACTCACCAATTTGTCCGGTGATGAGATCAGACCCAACGGTCTGTATGAAAATAAGAAATAAACGAATCCTTAGTCTCGTAGAAAGGGTTTTTTATTCAACACTTAGTGTTGGACATTCAACCAAGATACGGGCTTGCCAAGAATTCTTGATTGAATGTTAAATCGGTCAATATTTCTCAATTGCTGCATCCTACACAGTCATAGAGAAAATATCCCCAGACAATAATTTAACCAAAAGACGTGCCTGCCAGAAGTTTTTGTTAGATTTTAAATCTGGAAAATATAAATCTTTTCATTGCAATCAGTAATGCTAAGAGCCTAAGACCTGACAGAATTCTCTGTTTATTTAGCTAGATTTTGGACATGCTAAGATTCTAGCTAAATACAGCAATATTCAGTATCGCTCCCCACAACTTCGGTCAGGTCACCAAGAGGAACTAATAGGAGAAGCTCTTGCACAAGGCTATTTCCAGTAGCAAGTCATTGAGCAAGAGGAAGTTGTTGTCTCCAACAGCATCAGGGAGCAGAGATGGCGACGGCAGGTCCACTGCCTTTCCAACGTCTCCTTTGTCGCCCGCCTCTCTTGTTTCTCCGCTTCAGCAGAGTGTGTTGCTCAGCAAGACCACTCAGCTGCCCCTGGGTCATTAAAGGTCGGGGAATGAAGAGGCCATATCTAAGCCTAACCGTGTCAGGTCTCAGAGTTAAGAAATTATATCAAATGGGGGTCTGTGCCCTAATGCATATCATCCTTGAAAATCACGGGTCTAAATGAGTTTAATTCTCACCCTCTTCTGTTGGATGTTCTAGGTATGTGGGCGATCTTCTGGCTAAGGTTTTGGGAATCCGGGATGCAGTGCGTCTCCCAGCTGAGCCCAACCACATCCTAGAACAACACTTCCACCACCAGACACGAGCCCCGTCGCAAGTATGTTAACCACTTTATTCTACCACTGTTAAGCCCTCTAAACTGGACATTCAGTTGGATGGATGGATGGATGGATTTTATTTTGTCATTTGAAACGAAATGAATCTGTTGGCATCAATCCAATGCAGTACAAAAAGGCAATCATAGTAATGCAAAAGTTGTTAGAAGTGGCATCCAGTAATTGCCAAGAATACTTTGCCGTTGTACTTGGTGCACTTTTTTCTCTCTACACCAAATCTTGTGGCAACGTGATTCATTGTGAGCTTATACTGTAGATCAGTTATTTTTCTTAGATAAGATAAGCAATGGAAATAATTGTCCCTGTTAATGCTGTTAAATATGACTCATCTCATATTGGGACTTTGATGGAGGCCGATTTCCCCAAATCAGGCAGAAATCTCTGATCATGCAAGATTAGGATATGCCACTGCCACTATATCTACTAGTGAAGTGCTGTTTCAGGGCAATACAGCCATGTCATGGTAGGTGGAAACAATGTGGCATCCTGGCAGGTACCAGTAAATCCCTTCACTTCTTGTGTCTCAGGCTGATGTGAGTTCTCTCTGTAAGAAGACCAGCTGGTCAGAAAGAAGAGTTCAAATATGGTTTAGGCGAAGGAGGAACCTGGAGCGACCAGGCCTCCGCAAAAAGTTCCGTGAAGCCAGGTCAGCATGTTGTGCATGTTTGTGCATAATTATACGTACATTAGTGTGATCATCTGTTGCTGTGTGCCCACATTGTGTCTGCCTGTTCACAGTTGGAGATGTGCATTCTACTTTTTTGCATTCATCGGGGGAATCTTAGCTGTCTATGATGTGAGTATCACTGCCACTAGTACTGAATATTTTACTTCCTTATCAACGCTAAAATACAGAGAATTTCTCAAATCACTTAGTTAGACCCTCTAGACTTAACGGACAGACCTGAGTTGCACTCTACTTCAGTTCTTTTTTGTGACACTTTTTGTGGCTAGTATTGGAGAACGTTCCCCCCCAGAAAAGGAATATCCTGGGGTTCAAGTGGTTAAATATCAAGTATGAAGTTATTTTCAGTCTGCCCTTTAATGGAAACTGATATTCTCTAAAGTTGTCCTGTAACATACTGTATCTTAGGGGGGAAAGATTGGATAAGATTCTAAAAATTATCAGTGTAATTTAGGGCTGCCGTGGATGAAAAAGTAATTTACAAGGGTGCTCTGAGTCGAAAAAGTTCAAGAACCACTGCTCTAGAATACTTTAAAGGTGATGCTCTACTTCATTGCACATATAAAGATCACACCAGTGTGAACTGAGTGGTGCAATTCCCCCCCCCACACCTCTCTCTCTCTCATTAGCAGGCAACAGAGCATGCACTATCCCCCCAAAAAAATAGTGTACTCTCTCTCTACCCCCCCCCCCCCTCTCATACTGCAGGGTTTTCTCACACTTTCTCTGACCGTTGATGAAGTGTACTCACTGTCCTAGGCTAATATGTATGAGCATGTTTTCCAGCACTGCTTTTAAATGTGTTTCATCATCACCTCCCTCATATTGTTCTTCTGTGTGTTTTTAGAAGCCTTGGTTTTATAATCTGAGGGAGGTTTGGGAAGGCTTCCCTAAACAGGTAAGAGATGAAGTCCACTGAATTTCTCTCCATAAAAAGGTTGCACAGTATTTCAAGTGTGATTTCATCTAGTGCTGACATGTGTGTCTCTATATGTCTATGTCTGTGTTGTCATGCAGTCTATGCTGCCATCTCAGTACTGGTATTACCTCATCGAAATGGGCTTCTATCTCTCTCTGCTCCTAAGCCTCACATGTGATGTGAAACGGAAGGTCAGTGCACTGTTACTGTATGTATCTCAAACGGAGACAATAATGAAAGAGTTTAATTTTAAAGCACTCTGCATTATTTGGTTTCCTGGGTCTGATTCAAACACAGTATATGAAATACAGGTTTCATATACTCATTCATTGACCAACATTTTAAAGTAATGAATCCCTCAATGTCACTCTTTCAAATAATGTACAGTGCCTGTTTTTGTTTGTCTGTGTCTAGGACTTCATGGAGCAGGTTCTCCACCATTTAGCCACATTGACCCTGCTGGGTTTCTCCTGGTTTTCTAATTATATCCGCATTGGAACCCTCGTCATGGCAACGCATGACTCTGCGGACATATTTCTGGAGGTAAAGCCCAATTTCGCAGTGACTTACCCTATTGGCCTGAATATAAGACCAATGGAAATATCCTAAAACAAAAGAGTCGTATTATAATCGGGGACTAGACTATTTGACATTCAATGCTATTTTTCCACAAATGAGTCTTGAAAAATGGGGGTCATCTTATAATCAGAGTCGTCTTATATTCGAGACAATACTTTCACTACTGGCATCATCACCATGGATGCTCGAGTGGCGTGCGGGGGGAGTAAAGGCTCATACATAGTCTGGATTTTCGGTGGTTAGGTGACCACCGAACTACAACATGACGTCACGAGCCGCGGTGAAGAGCAAACCACCGCCACCGCTCCAGCCCTTCTCTCTGTTTTTACTCACCACTGCTCAATGTTATTTCAGCTCCGGTGGTCAGCTCACCACCGGAGCGGTGGTCACCTCACCACCGAAAATCCAGACTATGAATAGGCCTTAACTGTTCACTACCACGGCCTAGTGGTTAGAACGATACGCAAGAAGGTTGAAAAGTTGACTCTGTAAAATGAAGATGCCAAGGATTCGTCAGCGACGCGTCACTGACTGGGGTTTATAAACGGCTTAGAGTCCGTGTTACTTCCGTGTTGTGTAGCATAACGGTGACATCACTGTCAAATCATTGGTGTCTTTACCATTCACCTGTGTTCAGTGAGCAGCAGCATAACGACAACAAGCTGTAGCCTGTTCTTTTTGAGAAACGCATACAGGTATTTCGGTGTGGCCTGGCGTGGCCAAATGTGTCACACCGGGCCACACCTACAGCAACACTATTGTCAGGTATTGTAGTGTCTGGAACTGGAAATACAGCAGCAAATAAAAATGGGATGCCCAAATGGACGTTTTCCTTGTTCTCCAGCCACAAAAAGGAACCGGACAGAAGAGGAGTGTGTATGGACACTGTCACCAACCTTTTTGTTTACTGACATTTAAAAACTTAAAAGTCAAAACTTTATTGACTTAAAGTCATTAATTAAGTCATTAATTTAACTTTAGTGAGTTTAATGACTTCTGTGCTGGTTTCCACTGGTTTCAACTGACTGTTTATCCCTATTTCAAAATGGTGCAGACCACGTCCTGAATGAAACGTTGCATGTGTAGGCAGAAGAGTTTTATCACGCTCGCGAACTGATTAAATAAAACACTACGGGATTATTATTTCATGTCAAAACATTCAAGTATCAGAAGATGATTTAACCCAGGTAAAGTAATGCGTCACTCTGCATGTTTACCTAAAGTCTTCCCAGTTATTTCTGAAAAAGACATAGGCCAGTCAACTTTGTTTTTGTATGATGATGCGCAACCCCCACAAACCAAGCCGGTCAGCAAACATTTTATGAACTGTCAGACGGGTAACTTGGGAACACAGTTGACCATGTTCAGGTGAGGGAAGCCAGGCAGTCCAGCAGCTCCTATGGGCTGGGGCGGACTCGGAGCCTGTTGATTTGGATTGTTGAATGCTCTACGAGCAATGTCTTCCCATTGGGGGCTCTGCATTGGCAGATGTGCAGGGTGGAGCAGTAGTGACAAAACACAGACATGTGTGTGTGGGGGGGATTCATTGCCTACAACTAATATCCGCATATTCCACACAACAAAGAACTTTGTTCGGGGGCGGCCGGGCTTGTTGAACGCTAGACCACACACACCCACTCAGTAAAGCTGTTGGTTGGTGCTTGTGATAACTGTGTGGGTCTTTGCATTTTCAAGAAATCCTTGTGCCCATGTCCTGCAATGTCTTGAGCTCAAATCTGGGTCAAGGATCTGTGTTGCAAGTCCTTCTCTCCACTAAGCTAAAGAGAAATGCCTCAAAATGTATACATCAATGAATAAGGAATAACCACTTTTCCCTCATCTGACAGGTTTCAAAAATGTTATTCTATCTCAAGTGGAAGTTGGCTGCCAATGTCATCTTCATGGTGTTCACACTCCTGTTTATACTGACAAGACTTGTCATTTTGCCTTTCTGGTGAGTTACATTAACAACAAAATATTTAATAAAAACCTATTGTAGAAGCTTTCTATACTTGCAATACATTTAGCCTTGTTGCCTTATATTTTATTGCAAAAGCTCTTGTTATTAAAAAATACTATGCAAATAAAAGTAATGTGTCTGTTTAATGTCATCTTCCCCAGGTTGATTCACTGTACATGGGTTTATCCTCCAGAGTTTTATCCTCCCTTCTTTGGCTACTACTTCTTCAACGCCATGCTGTTTTTGCTGCAAATTCTTCACCTCTACTGGGCCGTTCTTATAGCAATAATGTTGTATAAGTCCTTCTGCGGCCAGGTATTGTGTTGTTTGTGTGCATACTCTTGCAGCAAAAATATACGTTACACATGTCGTCTTTTTTTTATTGTCCCAGCAACATTCCTTCTTCGTACTCCTTCACATTTTGTCCATGTCTCTCTTTTGTCTCTCCTCGGTTTCGTAGCTGGAAGGGGATGAGAGGAGTGACGAGGAGGAAGATGAGAGTGAAGAGGAGGAACATGAGAACGACGCCCTGGAGAAGCGCAACAATGGGCTGAGTGACAAAAATGCCTATGGAGTCAGAGGTCGTGCCAACGGACAGACAGCGAATGACAAACGGAGGTCGTGCCAACGGACAGACAGCGAATGATAAACGGAGGTCGTGCCAACGGACAGACAGCGAATGACAAACGGAGAGACTAATGAAGTCTGAGAACCACACACCCAAATGCCAGCAGTTGGCAAGAGTCAAGTGCTGACCTTAAATTACCCACTGACATCAGAGGAGCCAAGACACTTGACCAGAATGATGTTGAGATAAACTTTGAACGATGTTGTTTGAGTCATAATTGCATGGTTGCCGGAGCTGAGTGTTAATCTATTGATGTTAATGAAATTGTAGCAACTCTAAACACACCCTTTGTGTGTTTCTTTTTCATGTTTTTTGATGAACTGTTTCCTGACCCGAGTACAGGATTTTCATATTTCTCTTTACTTGGCTGATTTAGATTTTTCTTTTCAATAAACCGTAAATATTAATATTTGGTCGTCTTTGCCATTTAGGAAACATTTTTTATTTGTTTATATTTTAATTGTTTCTATAATATGAATAACTATAAGATTTAAGAAACATATCTACATTGTCTGGCTGCTAGACCCCACAATGCTCTTCCTAAAGGCATTCCTTAAAATGTATTATATCTAAATAATATTTTATAAATTGATCAAGAGTGGGTGAAAATATAGCCTGGCTAATAAGCCAGACCGAATCAGCCGTTGGCAAATGTGTCAACTTGTGTGATATTAGTCTGGCTTATTAAAATATACCCTATTTTTAGAATAGTCAATTTCAAGTTAATGTAATTAAATTAAACCTCATTTTGGCTGGGGAGTTGGGACCATAGCCTAAAACAGGCCACCAGTCCTTGAGGGAGTTCCAGGTGGTCACGGAAAAGAATACCAGCACAAACAAGAATCCTACTGGATATAAAGTGAGTGCTGGTATTTTACATGAAGTGCCCTGAACCGTGCACCTGCCACTATTTCTTTGGGCTACTCAACTGAGTGCTAGCTCCTCTTCCTTTCTTCAAGTTCCAGGTGGTCCTCTTGGCTCAAGAGTTACATTATTGTTAAACATCTACATTACTCAATTTACAAGAAGTTATCTATCCTAATGTACCACATCAATAAAATCTTTTATTTTGGGTCTGAAAGGCTAAATCTCATTGAATGGAGAGGTCCGTGGCTCAAATGCTGGATAAAAAAATAATGGGCCTTATTATGAAAAGGGTTGAAAACCACTCGCCTAAAATATAGGTTGGGACCATTGGGACCTAGCTGGGACCTCGTGTAAAACCCTTATAGACCTCTGGGTGTCGCCACCTGACCTCAGTCTGAATACTGATTCAACACTTCCAGCAATGGCCTCGACTAGAACGCCCTCTAGTGATCATCAGTGGAAACCTAATTTCTCCATGAGGATCAAGCTAGCGTTCATGTTGTGTTACCATAGATACCATTACACAAACTATGCGTGTGTGGTAAAAACAACACCAAGTAAAGCTACCATAATTTTGTTTTAGTATTACATCTCATCTGATATCCGATATGACTTATACCAGAACCTACCACCATAAAGTGCGCCTCGGGAACTGGAACGAAGACCTACACTTGGAAGAGGTTTGTTAAGACTAGGCTAAACTCTAAAGTCTTCAACGTTTTTCACATTTTCAGAAATCAGAGACATGAAGCAGGGAGGGACACACATTGTTTTAAATTGTGCTGCAACTGCAAGTTAAACCTTTTCATAGATTTAATTAGACATATTTTGTGCCAGGCAGCTAGGGACCAGGAGTCCCATAAGAGAAGATTTGTTTAAACATTTTTGAAATAATTCACAATTAATCTAGATTTAAAAATAATAATATATAGGCCTAGCTCTCACAACACGTCACAATGCAGCATGCTGTGAGCATCTACGTATGGAATATCCCAATAAGTAGATAAAATAGTGTTAAAGTGGTTAAATAGATTATTCTTGTAACAATTTAGCTGGAGACCTGCTGGAACCCTCTCAAGGAGCCTCCTGGGGGTCCCTGGACCCCACTCTGAGAAACCTGCTACAGTATAGTGGGCTGCCACTGTAGCCTACATGCCAAAGCAGAATCCTATGTAAACATACTTGTAATTTTTATGCAGGATTCATTGAAAGAGTTTTTGCAGAAGAAAGCCAGGGGAGAGCTCACAGTGCAGAAAGTAGACTTCCTCAAGCAGAACATTCTCAGACAGGTAAAGTCTGGCCAATACCTATTTAGACTGATTAATATTTAGTCCTCAGTCAAGAGCTTTCATACAGTATTTTCAATATTTAGATAATAAAGTCATAATTATAATAATTATTATATTATTTATTACATAATTGCACTGGTGACAGTATCCTGTCGTGTCCTTGTGTTGCAGGTGAATCTGTCTGCTTCAAAGGACGGTGGGTTGCACATCGGGGATGTTGTGATGCTGGTGAATACAGGAGGACCAAGTAGGGAGCGCAGTGCAATCAGTATCAATGCAGACATCAATAACTTGTCAAAGGCTCATAATCCTCTCATTCAAGCTCCGTGTGGACTCACTGCGGGAAGAAGTGTACAGCCCTGCACACGTACTGCCTTCATTATCACCAGGTACTACACCCCCCCCCCCCCCCCCCCCCCCCCCCCCCCCCACACACACACACACACACACACACACACACACACACACACACACACAGTAATATGCTTACACAGAGGCACCTGACCTCATGAAGATTGTAGAGATTGTAGTGTTTGGGCTTTCCACTTTACTTTCTTATCTAGTGAAGCATATAGGCTGTATACTGAATGTGTGTATATGGTAACCATCACTTTAAAAGGATATTTCACTTAAAAATATATATATTTTGGCCATTTTATTGACTACTCAGGCTTATGTGAACACCCTGCAGGCATTTTCTTTTCCTCTGTAAAATGTTTGTTTTTGTGGCTTTCGCCTTTATTTTATATTGTTAGAGGGATAGATAGTAGGCTGTCATAAAATGGGGAGAGAGATGGGGGGGTGACACGCAGTGTAGGCCGTCGGGAACGGGAGCAAAGCCCGTGGCACACTGCCAGACTGGGCTGCCAGCCAGGGTGCATGGACCACTGAGCCATGGCCCAGGACCCCCAGACAGTTTTTTGGTTGATATTGTCCTTCTAATACGCGAGGGGCCATGTTTTTTCATTGACTGTTTGCATTTATTTTTAATAATTCTTTTAGTTTTTTTTTGTCTTGAGACTAAATAAATATAAACAGTAAATGAAAAAACATGGGCCGCTCATATATTAGAAGGACAATATCAGTCACCAGAAAAAAGGTTGGGTGTTTTCGATGAATCTATCATCCTATTATGAATGCGCCACGTCTCTGTGTGTCTGCGTGCGTGCGTGTATGTGTGTACGGTTGTAATGCATGTAACTCGAGAACCGTTTGCCGAGTCGGTCGGACCCACAGTTGTCCAGAACCACCACAAAAGGCTCTGGTCAGGCTCTGCCTCCTCTCACCTGTGCAATTTCCAGCCTCTGCCTGCAGCCAATTGATTGCCATGTCAACCCCACACCTGCAAATTGATTACTTAACCACACAGACGGATAGTTAAAACGGGTGCTATGACAAGTTAACGGGTATTATTAGGTTCTCAAATTGCATTGCTCTCAAGTAGGCCGGTGGCCGACGGGCACGTACAGGTCTAGTCCTACTATAAATGCGCCATATCTCTGACTGTGTGTCTGCGTGTGTGCGTGTGTGTACGGTTGTAATGCACGTAACTCGAGAACCGTTTGCTCCACCGACTTCAAATTTGACACACGTGTTCCACACCCCTGCAGGGAGTGCAGTGCCCGGTACCGAGTCGGTCGGACCCACGTTTCTTCACCACAAAAGTGGACCTAATGAGCCTAAGTCCCCTCACCTGTGCAATTTCCAGCCTCTGCCTCAGCCAATTGATTGCCATGGCAACCCCACTACTTAACCAGTTTTTCACAGTCAGTTTGCACTCAGACACAGGCAGACAGACAGATACAGAGATCTCCATGTGGGACACAGACAGACAGTTAAAATGGGTGGTAGGACAACATACTAGATCTCCATATACAGTATGGGATACGGGCACAAAAGGGACAGACAAATAGTTAAAACGGGTGCTATGACAACGGGTATTATTAGGTTCCCAAGTTGGCTGGTGACCGTCGGGCACGTACAGGTCTAGTGGTTAAAATGGAGTTTGTATATTCTAAAATGAATCAAATCAAAATACTCAATCATGCAATGTAAAAACTGTCTGGGGTGTTCACATAAGCCTGAGTAGATGATAAAATGACCAAAAGTTTTTTTCTTTTCTTTTTTCTTTTTTGTGAAGTGAAATATCCCTTTAAGTTTGCATTCACAGCACACATTAATATAAATGTGTAACAGTGCTTCTCTGTGTTCAGTGTAGATGGTGGTCCGCTGGGATCAACTCTACATTTTGAGCAAAGCTTTGCTCTGAAAACAACCAGTGGCTTTGCTGGAGGGGTGAGTCACCTCACTACATAGTAAACACACTCATCATGGACTTCTAAATATGAGGCGCTGGAATTTGCACATCATTAACTAGGCTATAACAGAACAGTACCTAAATAGATCACATTCTCAGTCATCAGGGTTAGGGACATATATACTCCTGCCAGTGCTCTTGACCATCAGAGATGGAGCTGGTTCCTGATGATGGGTCAAGAAGAGACATTTATCCACAGGGATTCATAAATAAAACACTGTGTGGTTGTAAAATTGTTTCCCCTCGTCCTTCAGCTGTATCTGACCAGTGACCAGCGGACCTTTCAGAAGGTGAATGAATACATTATTTTCTTAAGGATTTATTTTGTAATTATCATCACATGGACAACATATATGTTCGGTTTGTGGATAGCAATCATAGTTGACCACAAATCTCTTTAAATAATTACAATTCAATGTATTAATGCCAATGTATTTTACCTCCCTACTTATTTATCACTTTATCAGGGGCATTTATGTAGAAGTCAAACCTAAATACTGTGATCTGATTCAAAGTGTGCTAAGGTGTCTCGTCTCCAGGAAGTGAGTTTGGATGAGGATAGTTCTTTCATTTCATGGTGGAAGATTGTGCACTATGACCCCCAGGAGAGGCTTGAATATGAGGGTCTGCCCGTCCCTGTAAGTCTGATTCTTTCACTCCCTAATCATTATGTCACAAAAAGTTATAAGTTAAAGTGTATGTACATAACATACGATACAGATATACGTCTAACCCTAAACCATTTAGGTCATAAATAAAATGATGTCATCATATTTTAATGTTTTATTATTCACAAAAGTAAACCTAGATAAGTGCTTTATAGTCTTGGAATGTTGTGTTTTGGAGGGGGTCAAGGACATTACTATTTGCTATTATTCAGAGATAGCTTACAATGCGTAGCAATTAAACACCAGTATATTATTTTAACACATATTTTGTAACTCCCTCTTTGTATCCCTACAGGCGAATGCCAAAGTACTGATCATGCATTGCAAGACAAACCAGGCTCTTGCTGTTCTCAATGACCAGAAGCTATGGTAATTTATCCTTTTTCGATTTAAAACCCATTTTAGGCGGGAACCCGTTTTGTTGTTTGCTATTGAAAAATAGCAGATTTACAAGCTCATAGAGCGCCACGGCGCGCTACGAGCTTGTAGGTCTGCTATTTTAGAAAAATCAAAGAACCACTGACATAGAAACATAGCTTTTTCAGAAAACTGTCAGGATGTAGAAGACATTGTTAGAATCTGATCTCAGGTCAGAATGGGTTAAAATAACCTACAAAAAATTGTAGTGCTGCAGCTGACAGTTCTTTCTGCAGGACCCCGTATGGCACCGAGTACGAGGTGACAGCCCACACCTTCCTGGACTCCCACAGAGCCGAACAGGACAACAACCACTGGATGTTATCAACATGTGACCCTGCAGGCCAGGGGCTTTTGCTTCTTGACCGTCCACAAATGGCAGAAGAAGAAGAAGAAGAGCTCCCACTCACAGAACCTAGCATGTAAGCCTGTGGGATCCATTCCACACTAATGCCTGTGCAAACATGGCAGAGTAATTTATCTTTCTTTTTTCTTTTTATTTATTTAAGCAGTGCGTCTTGTTAACGTAGCATACCCTTACCTCGTTCATCATCTATCTGGATCATAGCTTTACCCACATGCATACCACAGAAGTCATTTGTTCACTCTAGTATAATGGCCCTCATTTATCAACCGTGCGTACGCCAAAATATGGGTGCACGCCGAAATTGCCGACATTTTTGACATTTACCATTTCCGCCAACGCTTGAAATTGAACGTGACAACGTTGAAAATCCACGGTTGCTCCTCAGCTGGCGTACGCATTTTTTTTCTGTCTTACACAAGCGGAGCAGCCTTGTCTGAACTGCTGACACTGTCACAGGCATCAAAACATATGTTTTCACTCCTAAAATGTTAATATAAAACGGTATGTGTATGTAAAAAACAAAAGAGAGATTTCCAACTTTACAAGTAATTAAAATCGCGCAATTAAAAACAATATAACATGTTTACAATGTATTAGTTTGTGCTTAATCAAACACTTGTTATGCGAGCGCACTTGTGAGATGATTTTGGAGCGCATGCGGACGCGGTGATGCGGCATATGCGATTATGATATTATTTTTTTAAAGGCATGAATGGACTGCACGCCTTTATTTCCAAGTGACAATGACAAGCATACAATACAGCTTGCCTATTTGTAGTAAGTACTAGCAGGCTATAGGCGTAAGGGGCTTAATCATTCACCATTTATAAGTGCTTAGACAGTTTTGACAGTTCAGATAAAAGCGAGATCATTTTCGGGGCTCGGGAGGACGGGACCGCGGCGTGCGTCGCCAACACATACCAGCGCAAGCGGCAAGCCTTCATCCATATGTTTATGATTCGTTCATCAATGATCAAATCACTACATAAACGTTGATTGTGAACTGCCTTGACGACATGATAGCCTATCTCTCATGCAGGCATGTCACCCACAGGACTTTAATATCACAGCAGTGCGCAGTAGCCTATCACGCCTTCGCCGTGCACTGCGCACGAATGGGTAAAATTAATATAGGCCAGCCTACAAAAACTAATTCCATTCATGGCGATGCGATGTCGATGTGTCATGTATATGCGTGCATGCGTGGACATGACAGCAAAGCAAGCGAGGTGAGAGGAAAACAGACAGGGTAGGCCTACAACTTTATTTAATTCATGCAGGTGTTCGTTCTTTATTTAACAAGACACCAGTGGGCTTGCAAGTTGCGTGTGCTTCTGCGTGTGTGTGTGTGTGTGTGTGTGTGTGTGTGTGTGTGTGAGAGAGAGGTGCGTGAGGCGGGCAAGGCACGGGAGAAACCTTTTTTCCATAGTAAAAACTTGTTTCCATGGTTCCCACAGGTCGTAATTCATGTGTTCAGTCGCAAAAACGAGGGCGAGGCTTGATTTCATAGGGCGTGCCAGATAGATTTCAGCCGTCACATTTATTAACGTGAGAACGAAATTAAGGAAGGATCAGCTGTTTGCGATCACTTTATAAATGCCGTGGCGACGTGGGTGTACTACGAAACCTGCACTCGAATCTGTGGCAGATTTTACACTCGATTGATAAATGAGGGCCTATGTGTTTGTACTATATTTTCATCAATCTAATGAGCAGAACTACTTTAAAACAAAAATCTGAATCTTCTCTGCAAAATATAGAGGTATAAATGTTTTTTTATAAAACTGCAACCATATGGTCTTTAGCCATTAAAGAGAAATCTGATGACTTTCAAGAAATATTGGGACAGTTATGGACAGCAATCCATTAGGACCTGTATTAGATAATCCACAGTAATGTGGGGAGGAAAATGGGGACCATATCTGTTTTAGTTGTTTGTTATGATTGTATTTTTTATAAATTTTTTGTCATTGTATTGTATTTGTGTATCTGTTATGTTTTTTTTTCTGGACATTTTATTAACAAGAGAGCTAAACTGTAATGTTTTATATAATTGAAAAAGAATGTCAATAAATATATTGTTAAAAAAAGAAACTGCAACCATATAGTATCTAGTACCAGGAGCTGGTAACAATTTGGTCTCATTGTAGGCTCTCAAGAGGTATAATGAATTATTGTTAAACATCTGCATTACTTCATTTACACATCATCTCATCATTTTGGACCATGGGCTATAGCCCATATAGTACGGCATACTATAGCGCGCCGTTTTTCATCATTTTTGAGGATTTGAAAAAAATGACGAAATTACAAAAACGATGGGTTATAGCCCATGTTTTTTGAAATTTTGAAAAAAAAAGTTAGCCTCGTTTCTCATCATTTTGGACTGTGGGCTATAGCCCATATCGTACGGCATACTATAGCGCACTATTTTTCATCATTTTTGAGGATTTGAAAAAAATTACGAAATGACAAAAACGATGGGTTATAGCCCATGTTTTTTGAAATTTTGAAAAAAAAAGTTAGCCTCGTTTCTCATCATTTTGGACCATGGGCTATAGCCCATATCGTACGGCATACTATAGCGCGCCGTTTTTCATCATTTTTGAGGATTTGAAAAAAATGACGAAATTACAAAAACGATGGGTTATAGCCCATGTTTTTTGAAATTTTGAAAAAAAAAGTTAGCCTCGTTTCTCATCATTTTGGACCGTGGGCTATAGCCCATATCGTACGGCATACTATAGCGCGCCGTTTTTCATCATTTTTGAAGATTTGAAAAAAATGACGAAATGACAAAAACGATGGGTTATAGCCCATGTTTTTTGAAATTTTGAAAAAAAAAGTTAGCCTCGTTTCTCATCATTTTGGACCGTGGGCTATAGCCCATATCGTACAGCATACTATAGCGCGCCGTTTTTCATCATTTTTGAGGATTTGAAAAAAATGAAAAAATGAAAAAAACGATGGGTTATAGCCCATGTCTTTTGAAATTTTGAAAAAAAAAGTTAGCCTCGTTTCTCATCATTTTGGACTGTGGGCTATAGCCCATATCGTACGGCATACTATAGCGCGGCATTTTTCATCATTTTTGAGGATTTGAAAAAAATGACGAAATGAAAAAAACGATGGGTTATAGCCCATGTTTTTTGAAATTTTGAAAAAAAAAGTTAGCCTCGTTTCTCATCATTTTGGACTGTGGGCTATAGCCCATATCGTACGGCATACTATAGCGCGCTGTTTTTCATCATTTTTGAGGATTTGAAAAAAATGACGAAATGACAAAAACGATGGGTTATAGCCCATGTTTTTTGAAATTTTGAAAAAAAAAGTTAGCCTCGTTTCTCATCATTTTGGACCGTGGGCTATAGCCCATATCGTACGGCATACTATGGCACGCCATTTTTCATCATTTTTGAGGATTTGAAAAAAATGACGAAATGAAAAAAACGATGGGTTATAGCCCATGTTTTTTGATTAAAAAAAAAAAAAAGTTAGCCTCGTTTCTCATCATTTTGGACCATGGGCTATAGCCCATATTGTACGGCATACTATAGCGCGCCGTTTTTCATCATTTTTGAAGATTTGAAAAAAATGACGAAATGACAAAAACGATGGGTTATAGCCCATGTTTTTTGAAATTTTGGAAAAAAAAGTTAGCCTCGTTTCTCATCATTTTGGACCATGGGCTATAGCCCATATCGTACGGCATACTATAGCGCCCCGTTTTTCATCATTTTTGAAGATTTGAAAAAAATGACGAAATGACAAAAACGATGGGTTATAGCCCATGTTTTTTGAAATTTTGAAAAAAAAAGTTAGCCTCGTTTCTCATCATTTTGGACTGTGGGCTATAGCCCATATCGTACGGCATACTATAGCGCACTATTTTTCATCATTTTTGAGGATTTGAAAAAAATGACGAAATGACAAAAACGATGGGTTATAGCCCATGTTTTTTGAAATTTTGAAAAAAAAAGTTAGCCTCGTTTCTCATCATTTTGGACCATGGGCTATAGCTCATATCGTACGGCATACTATAGCGCGCCGTTTTTCATCATTTTTGAGGATTTGAAAAAAATGACGAAATTACAAAAACGATGGGTTATAGCCCATGTTTTTTGAAATTTTGAAAAAAAGAGTTAGCCTCGTTTCTCATCATTTTGGACTGTGGGCTATAGCCCATATCGTACGGCATACTATAGCGCGCTGTTTTTCATCATTTTTGAGGATTTGAAAAAAATGACGAAATGACAAAAACGATGGGTTATAGCCCATGTTTTTTGAAATTTTGAAAAAAAAAGTTAGCCTCGTTTCTCATCATTTTGGACCGTGGGCTATAGCCCATATCGTACGGCATACTATGGCACGCCATTTTTCATAATTTTTGAGGATTTGAAAAAAATGACGAAATTACAAAAACGATGGGTTATAGCCCATGTTTTTTGAAATTTTGAAAAAAAAAGTTAGCCTCGTTTCTCATCATTTTGGACCATGGGCTATAGCCCATATTGTACGGCATACTATAGCGCGCCGTTTTTCATCATTTTTGAAGATTTGAAAAAAATGACGAAATGACAAAATACGATGGGTTATAGCCCATGTTTTTTGAAATTTTGAAAAAAAGAGTTAGCCTCGTTTCTCATCATTTTGGACTGTGGGCTATAGCCCATATCGTACGGCATACTATAGCGCGCTGTTTTTCATCATTTTTGAGGATTTGAAAAAAATGACGAAATGACAAAAACGATGGGTTATAGCCCATGTTTTTTGAAATTTTGAAAAAAAAAGTTAGCCTCGTTTCTCATCATTTTGGACCATGGGCTATAGCCCATATTGTACGGCATACTATAGCGCGCCGTTTTTCATCATTTTTGAAGATTTGAAAAAAATGACGAAATGACAAAAACGATGGGTTATAGCCCATGTTTTTTGAAATTTTGGAAAAAAAAGTTAGCCTCGTTTCTCATCATTTTGGACCATGGGCTATAGCCCATATCGTACGGCATACTATAGCGCCCCGTTTTTCATCATTTTTGAAGATTTGAAAAAAATGACGAAATGACAAAAACGATGGGTTATAGCCCATGTTTTTTGAAATTTTGAAAAAAAAAGTTAGCCTCGTTTCTCATCATTTTGGACTGTGGGCTATAGCCCATATCGTACGGCATACTATAGCGCGCCGTTTTTCATCATTTTTGAGGATTTGAAAAAAATATCGAAATTACAAAAACAATGGGTTATAGCCCATGTTTTTTGAAATTTTGAAAAAAAAAGTTAGCCTCGTTTCTCATCATTTTGGACCGTGGGCTATAGCCCATATCGTACGGCATACTATAGCGCGCCGTTTTTCATCATTTTTGAAGATTTGAAAAAAATGACGAAATGACAAAAACGATGGGTTATAGCCCATGTTTTTTGAAATTTTGAAAAAAAAAGTTAGCCTCGTTTCTCATCATTTTGGACAGTGGGCTATAGCCCATATCGTACAGCATACTATAGCGCGCCGTTTTTCATCATTTTTGAGGATTTGAAAAAAATGAAAAAATGAAAAAAACGATGGGTTATAGCCCATGTCTTTTGAAATTTTGAAAAAAAAAGTTAGCCTCGTTTCTCATCATTTTGGACTGTGGGCTATAGCCCATATCGTACGGCATACTATAGCGCGGCATTTTTCATCATTTTTGAGGATTTGAAAAAAATGACGAAATGAAAAAAACGATGGGTTATAGCCCATGTTTTTTGAAATTTTGAAAAAAAAAGTTAGCCTCGTTTCTCATCATTTTGGACCGTGGGCTATAGCCCATATCGTACGGCATACTATGGCACGCCATTTTTCATCATTTTTGAGGATTTGAAAAAAATGACGAAATGAAAAAAACGATGGGTTATAGCCCATGTTTTTTGATTTAAAAAAAAAAAAAGTTAGCCTCGTTTCTCATCATTTTGGACCATGGGCTATAGCCCATATTGTACGGCATACTATAGCGCGCCGTTTTTCATCATTTTTGAAGATTTGAAAAAAATGACGAAATGACAAAAACGATGGGTTATAGCCCATGTTTTTTGAAATTTTGGAAAAAAAAGTTAGCCTCGTTTCTCATCATTTTGGACCATGGGCTATAGCCCATATCGTACGGCATACTATAGCGCCCCGTTTTTCATCATTTTTGAAGATTTGAAAAAAATGACGAAATGACAAAAACGATGGGTTATAGCCCATGTTTTTTGAAATTTTGAAAAAAAAAGTTAGCCTCGTTTCTCATCATTTTGGACTGTGGGCTATAGCCCATATCGTACGGCATACTATAGCGCACTATTTTTCATCATTTTTGAGGATTTGAAAAAAATGACGAAATGACAAAAACGATGGGTTATAGCCCATGTTTTTTGAAATTTTGAAAAAAAAAGTTAGCCTCGTTTCTCATCATTTTGGACCATGGGCTATAGCTCATATCGTACGGCATACTATAGCGCGCCGTTTTTCATCATTTTTGAGGATTTGAAAAAAATGACGAAATTACAAAAACGATGGGTTATAGCCCATGTTTTTTGAAATTTTGAAAAAAAGAGTTAGCCTCGTTTCTCATCATTTTGGACTGTGGGCTATAGCCCATATCGTACGGCATACTATAGCGCGCTGTTTTTCATCATTTTTGAGGATTTGAAAAAAATGACGAAATGACAAAAACGATGGGTTATAGCCCATGTTTTTTGAAATTTTGAAAAAAAAAGTTAGCCTCGTTTCTCATCATTTTGGACCGTGGGCTATAGCCCATATCGTACGGCATACTATGGCACGCCATTTTTCATCATTTTTGAGGATTTGAAAAAAATGACGAAATTACAAAAACGATGGGTTATAGCCCATGTTTTTTGAAATTTTGAAAAAAAAAGTTAGCCTCGTTTCTCATCATTTTGGACCATGGGCTATAGCCCATATTGTACGGCATACTATAGCGCGCCGTTTTTCATCATTTTTGAAGATTTGAAAAAAATGACGAAATGACAAAATACGATGGGTTATAGCCCATGTTTTTTGAAATTTTGAAAAAAAGAGTTAGCCTCGTTTCTCATCATTTTGGACTGTGGGCTATAGCCCATATCGTACGGCATACTATAGCGCGCTGTTTTTCATCATTTTTGAGGATTTGAAAAAAATGACGAAATGACAAAAACGATGGGTTATAGCCCATGTTTTTTGAAATTTTGAAAAAAAAAGTTAGCCTCGTTTCTCATCATTTTGGACCGTGGGCTATAGCCCATATCGTACGGCATACTATGGCACGCCATTTTTCATCATTTTTGAGGATTTGAAAAAAATGACGAAATGACAAAAACGATGGGTTATAGCCCATGTTTTTTGAAATTTTGAAAAAAAAAGTTAGCCTCGTTTCTCATCATTTTGGACCATGGGCTATAGCCCATATTGTACGGCATACAATAGCGCGCCGTTTTTCATCATTTTTGAAGATTTGAAAAAAATGACGAAATGACAAAAACGATGGGTTATAGCCCATGTTTTTTGAAATTTTGGAAAAAAAAGTTAGCCTCGTTTCTCATCATTTTGGACCATGGGCTATAGCCCATATCGTACGGCATACTATAGCGCGCCGTTTTTCATCATTTTTGAAGATTTAAAAAAAATGACGAAATGACAAAAACTATGGGTTATAGCCCATGTTTTTTGAAATTTTGAAAAAAAGAGTTAGCCTCGTTTCTCATCATTTTGGACCGTGGGCTATAGCCCATATCGTACGGCATACTATAGCGCGCCGTTTTTCATCATTTTTGAAGATTTGAAAAAAATGACGAAATGACAAAAACGATGGGTTATAGCCCATGTTTTTTGAAATTTTGAAAAAAAAAGTTAGCCTCGTTTCTCATCATTTTGGACCGTGGGCTATAGCCCATATCGTACAGCATACTATAGCGCGCCGTTTTTCATCATTTTTGAGGATTTGGAAAAAATGAAAAAAACGATGGGTTATAGCCCATGTCTTTTGAAATTTTGAAAAAAAAAGTTAGCCTCGTTTCTCATCATTTTGGACTGTGGGCTATAGCCCATATCGTACGGCATACTATAGCGCGGCATTTTTCATCATTTTTGAGGATTTGAAAAAAATGACGAAATGAAAAAAACGATGGGTTATAGCCCATGTTTTTTGAAATTTTGAAAAAAAAAGTTAGCCTCGTTTCTCATCATTTTGGACCATGGGCTATAGTCCATATCGTACGGCATACTATAGCGCGCTATTTTTCATCATTTTTGAGGATTTGAAAAAAATGACGAAATGACAAAAACGATGGGTTATAGCCCATGTTTTTTGAAATTTTGAAAAAAATAGTTATCCTCGTTTCTCATCATTTTGGACCATGGGCTATAGCCCATATCGTACGGCATACTATAGCGCGCCGTTTTTCATCATTTTTGAGGATTTGAAAAAAATGACGAAATGACAAAAACGATGGGTTATAGCCCATGTTTTTTGAAATTTTGAAAAAAAAAGTTAGCCTCGTTTCTCATCATTTTGGACCATGGGCTATAGCCCATATCGTACGGCATACTATAGCGCGCCGTATTTCATCATTTTTGAAGATTTGAAAAAAATGACGAAATGACAAAAACGATGGGTTATAGCCCATGTTTTTTGAAATTTTGAAAAAAAAGGTTAGCCTCGTTTCTCATCATTTTGGACTGTGGGCTATAGCCCATATCGTACGGCATACTATAGCGCGCTATTTTTCATAATTTTTGAGGATTTGAAAAAAATGACGAAATGACAAAAACGATGGGTTATAGCCCATGTTTTTTGAAATTTTGAAAAAAAAAGTTAGCCTCGTTTCTCATCATTTTGGACCATGGGCTATAGCCCATATCGTACGGCATACTATAGCGCGCCGTTTTTCATCATTTTTGAAGATTTGAAAAAAATGACGAAATGACAAAAACGATGGGTTATAGCCCATGTTTTTTGAAATTTTGGAAAAAAAAGTTAGCCTCGTTTCTCATCATTTTGGACCATGGGCTATAGCCCATATCGTACGGCATACTATAGCGCCCCGTTTTTCATCATTTTTGAAGATTTGAAAAAAATGACGAAATGACAAAAACGATGGGTTATAGCCCATGTTTTTTGAAATTTTGAAAAAAAAAGTTAGCCTCGTTTCTCATCATTTTGGACCATGGGCTATAGCCCATATCGTACGGCATACTATAGCGCGCCGTTTTTCATCATTTTTGAGGATTTTAAAAAAATGACGAAATTACAAAAACGATGGGTTATAGCCCATGTTTTTTGAAATTTTGAAAAAAAAAGTTAGCCTCGTTTCTCATCATTTTGGACCGTGGGCTATAGCCCATATCGTACGGCATACTATAGCGCGCCATTTTTCATCATTTTTGAAGATTTGAAAAAAATGACGAAATGACAAAAACGATGGGTTATAGCCCATGTTTTTTGAAATTTTGAAAAAAAAAGTTAGCCTCGTTTCTCATCATTTTGGACCATGGGCTATAGCCCATATCGTACGGCATACTTTAGCGCGCCGTTTTTCATCATTTTTGAAAATTTGAAAAAAATGACGAAATGACAAAAACGATGGGTTATAGCCCATGTTTTTTGAAATTTTGAAAAAAAAAGTTAGCCTCGTTTCTCATCATTTTGGACCATGGGCTATAGCCCATATCGTACGGCATACTATAGCGCGCCGTTTTTCATCATTTTTGAGGATTTTTAAAAAATGACGAAATTACAAAAACGATGGGTTATAGCCCATGTTTTTTGAAATTTTGAAAAAAAAAGTTAGCCTCGTTTCTCATCATTTTGGACCGTGGGCTATAGCCCATATCGTACGGCATACTATAGCGCGCCGTTTTTCATCATTTTTGAAGATTTGAAAAAAATGACGAAATGACAAAAACGATGGGTTATAGCCCATGTTTTTTGAAATTTTGAAAAAAAAAGTTAGCCTCGTTTCTCATCATTTTGGACCATGGGCTATAGCCCATATCGTACGGCATACTATAGCGCACCGTTTTTCATCATTTTTGAAGATTTGAAAAAAATGACGAAATGACAAAAACGATGGTTTATAGCCCATGTTTTTTGAAATTTTGAAAAAAAAAGTTAGCCTCGTTTCTCATCATTTTGGACCATGGGCTATAGCCCATATCGTACGGCATACTTTAGCGCGCCGTTTTTCATCATTTTTGAAAATTTGAAAAAAATGACGAAATGACAAAAACGATGGGTTATAGCCCATGTTTTTTGAAATTTTGAAAAAAAAAGTTAGCCTCGTTTCTCATCATTTTGGACCATGGGCTATAGCCCATATCGTACGGCATACTATAGCGCGCCGTTTTTCATCATTTTTGAGGATTTTTAAAAAATGACGAAATTACAAAAACGATGGGTTATAGCCCATGTTTTTTGAAATTTTGAAAAAAAAAGTTAGCCTCGTTTCTCATCATTTTGGACCGTGGGCTATAGCCCATATCGTACGGCATACTATAGCGCGCCGTTTTTCATCATTTTTGAAGATTTGAAAAAAATGACGAAATGACAAAAACGATGGGTTATAGCCCATGTTTTTTGAAATTTTGAAAAAAAAAGTTAGCCTCGTTTCTCATCATTTTGGACCATGGGCTATAGCCCATATCGTACGGCATACTATAGCGCACCGTTTTTCATCATTTTTGAAGATTTGAAAAAAATGACGAAATGACAAAAACGATGGTTTATAGCCCATGTTTTTTGAAATTTTGAAAAAAAAAGTTAGCCTCGTTTCTCATCATTTTGGACTGTGGGCTATAGCCCATATCGTACGGCATACTATAGCGCGCTATTTTTCATAATTTTTGAGGATTTGAAAAAAATGACGAAATGACAAAAACGATGGGTTATAGCCCATGTTTTTTGAAATTTTGAAAAAAAAAGTTAGCCTCGTTTCTCATCATTTTGGACCATGGGCTATAGCCCATATCGTACGGCATACTATAGCGCGCCGTTTTTCATAATTTTTGAGGATTTGAAAAAAATGACGAAATTACAAAAACGATGGGTTATAGCCCATGTTTTTTGAAATTTTGAAAAAAAGAGTTAGCCTCGTTTCTCATCATTTTGGACCGTGGGCTATAGCCCATATCGTACGGCATACTATAGCGCGCCGTTTTTCATCATTTTTGAAGATTTGAAAAAAATGACGAAATGACAAAAACGATGGGTTATAGCCCATGTTTTTTGAAATTTTGAAAAAAAAAGTTAGCCTCGTTTCTCATCATTTTGGACCGTGGGCTATAGCCCATATCGTACAGCATACTATAGCGCGCCGTTTTTCATCATTTTTGAGGATTTGGAAAAAATGAAAAAAACGATGGGTTATAGCCCATGTCTTTTGAAATTTTGAAAAAAAAAGTTAGCCTCGTTTCTCATCATTTTGGACTGTGGGCTATAGCCCATATCGTACGGCATACTATAGCGCGGCATTTTTCATCATTTTTGAGGATTTGAAAAAAATGACGAAATGAAAAAAACGATGGGTTATAGCCCATGTTTTTTTAAATTTTGAAAAAAAAAGTTAGCCTCGTTTCTCATCATTTTGGACCATGGGCTATAGCCCATATCGTACGGCATACTATAGCGCGCCGTTTTTCATCACTTTTGAGGATTTTAAAAAAATGACGAAATTACAAAAACGATGGGTTATAGCCCATGTTTTTTGAAATTTTGAAAAAAAAAGTTAGCCTCGTTTCTCATCATTTTGGACCGTGGGCTATAGCCCATATCGTACGGCATACTATAGCGCGCCGTTTTTCATCATTTTTGAAGATTTAAAAAAAATGACGAAATGACAAAAACGATGGGTTATAGCCCATGTTTTTTGAAATTTTGAAAAAAAAAGTTAGCCTCGTTTCTCATCATTTTGGACCATGGGCTATAGCCCATATCGTACGGCATACTATAGCGCGCCGTTTTTCATCATTTTTGAAGATTTGAAAAAAATGACGAAATGACAAAAACGATGGTTTATAGCCCATGTTTTTTGAAATTTTGAAAAAAAAAGTTAGCCTCGTTTCTCATCATTTTGGACTGTGGGCTATAGCCCATATCGTACGGCATACTATAGCGCGCTATTCTTCATAATTTTTGAGGATTTGAAAAAAATGACGAAATGACAAAAACGATGGGTTATAGCCCATGTTTTTTGAAATTTTGAAAAAAAAAGTTAGCCTCGTTTCTCATCATTTTGGACCATGGGCTATAGCCCATATCGTACGGCATACTATAGCGCGCCGTTTTTCATAATTTTTGAGGATTTGAAAAAAATGACGAAATTACAAAAACGATGGGTTATAGCCCATGTTTTTTGAAATTTTGAAAAAAAGAGTTAGCCTCGTTTCTCATCATTTTGGACCGTGGGCTATAGCCCATATCGTACGGCATACTATAGCGCGCCGTTTTTCATCATTTTTGAAGATTTGAAAAAAATGACGAAATGACAAAAACGATGGGTTATAGCCCATGTTTTTTGAAATTTTGAAAAAAAAAGTTAGCCTTGTTTCTCATCATTTTGGACCGTGGGCTATAGCCCATATCGTACAGCATACTATAGCGCGCCGTTTTTCATCATTTTTGAGGATTTGGAAAAAATGAAAAAAACGATGGGTTATAGCCCATGTCTTTTGAAATTTTGAAAAAAAAAGTTAGCCTCGTTTCTCATCATTTTGGACTGTGGGCTATAGCCCATATCGTACGGCATACTATAGCGCGGCATTTTTCATCATTTTTGAGGATTTGAAAAAAATGACGAAATGAAAAAAACGATGGGTTATAGCCCATGTTTTTTGAATTTTTGAAAAATAAAGTTAGCCTCGTTTCTCATCATTTTGGACTGTGGGCTATAGCCCATATCGTACGGCATACTATAGCGCGCTGTTTTTCATCATTTTTGAGGATTTGAAAAAAATGACGAAATGACAAAAACGATGGGTTATAGCCCATGTTTTTTGAAATTTTGAAAAAAAAAGTTAGCCTCGTTTCTCATCATTTTGGACCGTGGGCTATAGCCCATATCGTACGGCATACTATAGCGCGCTATTTTTCATCATTTTTGAGGATTTGAAAAAAATGACGAAATGACAAAAACGATGGGTTATAGCCCATGTTTTTTGAAATTTTGAAAAAAAAAGTTAGCCTCGTTTCTCATCATTTTGGACCGTGGGCTATAGCCCATATCTTACGGCATACTATAGCGTGCCGTTTTTCATCATTTTTGAAGATTTGAAAAAAATGACGAAATGACAAAAACGATGGGTTATAGCCCATGTTTTTTGAAATTTTGAAAAAAAAAAAGTTAGCCTCGTTTATCATCATTTTGGACCGTGGGCTATAGCCCATATCGTACGGCATACTATAGCGCGCTATTTTTCATAATTTTTGAGGATTTGAAAAAAATGACGAAATGACAAAAACGATGGGTTATAGCCCATGTTTTTTGAAATTTTGAAAAAAAAAGTTAGCCTCGTTTCTCATCATTTTGGACCATGGGCTATAGCCCATATCGTACGGCATACTATAGCGCGCCGTTTTTCATAATTTTTGAGGATTTGAAAAAAATGACGAAATTACAAAAACGATGGGTTATAGCCCATGTTTTTTGAAATTTTGAAAAAAAGAGTTAGCCTCGTTTCTCATCATTTTGGACCGTGGGCTATAGCCCATATCGTACGGCATACTATAGCGCGCCGTTTTTCATCATTTTTGAAGATTTGAAAAAAATGACGAAATGACAAAAACGATGGGTTATAGCCCATGTTTTTTGAAATTTTGAAAAAAAAAGTTAGCCTTGTTTCTCATCATTTTGGACCGTGGGCTATAGCCCATATCGTACAGCATACTATAGCGCGCCGTTTTTCATCATTTTTGAGGATTTGGAAAAAATGAAAAAAACGATGGGTTATAGCCCATGTCTTTTGAAATTTTGAAAAAAAAAGTTAGCCTCGTTTCTCATCATTTTGGACTGTGGGCTATAGCCCATATCGTACGGCATACTATAGCGCGGCATTTTTCATCATTTTTGAGGATTTGAAAAAAATGACGAAATGAAAAAAACGATGGGTTATAGCCCATGTTTTTTGAATTTTTGAAAAAAAAAGTTAGCCTCGTTTCTCATCATTTTGGACTGTGGGCTATAGCCCATATCGTACGGCATACTATAGCGCGCTGTTTTTCATCATTTTTGAGGATTTGAAAAAAATGACGAAATGACAAAAACGATGGGTTATAGCCCATGTTTTTTGAAATTTTGAAAAAAAAAGTTAGCCTCGTTTCTCATCATTTTGGACCGTGGGCTATAGCCCATATCGTACGGCATACTATAGCGCGCTATTTTTCATCATTTTTGAGGATTTGAAAAAAATGACGAAATGACAAAAACGATGGGTTATAGCCCATGTTTTTTGAAATTTTGAAAAAAAAAGTTAGCCTCGTTTCTCATCATTTTGGACCGTGGGCTATAGCCCATATCTTACGGCATACTATAGCGTGCCGTTTTTCATCATTTTTGAAGATTTGAAAAAAATGACGAAATGACAAAAACGATGGGTTATAGCCCATGTTTTTTGAAATTTTGAAAAAAAAAAAGTTAGCCTCGTTTATCATCATTTTGGACCGTGGGCTATAGCCCATATCGTACGGCATACTATGGCACGCCGTTTTTCATCATTTTGGAAGATTTGAAAAAAATGACGAAATGACAAAAACGATGGGTTATATCCCATGTTTTTTGAAATTTTGAAAAAAAGAGTTATCCTCGTTTCTCATCATTTTGGACCATGGGCTATAGCCCATATCGTACGGCATACTATAGCGCGCCGTTTTTCATCATTTTTGAGGATTTGAAAAAAATGACGAAATTACAAAAACGATGGGTTATAGCTCATGTTTTTTGAAATTTTGAAAAAAAAAAGTTAGCCTCGTTTCTCATCATTTTGGACCGTGGGCTATAGCCCATATCGTACGGCATACTATAGCGCGCCATTTTTCATCATTTTTGAAGATTTGAAAAAAATGACGAAATGACAAAAACGATGGGTTATAGCCCATGTTTATTGAAATTTTGAAAAAAAAAGTTAGCCTCGTTTCTCATCATTTTGGACCATGGGCTATAGCCCATATCGTACGGCATATTATAGCGCGCCGTTTTTCATCATTTTTGAGGATTTGAAAAAAATGACGAAATTACAAAAACGATGGGTTATAGCCCATGTTTTTTGAAATTTTGAAAAAAAAAGTTAGCCTCGTTTCTCATCATTTTGGACCGTGGGCTATAGCCCATATCGTACGGCATACTATAGCGCGCCGTTTTTCATCATTTTTGAAGATTTGAAAAAAATGACGAAATGACAAAAACGATGGGTTATAGCCCATGTTTTTTTAAATTTTGTAAAAAAAAGTTAGCCTCGTTTCTCATCATTTTGGACCATGGGCTATAGCCCATATTGTACGGCATACTATAGCGCGCCGTTTTTCATCATTTTTGAGGATTTGAAAAAAATGACGAAATTACAAAAACGATGGGTTATAGCCCATGTTTTTTGAAATTTTGAAAAAAAAAGTTAGCCTCGTTTCTCATCATTTTGGACTGTGGGCTATAGCCCATATCGTACGGCATACTATAGCGCACTATTTTTCATCATTTTTGAGGATTTGAAAAAAATGACGAAATGACAAAAACGATGGGTTATAGCCCATGTTTTTTGAAATTTTGAAAAAAAAAGTTAGCCTCGTTTCTCATCATTTTGGACCATGGGCTATAGCCCATATCGTACGGCATACTATAGCGCGCCGTTTTTCATCATTTTTGAGGATTTGAAAAAAATGACGAAATTACAAAAACGATGGGTTATAGCCCATGTTTTTTTAAATTTTGAAAAAAAAAGTTAGCCTCGTTTCTCATCATTTTGGACCATGGGCTATAGCCCATATCGTACGGCATACTATGGCACGCCGTTTTCCATCATTTTTGAGGATTTGAAAAAAATGACGAAATTACAAAAACGATGGGTTATAGCCCATGTTTTTTGAAATTTTGAAAAAAAAAGTTAGCCTCGTTTCTCATCATTTTGGACCGTGGGCTATAGCCCATATCGTACGGCATACTATAGCGCGCCGTTTTTCATCATTTTTGAAGATTTGAAAAAAATGACGAAATGACAAAAACGATGGGTTATAGCCCATGTTTTTTGAAATTTTGGAAAAAAAAGTTAGCCTCGTTTCTCATCATTTTGGACTGTGGGCTATAGCCCATATCGTACGGCATACTATAGCGCGCTATTTTTCATCATTTTTGAGGATTTGAAAAAAATGACGAAATTACAAAAACGATGGGTTATAGCCCATGTTTTTTGAAATTTTGAAAAAAAAAGTTAGCCTCGTTTCTCATCATTTTGGACCATGGGCTATAGCCCATATCGTACGGCATACTATAGCGCGCCGTTTTTCATCATTTTTGAAGATTTGAAAAAAATGACGAAATGACAAAAACGATGGGTTATAGCCCATGTTTTTTGAAATTTTGGAAAAAAAAGTTAGCCTCGTTTCTCATCATTTTGGACCATGGGCTATAGCCCATATCGTACGGCATACTATAGCGCGCCGTTTTTCATCATTTTTGAAGATTTGAAAAAAATGACGAAATGACAAAAACGATGGGTTATAGCCCATGTTTTTTGAAATTTTGAAAAAAAAAGTTAGCCTCGTTTCTCATCATTTTGGACCATGGGCTATAGCCCATATCGTACGGCATACTATAGCGCGCCGTTTTTCATCATTTTTGAAGATTTGAAAAAAATGACGAAATGACAAAAACGATGGGTTATAGCCCATGTTTTTTGAAATTTTGGAAAAAAAAGTTAGCCTCGTTTCTCATCATTTTGGACTGTGGGCTATAGCCCATATCGTACGGCATACTATAGCGCGCCGTTTTTCATCATTTTTGAGGATTTGAAAAAAATGACGAAATTACAAAAACGATGGGTTATAGCCCATGTTTTTTGAAATTTTGAAAAAAAAAGTTAGCCTCGTTTCTCATCATTTTGGACCATGGGCTATAGCCCATATCGTACGGCATACTATAGCGCGCCGTTTTTCATCATTTTTGAGGATTTGAAAAAAATGACGAAATTACAAAAACGATGGGTTATAGCCCATGTTTTTTGAAATTTTGAAAAAAAAAGTTAGCCTCGTTTCTCATCATTTTGGACCATGGGCTATAGCCCATATCGTACGGCATACTATAGCGCGCCGTTTTTCATCATTTTTGAAGATTTGAAAAAAATGACGAAATGACAAAAACGATGGGTTATAGCCCATGTTTTTTGAAATTTTGAAAAAAAAAGTTAGCCTCGTTCTCATCATTTTGGACCATGGGCTATAGCCCATATCGTACGGCATACTATGGCACGCCGTTTTCCATCATTTTTGAGGATTTGAAAAAAATGACGAAATTACAAAAACGATGGGTTATAGCCCATGTTTTTTGAAATTTTGAAAAAAAAAGTTAGCCTCGTTTCTCATCATTTTGGACCGTGGGCTATAGCCCATATCGTACGGCATACTATAGCGCGCCGTTTTTCATCATTTTTGAAGATTTGAAAAAAATGACGAAATGACAAAAACGATGGGTTATAGCCCATGTTTTTTGAAATTTTGGAAAAAAAAGTTAGCCTCGTTTCTCATCATTTTGGACTGTGGGCTATAGCCCATATCGTACGGCATACTATAGCGCGCCGTTTTTCATCATTTTTGAGGATTTGAAAAAAATGACGAAATTACAAAAACGATGGGTTATAGCCCATGTTTTTTGAAATTTTGAAAAAAAAAGTTAGCCTCGTTTCTCATCATTTTGGACCATGGGCTATAGCCCATATCGTACGGCATACTATAGCGCGCCGTTTTTCATCATTTTTGAGGATTTGAAAAAAATGACGAAATTACAAAAACGATGGGTTATAGCCCATGTTTTTTGAAATTTTGAAAAAAAAAGTTAGCCTCGTTTCTCATCATTTTGGACCATGGGCTATAGCCCATATCGTACGGCATACTATAGCGCGCCGTTTTTCATCATTTTTGAAGATTTGAAAAAAATGACGAAATGACAAAAACGATGGGTTATAGCCCATGTTTTTTGAAATTTTGAAAAAAAAAGTTAGCCTCGTTCTCATCATTTTGGACCATGGGCTATAGCCCATATCGTACGGCATACTATGGCACGCCGTTTTCCATCATTTTTGAGGATTTGAAAAAAATGACGAAATTACAAAAACGATGGGTTATAGCCCATGTTTTTTGAAATTTTGAAAAAAAAAGTTAGCCTCGTTTCTCATCATTTTGGACCGTGGGCTATAGCCCATATCGTACGGCATACTATAGCGCGCCGTTTTTCATCATTTTTGAAGATTTGAAAAAAATGACGAAATGACAAAAACGATGGGTTATAGCCCATGTTTTTTGAAATTTTGGAAAAAAAAGTTAGCCTCGTTTCTCATCATTTTGGACTGTGGGCTATAGCCCATATCGTACGGCATACTATAGCGCGCCGTTTTTCATCATTTTTGAGGATTTGAAAAAAATGACGAAATTACAAAAACGATGGGTTATAGCCCATGTTTTTTGAAATTTTGAAAAAAAAAGTTAGCCTCGTTTCTCATCATTTTGGACCATGGGCTATAGCCCATATCGTACGGCATACTATAGCGCGCCGTTTTTCATCATTTTTGAGGATTTGAAAAAAATGACGAAATTACAAAAACGATGGGTTATAGCCCATGTTTTTTGAAATTTTGAAAAAAAAAGTTAGCCTCGTTTCTCATCATTTTGGACCATGGGCTATAGCCCATATCGTACGGCATACTATAGCGCGCCGTTTTTCATCATTTTTGAAGATTTGAAAAAAATGACGAAATGACAAAAACGATGGGTTATAGCCCATGTTTTTTGAAATTTTGAAAAAAAAAGTTAGCCTCGTTTCTCATCATTTTGGACCATGGGCTATAGCCCATATCGTACGGCATACTATGGCACGCCGTTTTCCATCATTTTTGAGGATTTGAAAAAAATGACGAAATTACAAAAACGATGGGTTATAGCCCATGTTTTTTGAAATTTTGAAAAAAAAAGTTAGCCTCGTTTCTCATCATTTTGGACCGTGGGCTATAGCCCATATCGTACGGCATACTATAGCGCGCCGTTTTTCATCATTTTTGAAGATTTGAAAAAAATGACGAAATGACAAAAACGATGGGTTATAGCCCATGTTTTTTGAAATTTTGGAAAAAAAAGTTAGCCTCGTTTCTCATCATTTTGGACTGTGGGCTATAGCCCATATCGTACGGCATACTATAGCGCGCCGTTTTTCATCATTTTTGAGGATTTGAAAAAAATGACGAAATTACAAAAACGATGGGTTATAGCCCATGTTTTTTGAAATTTTGAAAAAAAAAGTTAGCCTCGTTTCTCATCATTTTGGACCATGGGCTATAGCCCATATCGTACGGCATACTATAGCGCGCCGTTTTTCATCATTTTTGAGGATTTGAAAAAAATGACGAAATTACAAAAACGATGGGTTATAGCCCATGTTTTTTGAAATTTTGAAAAAAAAAGTTAGCCTCGTTTCTCATCATTTTGGACCATGGGCTATAGCCCATATCGTACGGCATACTATAGCGCGCCGTTTTTCATCATTTTTGAAGATTTGAAAAAAATGACGAAATGACAAAAACGATGGGTTATAGCCCATGTTTTTTGAAATTTTGAAAAAAGAAGTTAGCCTCGTTTCTCATCATTTTGGACCATGGGCTATAGCCCATATCGTACGGCATACTATGGCACGCCGTTTTCCATCATTTTTGAGGATTTGAAAAAAATAACGAAATTACAAAAACGATGGGTTATAGCCCATGTTTTTTGAAATTTTGAAAAAAAAAGTTAGCCTCGTTTCTCATCATTTTGGACCGTGGGCTATAGCCCATATCGTACGGCATACTATAGCGCGCCGTTTTTCATCATTTTTGAAGATTTGAAAAAAATGACGAAATGACAAAAACGATGGGTTATAGCCCATGTTTTTTGAAATTTTGGAAAAAAAAGTTAGCCTCGTTTCTCATCATTTTGGACTGTGGGCTATAGCCCATATCGTACGGCATACTATAGCGCGCCGTTTTTCATCATTTTTGAGGATTTGAAAAAAATGACGAATTTACAAAAACGATGGGTTATAGCCCATGTTTTTAGAAATTTTGAAAAAAAAAGTTAGCCTCGTTTCTCATCATTTTGGACCATGGGCTATAGCCCATATCGTACGGCATACTATAGCGCGCCGTTTTTCATCATTTTGAGGATTTGAAAAAAATGACGAAATTACAAAAACGATGGGTTATAGCCCATGTTTTTTGAAATTTTGAAAAAAAAAGTTAGCCTCGTTTCTCATCATTTTGGACCATGGGCTATAGCCCATATCGTACGGCATACTATAGCGCGCCGTTTTTCATCATTTTTGAAGATTTGAAAAAAATGACGAAATGACAAAAACGATGGGTTATAGCCCATGTTTTTTGAAATTTTGAAAAAAAAGTTAGCCTCGTTTCTCATCATTTTGGACCATGGGCTATAGCCCATATCGTACGGCATACTATGGCAAGCCGTTTTTCATCATTTTTGAGGATTTGAAAAAAATGACGAAATTACAAAAACGATGGGTTATAGCCCATGTTTTTTGAAATTTTGAAAAAAAAAGTTAGCCTCGTTTCTCATCATTTTGGACTGTGGGCTATAGCCCATATCGTACGGCATACTATAGCGCGCTATTTTTCATCATTTTTGAGGATTTGAAAAAAATGACGAAATGACAAAAACGATGGGTTATAGCCCATGTTTTTTGAAATTTTGAAAAAAAAAGTTAGCCTCGTTTCTCATCATTTTGGACCATGGGCTATAGCCCATATCGTACGGCATACTATAGCGCGCCGTTTTTCATCATTTTTGAGGATTTGAAAAAAATGACGAAATTACAAAAACGATGGGTTATAGCCCATGTTTTTTGAAATTTTGAAAAAAAAAGTTAGCCTCGTTTCTCATCATTTTGGACCATGGGCTATAGCCCATATCGTACGGCATACTATAGCGCGCCGTTTTTCATAATTTTTGAAGATTTGAAAAATAATGACGAAATGACAAAAACGATGGGTTATAGCCCATGTTTTTTGAAATTTTGAAAAAAAAAGTTAGCCTCGTTTCTCATCATTTTGGACCATGGGCTATAGCCCATATCGTACGGCATACTATGGCACGCCGTTTTTCATCATTTTTGAGGATTTGAAAAAAATGACGAAATTACAAAAACGATGGGTTATAGCCCATGTTTTTTGAAATTTTGAAAAAAAAAGTTAGCCTCGTTTCTCATCATTTTGGACCGTGGGCTATAGCCCATATCGTACGGCATACTATAGCTTGCCGTTTTTCATCATTTTTGAAGATTTGAAAAAAATGACGAAATGACAAAAACGATGGGTTATAGCCCATGTTTTTTGAAATTTTGAAAAAAAAAGTTAGCCTCGTTTCTCATCATTTTGGACCGTGGGCTATAGCCCATATCGTACGGCATACTATAGCGCGCTATTTTTCATCATTTTTGAGGATTTGAAAAAAATGACGAAATGACAAAAACGATGGGTTATAGCCCATGTTTTTTGAAATTTTGAAAAAAAAAGTTAGCCTCGTTTCTCATCATTTTGGACCATGGGCTATAGCCCATATCGTACGGCATACTATAGCGCGCCGTTTTTCATCATTTTTGAAGATTTGAAAAAAATGACGAAATGACAAAAACGATGGGTTATAGCCCATGTTTTTTGAAATTTTGGAAAAAAAAGTTAGCCTCGTTTCTCATCATTTTGGACCGTGGGCTATAGCCCATATCGTACGGCATACTATAGCGCGCCGTTTTTCATCATTTTTGAAGATTTGAAAAAAATGACGAAATGACAAAAACGATGGGTTATAGCCCATGTTTTTTGAAATTTTGAAAAAAAAAGTTAGCCTCGTTTCTCATCATTTTGGACCATGGGCTATAGCCCATATCGTACGGCATACTATGGCACGCCGTTTTTCATCATTTTTGAGGATTTGAAAAAAATGACGAAATTACAAAAACGATGGGTTATAGCCCATGTTTTTTGAAATTTTGAAAAAAAAAGTTAGCCTCGTTTCTCATCATTTTGGACCATGGGCTATAGCCCATATCGTACGGCATACTATAGCGCGCCGTTTTTCATCATTTTTGAAGATTTGAAAAAAATGACGAAATGACAAAAACGATGGGTTATAGCCCATGTTTTTTGAAATTTTGGAAAAAAAAGTTAGCCTCGTTTCTCATCATTTTGGACCGTGGGCTATAGCCCATATCGTACGGCATACTATAGCGCGCCGTTTTTCATCATTTTTGAAGATTTGAAAAAAATGACGAAATGACAAAAACGATGGGTTATAGCCCATGTTTTTTGAAATTTTGAAAAAAAAAGTTAGCCTCGTTTCTCATCATTTTGGACCATGGGCTATAGCCCATATCGTACGGCATACTATGGCACGCCGTTTTTCATCATTTTTGAGGATTTGAAAAAAATGACGAAATTACAAAAACGATGGGTTATAGCCCATGTTTTTTGAAATTTTGAAAAAAAAAGTTAGCCTCGTTTCTCATCATTTTGGACCATGGGCTATAGCCCATATCGTACGGCATACTATAGCGCGCCGTTTTTCATCATTTTTGAAGATTTGAAAAAAATGACGAAATGACAAAAACGATGGGTTATAGCCCATGTTTTTTGAAATTTTGAAAAAAAAGTTAGCCTCGTTTCTCATCATTTTGGACCATGGGCTATAGCCCATATCGTACGGCATACTATGGCAAGCCGTTTTTCATCATTTTTGAGGATTTGAAAAAAATGACGAAATTACAAAAACGATGGGTTATAGCCCATGTTTTTTGAAATTTTGAAAAAAAAAGTTAGCCTCGTTTCTCATCATTTTGGACTGTGGGCTATAGCCCATATCGTACGGCATACTATAGCGCGCTATTTTTCATCATTTTTGAGGATTTGAAAAAAATGACGAAATGACAAAAACGATGGGTTATAGCCCATGTTTTTTGAAATTTTGAAAAAAAAAGTTAGCCTCGTTTCTCATCATTTTGGACCATGGGCTATAGCCCATATCGTACGGCATACTATAGCGCGCCGTTTTTCATCATTTTTGAGGATTTGAAAAAAATGACGAAATTACAAAAACGATGGGTTATAGCCCATGTTTTTTGAAATTTTGAAAAAAAAAGTTAGCCTCGTTTCTCATCATTTTGGACCATGGGCTATAGCCCATATCGTACGGCATACTATAGCGCGCCGTTTTTCATAATTTTTGAAGATTTGAAAAATAATGACGAAATGACAAAAACGATGGGTTATAGCCCATGTTTTTTGAAATTTTGAAAAAAAAAGTTAGCCTCGTTTCTCATCATTTTGGACCATGGGCTATAGCCCATATCGTACGGCATACTATGGCACGCCGTTTTTCATCATTTTTGAGGATTTGAAAAAAATGACGAAATTACAAAAACGATGGGTTATAGCCCATGTTTTTTGAAATTTTGAAAAAAAAAGTTAGCCTCGTTTCTCATCATTTTGGACCGTGGGCTATAGCCCATATCGTACGGCATACTATAGCGCGCCGTTTTTCATCATTTTTGAAGATTTGAAAAAAATGACGAAATGACAAAAACGATGGGTTATAGCCCATGTTTTTTGAAATTTTGAAAAAAAAAGTTAGCCTCGTTTCTCATCATTTTGGACCGTGGGCTATAGCCCATATCGTACGGCATACTATAGCGCGCTATTTTTCATCATTTTTGAGGATTTGAAAAAAATGACGAAATGACAAAAACGATGGGTTATAGCCCATGTTTTTTGAAATTTTGAAAAAAAAAGTTAGCCTCGTTTCTCATCATTTTGGACCATGGGCTATAGCCCATATCGTACGGCATACTATAGCGCGCCGTTTTTCATCATTTTTGAAGATTTGAAAAAAATGACGAAATGACAAAAACGATGGGTTATAGCCCATGTTTTTTGAAATTTTGGAAAAAAAAGTTAGCCTCGTTTCTCATCATTTTGGACCGTGGGCTATAGCCCATATCGTACGGCATACTATAGCGCGCCGTTTTTCATCATTTTTGAAGATTTGAAAAAAATGACGAAATGACAAAAACGATGGGTTATAGCCCATGTTTTTTGAAATTTTGAAAAAAAAAGTTAGCCTCGTTTCTCATCATTTTGGACCATGGGCTATAGCCCATATCGTACGGCATACTATGGCACGCCGTTTTTCATCATTTTTGAGGATTTGAAAAAAATGACGAAATTACAAAAACGATGGGTTATAGCCCATGTTTTTTGAAATTTTGAAAAAAAAAGTTAGCCTCGTTTCTCATCATTTTGGACCGTGGGCTATAGCTCATATCGTACGGCATACCATAGCGCGCCGTTTTTTAACATTTTTGAAGATTTGAAAAAAATGACGAAATGACAAAAACGATGGGTTATAGCCCATGTTTTTTGAAATTTTGAAAAAAAAAGTTAGCCTCGTTTCTCATCATTTTGGACCATGGGCTATAGCCCATATCGTACGGCATACTATAGCGCGCCATTTTTCATCATTTTTGAAGATTTGAAAAAAATGACGAAATGACAAAAACGATGGGTTATAGCCCATGTTTTTTGAAATTTTGAAAAAAAAAAGTTAGCCTCGTTTCTCATCATTTTGGACTGTGGGCTATAGCCCATATCGTACGGCATACTATAGCGCGCTATTTTTCATCATTTTTGAGGATTTGAAAAAAATGACGAAATGACAAAAACGATGGGTTATAGCCCATGTTTTTTGAAATTTTGAAAAAAAAAGTTAGCCTCGTTTCTCATCATTTTGGACCATGGGCTATAGCCCATATCGTACGGCATACTATAGCGCGCCGTTTTTCATCATTTTTGAGGATTTGAAAAAAATGACGAAATTACAAAAACGATGGGTTATAGCCCATGTTTTTTGAAATTTTGAAAAAAAAAGTTAGCCTCGTTTCTCATCATTTTGGACCGTGGGCTATAGCCCATATCGTACGGCATACTATAGCGCGCCGTTTTTCATCATTTTTGAAGATTTGAAAAAAATGACGAAATGACAAAAACGATGGGTTATAGCCCATGTTTTTTGAAATTTTGGAAAAAAAAGTTAGCCTCGTTTCTCATCATTTTGGACTGTGGGCTATAGCCCATATCGTACGGCATACTATAGCGTGCCGTTTTTCATCATTTTTGAGGATTTGAAAAAAATGACGAAATTACAAAAACGATGGGTTATAGCCCATGTTTTTTGAAATTTTGAAAAAAAAAGTTAGCCTCGTTTCTCATCATTTTGGACCATGGGCTATAGCCCATATCGTACGGCATACTATAGCGCGCCGTTTTTCATCATTTTTGAGGATTTGAAAAAAATGACGAAATTACAAAAACGATGGGTTATAGCCCATGTTTTTTGAAATTTTGAAAAAAAAAGTTAGCCTCGTTTCTCATCATTTTGGACCATGGGCTATAGCCCATATCGTACGGCATGCTATAGCGCGCCGTTTTTCATCATTTTTGAAGATTTGAAAAAAATGACGAAATGACAAAAACGATGGGTTATAGCCCATGTTTTTTGAAATTTTGGAAAAAAAAGTTAGCCTCGTTTCTCATCATTTTGGACCATGGGCTATAGCCCATATCGTACGGCATACTATGGCACGCCGTTTTCCATCATTTTTGAGGATTTGAAAAAAATGACGAAATTACAAAAACGATGGGTTATAGCCCATGTTTTTTGAAATTTTGGAAAAAAAAGTTAGCCTCGTTTCTCATCATTTTGGACTGTGGGCTATAGCCCATATCGTACGGCATACTATAGCGCGCCGTTTTTCATCATTTTTGAGGATTTGAAAAAAATGACGAAATTACAAAAACGATGGGTTATAGCCCATGTTTTTTGAAATTTTGAAAAAAAAAGTTAGCCTCGTTTCTCATCATTTTGGACCATGGGCTATAGCCCATATCGTACGGCATACTATAGCGCGCCGTTTTTCATCATTTTTGAGGATTTGAAAAAAATGACGAAATTACAAAAACGATGGGTTATAGCCCATGTTTTTTGAAATTTTGAAAAAAAAAGTTAGCCTCGTTTCTCATCATTTTGGACCATGGGCTATAGCCCATATCGTACGGCATACTATAGCGCGCCGTTTTTCATCATTTTTGAAGATTTGAAAAAAATGACGAAATGACAAAAACGATGGGTTATAGCCCATGTTTTTTGAAATTTTGAAAAAAAAAGTTAGCCTCGTTTCTCATCATTTTGGACCATGGGCTATAGCCCATATCGTACGGCATACTATGGCACGCCGTTTTCCATCATTTTTGAGGATTTGAAAAAAATGACGAAATTACAAAAACGATGGGTTATAGCCCATGTTTTTTGAAATTTTGAAAAAAAAAGTTAGCCTCGTTTCTCATCATTTTGGACCGTGGGCTATAGCCCATATCGTACGGCATACTATAGCGCGCCGTTTTTCATCATTTTTGAAGATTTGAAAAAAATGACGAAATGACAAAAACGATGGGTTATAGCCCATGTTTTTTGAAATTTTGGAAAAAAAAGTTAGCCTCGTTTCTCATCATTTTGGACTGTGGGCTATAGCCCATATCGTACGGCATACTATAGCGCGCCGTTTTTCATCATTTTTGAGGATTTGAAAAAAATGACGAAATTACAAAAACGATGGGTTATAGCCCATGTTTTTTGAAATTTTGAAAAAAAAAGTTAGCCTCGTTTCTCATCATTTTGGACCATGGGCTATAGCCCATATCGTACGGCATACTATAGCGCGCCGTTTTTCATCATTTTTGAGGATTTGAAAAAAATGACGAAATTACAAAAACGATGGGTTATAGCCCATGTTTTTTGAAATTTTGAAAAAAAAAGTTAGCCTCGTTTCTCATCATTTTGGACCATGGGCTATAGCCCATATCGTACGGCATACTATAGCGCGCCGTTTTTCATCATTTTTGAAGATTTGAAAAAAATGACGAAATGACAAAAACGATGGGTTATAGCCCATGTTTTTTGAAATTTTGAAAAAAGAAGTTAGCCTCGTTTCTCATCATTTTGGACCATGGGCTATAGCCCATATCGTACGGCATACTATGGCACGCCGTTTTCCATCATTTTTGAGGATTTGAAAAAAATAACGAAATTACAAAAACGATGGGTTATAGCCCATGTTTTTTGAAATTTTGAAAAAAAAAGTTAGCCTCGTTTCTCATCATTTTGGACCGTGGGCTATAGCCCATATCGTACGGCATACTATAGCGCGCCGTTTTTCATCATTTTTGAAGATTTGAAAAAAATGACGAAATGACAAAAACGATGGGTTATAGCCCATGTTTTTTGAAATTTTGGAAAAAAAAGTTAGCCTCGTTTCTCATCATTTTGGACTGTGGGCTATAGCCCATATCGTACGGCATACTATAGCGCGCCGTTTTTCATCATTTTTGAGGATTTGAAAAAAATGACGAATTTACAAAAACGATGGGTTATAGCCCATGTTTTTAGAAATTTTGAAAAAAAAAGTTAGCCTCGTTTCTCATCATTTTGGACCATGGGCTATAGCCCATATCGTACGGCATACTATAGCGCGCCGTTTTTCATCATTTTGAGGATTTGAAAAAAATGACGAAATTACAAAAACGATGGGTTATAGCCCATGTTTTTTGAAATTTTGAAAAAAAAAGTTAGCCTTGTTTCTCATCATTTTGGACCATGGGCTATAGCCCATATCGTACGGCATACTATAGCGCGCCGTTTTTCATCATTTTTGAAGATTTGAAAAAAATGACGAAATGACAAAAACGATGGGTTATAGCCCATGTTTTTTGAAATTTTGAAAAAAAAGTTAGCCTCGTTTCTCATCATTTTGGACCATGGGCTATAGCCCATATCGTACGGCATACTATGGCAAGCCGTTTTTCATCATTTTTGAGGATTTGAAAAAAATGACGAAATTACAAAAACGATGGGTTATAGCCCATGTTTTTTGAAATTTTGAAAAAAAAAGTTAGCCTCGTTTCTCATCATTTTGGACTGTGGGCTATAGCCCATATCGTACGGCATACTATAGCGCGCTATTTTTCATCATTTTTGAGGATTTGAAAAAAATGACGAAATGACAAAAACGATGGGTTATAGCCCATGTTTTTTGAAATTTTGAAAAAAAAAGTTAGCCTCGTTTCTCATCATTTTGGACCATGGGCTATAGCCCATATCGTACGGCATACTATAGCGCGCCGTTTTTCATCATTTTTGAGGATTTGAAAAAAATGACGAAATTACAAAAACGATGGGTTATAGCCCATGTTTTTTGAAATTTTGAAAAAAAAAGTTAGCCTCGTTTCTCATCATTTTGGACCATGGGCTATAGCCCATATCGTACGGCATACTATAGCGCGCCGTTTTTCATAATTTTTGAAGATTTGAAAAATAATGACGAAATGACAAAAACGATGGGTTATAGCCCATGTTTTTTGAAATTTTGAAAAAAAAAGTTAGCCTCGTTTCTCATCATTTTGGACCATGGGCTATAGCCCATATCGTACGGCATACTATGGCACGCCGTTTTTCATCATTTTTGAGGATTTGAAAAAAATGACGAAATTACAAAAACGATGGGTTATAGCCCATGTTTTTTGAAATTTTGAAAAAAAAAGTTAGCCTCGTTTCTCATCATTTTGGACCGTGGGCTATAGCCCATATCGTACGGCATACTATAGCGCGCCGTTTTTCATCATTTTTGAAGATTTGAAAAAAATGACGAAATGACAAAAACGATGGGTTATAGCCCATGTTTTTTGAAATTTTGAAAAAAAAAGTTAGCCTCGTTTCTCATCATTTTGGACCGTGGGCTATAGCCCATATCGTACGGCATACTATAGCGCGCTATTTTTCATCATTTTTGAGGATTTGAAAAAAATGACGAAATGACAAAAACGATGGGTTATAGCCCATGTTTTTTGAAATTTTGAAAAAAAAAGTTAGCCTCGTTTCTCATCATTTTGGACCATGGGCTATAGCCCATATCGTACGGCATACTATAGCGCGCCGTTTTTCATCATTTTTGAAGATTTGAAAAAAATGACGAAATGACAAAAACGATGGGTTATAGCCCATGTTTTTTGAAATTTTGGAAAAAAAAGTTAGCCTCGTTTCTCATCATTTTGGACCGTGGGCTATAGCCCATATCGTACGGCATACTATAGCGCGCCGTTTTTCATCATTTTTGAAGATTTGAAAAAAATGACGAAATGACAAAAACGATGGGTTATAGCCCATGTTTTTTGAAATTTTGAAAAAAAAAGTTAGCCTCGTTTCTCATCATTTTGGACCATGGGCTATAGCCCATATCGTACGGCATACTATGGCACGCCGTTTTTCATCATTTTTGAGGATTTGAAAAAAATGACGAAATTACAAAAACGATGGGTTATAGCCCATGTTTTTTGAAATTTTGAAAAAAAAAGTTAGCCTCGTTTCTCATCATTTTGGACCGTGGGCTATAGCTCATATCGTACGGCATACCATAGCGCGCCGTTTTTTAACATTTTTGAAGATTTGAAAAAAATGACGAAATGACAAAAACGATGGGTTATAGCCCATGTTTTTTGAAATTTTGAAAAAAAAAGTTAGCCTCGTTTCTCATCATTTTGGACCATGGGCTATAGCCCATATCGTACGGCATACTATAGCGCGCCATTTTTCATCATTTTTGAAGATTTGAAAAAAATGACGAAATGACAAAAACGATGGGTTATAGCCCATGTTTTTTGAAATTTTGAAAAAAAAAAGTTAGCCTCGTTTCTCATCATTTTGGACTGTGGGCTATAGCCCATATCGTACGGCATACTATAGCGCGCTATTTTTCATCATTTTTGAGGATTTGAAAAAAATGACGAAATGACAAAAACGATGGGTTATAGCCCATGTTTTTTGAAATTTTGAAAAAAAAAGTTAGCCTCGTTTCTCATCATTTTGGACCATGGGCTATAGCCCATATCGTACGGCATACTATAGCGCGCCGTTTTTCATCATTTTTGAGGATTTGAAAAAAATGACGAAATTACAAAAACGATGGGTTATAGCCCATGTTTTTTGAAATTTTGAAAAAAAAAGTTAGCCTCGTTTCTCATCATTTTGGACCATGGGCTATAGCCCATATCGTACGGCATACTATAGCGCGCCGTTTTTCATCATTTTTGAAGATTTGAAAAATAATGACGAAATGACAAAAACGATGGGTTATAGCCCATGTTTTTTGAAATTTTGGAAAAAAAAGTTAGCCTCGTTTCTCATCATTTTGGACCATGGGCTATAGCCCATATCGTACGGCATACTATGGCACGCCGTTTTTCATCATTTTTGAGGATTTGAAAAAAATGACGAAATTACAAAAACGATGGGTTATAGCCCATGTTTTTTGAAATTTTGAAAAAAAAAGTTAGCCTCGTTTCTCATCATTTTGGACCGTGGGCTATAGCCCATATCGTACGGCATACTATAGCGCGCCGTTTTTCATCATTTTTGAAGATTTGAAAAAAATGACGAAATGACAAAAACGAAGGGTTATAGCCCATGTTTTTTGAAATTTTGAAAAAAAAAGTTAGCCTCGTTTCTCATCATTTTGGACCATGGGCTATAGCCCATATCGTACGGCATACTATATCGCGCCATTTTTCATCATTTTTAAAGATTTAAAAAAAATGACGAAATGACAAAAACGATGGGTTATAGCCCATGTTTTTTGAAATTTTGAAAAAAAAAGTTAGCCTCGTTTCTTATCATTTTGGACTGTGGGCTATAGCCCATATCGTACGGCATACTATAGCGCGCCGTTTTTCATCATTTTTGAAGATTTGAAAAAAATGACGAAATGACAAAAACGATGGGTTATAGCCCATGTTTTTTGAAATTTTGAAAAAAAAAGTTAGCCTCGTTTCTCATCATTTTGGACCGTGGGCTATAGCCCATATCGTACGGCATACTATAGCGCGCCGTTTTTCATCATTTTTGAAGATTTGAAAAAAATGACGAAATGACAAAAACGATGGGTTATAGCCCATGTTTTTTGAAATTTTGAAAAAAAAAGTTAGCCTCGTTTCTCATCATTTTGGACTGTGGGCTATAGCCCATATCGTACGGCATACTATAGCGCGCTATTTTTCATCATTTTTGAGGATTTGAAAAAAATGACGAAATGACAAAAACGATGGGTTATAGCCCATGTTTTTTGAAATTTTGAAAAAAAAAGTTAGCCTCGTTTCTCATCATTTTGGACTGTGGGCTATAGCCCATATCGTACGGCATACTATAGCGCGCTATTTTTCATCATTTTTGAGGATTTGAAAAAAATGACGAAATGACAAAAACGATGGGTTATAGCCCATGTTTTTTGAAATTTTGAAAAAAAAAGTTAACCTCGTTTCTCATCATTTTGGACCATGGGCTATAGCCCATATCGTACGGCATACTATAGCGCGCCGTTTTTCATCATTTTTGAGGATTTGAAAAAAATGACGAAATTACAAAAACGATGGGTTATAGCCCATGTTTTTTTAAATTTTGAAAAAAAAAGTTAGCCTCGTTTCTCATCATTTTGGACCATGGGCTATAGCCCATATCGTACGGCATACTATGGCACGCCGTTTTCCATCATTTTTGAGGATTTGAAAAAAATGACGAAATTACAAAAACGATGGGTTATAGCCCATGTTTTTTGAAATTTTGAAAAAAAAAGTTAGCCTCGTTTCTCATCATTTTGGACCGTGGGCTATAGCCCATATCGTACGGCATACTATAGCGCGCCGTTTTTCATCATTTTTGAAGATTTGAAAAAAATGACGAAATGACAAAAACGATGGGTTATAGCCCATGTTTTTTGAAATTTTGGAAAAAAAGAGTTAGCCTCGTTTCTCATCATTTTGGACTGTGGGCTATAGCCCATATCGTACGGCATACTATAGCGCGCTATTTTTCATCATTTTTGAGGATTTGAAAAAAATGACGAAATGACAAAAACGATGGGTTATAGCCCATGTTTTTTGAAATTTTGAAAAAAAAAGTTAGCCTCGTTTCTCATCATTTTGGACCATGGGCTATAGCCCATATCGTACGGCATACTATAGCGCGCCGTTTTTCATCATTTTTGAGGATTTGAAAAAAATGACGAAATTACAAAAACGATGGGTTATAGCCCATGTTTTTTGAAATTTTGAAAAAAAAAGTTAGCCTCGTTTCTCATCATTTTGGACCATGGGCTATAGCCCATATCGTACGGCATACTATAGCGCGCCGTTTTTCATCATTTTTGAAGATTTGAAAAAAATGACGAAATGACAAAAACGATGGGTTATAGCCCATGTTTTTTGAAATTTTGAAAAAAAAAGTTAGCCTCGTTTCTCATCATTTTGGACCATGGGCTATAGCCCATATCGTACGGCATACTATGGCACGCCGTTTTTCATCATTTTTGAGGATTTGAAAAAAATGACGAAATTACAAAAACGATGGGTTATAGCCCATGTTTTTTGAAATTTTGAAAAAAAAAGTTAGCCTCGTTTCTCATCATTTTGGACCGTGGGCTATAGCCCATATCGTACGGCATACTATAGCGCGCCGTTTTTCATCATTTTTGAAGATTTAAAAAAAATGACGAAATGACAAAAACGATGGGTTATAGCCCATGTTTTTTGAAATTTTGAAAAAAAAAGTTAGCCTCGTTTCTCATCATTTTGGACCACGGGCTATAGCCCATATCGTACGGCATACTATAGCGCGCTATTTTTCATCATTTTTGAGGATTTGAAAAAAATGAAAAAATGACAAAAACGATGGGTTATAGCCCATGTTTTTTGAAATTTTGAAAAACAAAGTTAACCTCGTTTCTCATCATTTTGGACCATGGGCTATAGCCCATATCGTACGGCATACTATAGCGCGCCGTTTTTCATCATTTTTGAGGATTTGAAAAAAATGACGAAATTACAAAAACGATGGGTTATAGCCCATGTTTTTTGAAATTTTGAAAAAAAAAGTTAGCCTCGTTTCTCATCATTTTGGACCGTGGGCTATAGCCCATATCGTACGGCATACTATAGCGCGCCGTTTTTCATCATTTTTGAAGATTTGAAAAAAATGACGAAATGACAAAAACGATGGGTTATAGCCCATGTTTTTTGAAATTTTGGAAAAAAAAGTTAGCCTCGTTTCTCATCATTTTGGACTGTGGGCTATAGCCCATATCGTACGGCATACTATAGCGCGCTATTTTTCATCATTTTTGAGGATTTGAAAAAATGACGAAATGACAAAAACGATGGGTTATAGCCCATGTTTTTTGAAATTTTGAAAAAAAAAGTTAGCCTCGTTTCTCATCATTTTGGACCATGGGCTATAGCCCATATCGTACGGCATACTATAGCGCGCCGTTTTTCATCATTTTTGAGGATTTGAAAAAAATGACGAAATTACAAAAACGATGGGTTATATCCCATGTTTTTTGAAATTTTGAAAAAAAAAGTTAGCCTCGTTTCTCATCATTTTGGACCATGGGCTATAGCCCATATCGTACGGCATACTATAGCGCGCCGTTTTTCATCATTTTTGAAGATTTGAAAAAAATGACGAAATGACAAAAACGATGGGTTATAGCCCATGTTTTTTGAAATTTTGAAAAAAAAAGTTAGCCTCGTTTCTCATCATTTTGGACCATGGGCTATAGCCCATATCGTACGGCATACTATGGCACGCCGTTTTTCATCATTTTTGAGGATTTGAAAAAAATGACGAAATTACAAAAACGATGGGTTATAGCCCATGTTTTTTGAAATTTTGAAAAAAAAAGTTAGCCTCGTTTCTCATCATTTTGGACCGTGGGCTATAGCCCATATCGTACGGCATACTATAGCGCGCCGTTTTTCATCATTTTTGAAGATTTGAAAAAAATGACGAAATGACAAAAACGATGGGTTATAGCCCATGTTTTTTGAAATTTTGAAAAAAAAAGTTAGCCTCGTTTCTCATCATTTTGGACCACGGGCTATAGCCCATATCGTACGGCATACTATAGCGCGCCATTTTTCATCATTTTTGAAGATTTGAAAAAAATGACGAAATGACAAAAACGATGGGTTATAGCCCATGTTTTTTGAAATTTTGAAAAAAAAAGTTAGCCTCGTTTCTCATCATTTTGGACTGTGGGCTATAGCCCATATCGTACGGCATACTATAGCGCGCTATTTTTCATCATTTTTGAGGATTTGAAAAAAATGACGAAATGACAAAAACGATGGGTTATAGCCCATGTTTTTTGAAATTTTGGAAAAAAAGAGTTAGCCTCGTTTCTCATCATTTTGGACTGTGGGCTATAGCCCATATCGTACGGCATACTATAGCGCGCTATTTTTCATCATTTTTGAGGATTTGAAAAAAATGACGAAATGACAAAAACGATGGGTTATAGCCCATGTTTTTTGAAATTTTGAAAAAAAAAGTTAGCCTCGTTTCTCATCATTTTGGACCATGGGCTAAAGCCCATATCGTACGGCATACTATAGCGCGCTATTTTTCATCATTTTTGAGGATTTGAAAAAAATGACGAAATGACAAAAACGATGGGTTATAGCCCATGTTTTTTGAAATTTTGAAAAAAAAAGTTAACCTCGTTTCTTATCATTTTGGACCATGGGCTATAGCCCATATCGTACGGCATACTATAGCGCGCCGTTTTTCATCATTTTTGAGGATTTGAAAAAAATGACGAAATTACAAAAACGATGGGTTATAGCCCATGTTTTTTGAAATTTTGAAAAAAAAAGTTAGCCTCGTTTCTCATCATTTTGGACCATGGGCTATAGCCCATATCGTACGGCATACTATGGCACGCCGTTTTCCATCATTTTTGAGGATTTGAAAAAAATGACGAAATTACAAAAACGATGGGTTATAGCCCATGTTTTTTGAAATTTTGAAAAAAAAAGTTAGCCTCGTTTCTCATCATTTTGGACCGTGGGCTATAGCCCATATCGTACGGCATACTATAGCGCGCCGTTTTTCATCATTTTTGAAGATTTGAAAAAAATGACGAAATGACAAAAACGATGGGTTATAGCCCATGTTTTTTGAAATTTTGGAAAAAAAGAGTTAGCCTCGTTTCTCATCATTTTGGACTGTGGGCTATAGCCCATATCGTACGGCATACTATAGCGCGCTATTTTTCATCATTTTTGAGGATTTGAAAAAAATGACGAAATGACAAAAACGATGGGTTATAGCCCATGTTTTTTGAAATTTTGAAAAAAAAAGTTAGCCTCGTTTCTCATCATTTTGGACCATGGGCTATAGCCCATATCGTACGGCATACTATAGCGCGCCATTTTTCATCATTTTTGAAGATTTAAAAAAATGACGAAATGACAAAAACGATGGGTTATAGCCCATGTTTTTTTAAATTTTGAAAAAAAAAGTTAGCCTCGTTTCTCATCATTTTGGACTGTGGGCTATAGCCCATATCGTACGGCATACTATAGCGCGCCGTTTTTCATCATTTTTGAAGATTTGAAAAAAATGACGAAATGACAAAAACGATGGGTTATAGCCCATGTTTTTTGAAATTTTGAAAAAAAAAGTTAGCCTCGTTTCTCATCATTTTGGACCGTGGGCTATAGCCCATATCGTACGGCATACTATAGCGCGCCGTTTTTCATCATTTTTGAAGATTTGAAAAAAATGACGAAATGACAAAAACGATGGGTTATAGCCCATGTTTTTTGAAATTTTGAAAAAAAAAGTTAGCCTCGTTTCTCATCATTTTGGACTGTGGGCTATAGCCCATATCGTACGGCATACTATAGCGCGCTATTTTTCATCATTTTTGAGGATTTGAAAAAAATGACGAAATGACAAAAACGATGGGTTATAGCCCATGTTTTTTGAAATTTTGAAAAAAAAAGTTAACCTCGTTTCTCATCATTTTGGACCATGGGCTATAGCCCATATCGTACGGCATACTATAGCGCGCCGTTTTTCATCATTTTTGAGGATTTGAAAAAAATGACGAAATTACAAAAACGATGGGTTATAGCCCATGTTTTTTTAAATTTTGAAAAAAAAAGTTAGCCTCGTTTCTCATCATTTTGGACCATGGGCTATAGCCCATATCGTACGGCATACTATGGCACGCCGTTTTCCATCATTTTTGAGGATTTGAAAAAAATTACGAAATTACAAAAACGATGGGTTATAGCCCATGTTTTTTGAAATTTTGAAAAAAAAAGTTAGCCTCGTTTCTCATCATTTTGGACCGTGGGCTATAGCCCATATCGTACGGCATACTATAGCGCGCCGTTTTTCATCATTTTTGAAGATTTGAAAAAAATGACGAAATGACAAAAACGATGGGTTATAGCCCATGTTTTTTGAAATTTTGGAAAAAAAGAGTTAGCCTCGTTTCTCATCATTTTGGACTGTGGGCTATAGCCCATATCGTACGGCATACTATAGCGCGCTATTTTTCATCATTTTTGAGGATTTGAAAAAAATGACGAAATGACAAAAACGATGGGTTATAGCCCATGTTTTTTGAAATTTTGAAAAAAAAAGTTAGCCTCGTTTCTCATCATTTTGGACCATGGGCTATAGCCCATATCGTACGGCATACTATAGCGCGCCGTTTTTCATCATTTTTGAGGATTTGAAAAAAATGACGAAATTACAAAAACGATGGGTTATAGCCCATGTTTTTTGAAATTTTGAAAAAAAAAGTTAGCCTCGTTTCTCATCATTTTGGACCATGGGCTATAGCCCATATCGTACGGCATACTATAGCGCGCCGTTTTTCATCATTTTTGAAGATTTGAAAAAATGACGAAATGACAAAAACGATGGGTTATAGCCCATGTTTTTTGAAATTTTGAAAAAAAAAGTTAGCCTCGTTTCTCATCATTTTGGACCATGGGCTATAGCCCATATCGTACGGCATACTATGGCACGCCGTTTTTCATCATTTTTGAGGATTTGAAAAAAATGACGAAATTACAAAAACGATGGGTTATAGCCCATGTTTTTTGAAATTTTGAAAAAAAAAGTTAGCCTCGTTTCTCATCATTTTGGACCGTGGGCTATAGCCCATATCGTACGGCATACTATAGCGCGCCGTTTTTCATCATTTTTGAAGATTTGAAAAAAATGACGAAATGACAAAAACGATGGGTTATAGCCCATGTTTTTTGAAATTTTGAAAAAAAAAGTTAGCCTCGTTTCTCATCATTTTGGACCACGGGCTATAGCCCATATCGTACGGCATACTATAGCGCGCTATTTTTCATCATTTTTGAGGATTTGAAAAAAATGACGAAATGACAAAAACGATGGGTTATAGCCCATGTTTTTTGAAATTTTGAAAAAAAAAGTTAACCTCGTTTCTCATCATTTTGGACCATGGGCTATAGCCCATATCGTACGGCATACTATAGCGCGCCGTTTTTCATCATTTTTGAGGATTTGAAAAAAATGACGAAATTACAAAAACGATGGGTTATAGCCCATGTTTTTTGAAATTTTGAAAAAAAAAGTTAGCCTCGTTTCTCATCATTTTGGACCGTGGGCTATAGCCCATATCGTACGGCATACTATAGCGCGCCGTTTTTCATCATTTTTGAAGATTTGAAAAAAATGACGAAATGACAAAAACGATGGGTTATAGCCCATGTTTTTTGAAATTTTGGAAAAAAAAGTTAGCCTCGTTTCTCATCATTTTGGACTGTGGGCTATAGCCCATATCGTACGGCATACTATAGCGCGCTATTTTTCATCATTTTTGAGGATTTGAAAAAATGACGAAATGACAAAAACGATGGGTTATAGCCCATGTTTTTTGAAATTTTGAAAAAAAAAGTTAGCCTCGTTTCTCATCATTTTGGACCATGGGCTATAGCCCATATCGTACGGCATACTATAGCGCGCCGTTTTTCATCATTTTTGAGGATTTGAAAAAAATGACGAAATTACAAAAACGATGGGTTATAGCCCATGTTTTTTGAAATTTTGAAAAAAAAAGTTAGCCTCGTTTCTCATCATTTTGGACCATGGGCTATAGCCCATATCGTACGGCATACTATAGCGCGCCGTTTTTCATCATTTTTGAAGATTTGAAAAAAATGACGAAATGACAAAAACGATGGGTTATAGCCCATGTTTTTTGAAATTTTGAAAAAAAAAGTTAGCCTCGTTTCTCATCATTTTGGACCATGGGCTATAGCCCATATCGTACGGCATACTATGGCACGCCGTTTTTCATCATTTTTGAGGATTTGAAAAAAATGACGAAATTACAAAAACGATGGGTTATAGCCCATGTTTTTTGAAATTTTGAAAAAAAAAGTTAGCCTCGTTTCTCATCATTTTGGACCGTGGGCTATAGCCCATATCGTACAGCATACTATAGCGCGCCGTTTTTCATCATTTTTGAAGATTTGAAAAAAATGACGAAATGACAAAAACGATGGGTTATAGCCCATGTTTTTTGAAATTTTGAAAAAAAAAGTTAGCCTCGTTTCTCATCATTTTGGACCACGGGCTATAGCCCATATCGTACGGCATACTATAGCGCGCCATTTTTCATCATTTTTGAAGATTTGAAAAAAATGACGAAATGACAAAAACGATGGGTTATAGCCCATGTTTTTTGAAATTTTGGAAAAAAAAGTTAGCCTCGTTTCTCATCATTTTGGACTGTGGGCTATAGCCCATATCGTACGGCATACTATAGCGCGCTATTTTTCATCATTTTTGAGGATTTGAAAAAATGACGAAATGACAAAAACGATGGGTTATAGCCCATGTTTTTTGAAATTTTGAAAAAAAAAGTTAGCCTCGTTTCTCATCATTTTGGACCATGGGCTATAGCCCATATCGTACGGCATACTATAGCGCGCCGTTTTTCATCATTTTTGAGGATTTGAAAAAAATGACGAAATGACAAAAACGATGGGTTATAGCCCATGTTTTTTGAAATTTTGAAAAAAAAAGTTAGCCTCGTTTCTCATCATTTTGGACCACGGGCTATAGCCCATATCGTACGGCATACTATAGCGCGCCATTTTTCATCATTTTTGAAGATTTGAAAAAAATGACGAAATGACAAAAACGATGGGTTATAGCCCATGTTTTTTGAAATTTTGGAAAAAAAGAGTTAGCCTCGTTTCTCATCATTTTGGACTGTGGGCTATAGCCCATATCGTACGGCATACTATAGCGCGCTATTTTTCATCATTTTTGAGGATTTGAAAAAATGACGAAATGACAAAAACGATGGGTTATAGCCCATGTTTTTTGAAATTTTGAAAAAAAAAGTTAGCCTCGTTTCTCATCATTTTGGACCATGGGCTATAGCCCATATCGTACGGCATACTATAGCGCGCCGTTTTTCATCATTTTTGAGGATTTGAAAAAAATGACGAAATTACAAAAACGATGGGTTATAGCCCATGTTTTTTGAAATTTTGAAAAAAAAAGTTAGCCTCGTTTCTCATCATTTTGGACCATGGGCTATAGCCCATATCGTACGGCATACTATAGCGCGCCGTTTTTCATCATTTTTGAAGATTTGAAAAAAATGACGAAATGACAAAAACGATGGGTTATAGCCCATGTTTTTTGAAATTTTGAAAAAAAAAGTTAGCCTCGTTTCTCATCATTTTGGACCATGGGCTATAGCCCATATCGTACGGCATACTATGGCACGCCGTTTTTCATCATTTTTGAGGATTTGAAAAAAATGACGAAATTACAAAAACGATGGGTTATAGCCCATGTTTTTTGAAATTTTGAAAAAAAAAGTTAGCCTCGTTTCTCATCATTTTGGACCGTGGGCTATAGCCCATATCGTACAGCATACTATAGCGCGCCGTTTTTCATCATTTTTGAAGATTTGAAAAAAATGACGAAATGACAAAAACGATGGGTTATAGCCCATGTTTTTTGAAATTTTGAAAAAAAAAGTTAGCCTCGTTTCTCATCATTTTGGACCACGGGCTATAGCCCATATCGTACGGCATACTATAGCGCGCCATTTTTCATCATTTTTGAAGATTTGAAAAAAATGACGAAATGACAAAAACGATGGGTTATAGCCCATGTTTTTTGAAATTTTGAAAAAAAAAGTTAGCCTCGTTTCTCATCATTTTGGACTGTGGGCTATAGCCCATATCGTACGGCATACTATAGCGCGCTATTTTTCATCATTTTTGAGGATTTGAAAAAAATGACGAAATGACAAAAACGATGGGTTATAGCCCATGTTTTTTGAAATTTTGAAAAAAAAAGTTAGCCTCGTTTCTCATCATTTTGGACCATGGGCTATAGCCCATATCGTACGGCATACTATAGCGCGCCGTTTTTCATCATTTTTGAGGATTTGAAAAAAATGACGAAATTACAAAAACGATGGGTTATAGCCCATGTTTTTTGAAATTTTGAAAAAAAAAGTTAGCCTCGTTTCTCATCATTTTGGACCATGGGCTATAGCCCATATCGTACGGCATACTATAGCGCGCCGTTTTTCATCATTTTTGAAGATTTGAAAAATAATGACGAAATGACAAAAACGATGGGTTATAGCCCATGTTTTTTGAAATTTTGAAAAAAAAAGTTAGCCTCGTTTCTCATCATTTTGGACCATGGGCTATAGCCCATATCGTACGGCATACTATAGCGCGCCATTTTTCATCATTTTTGAAGATTTAAAAAAAATGACGAAATGACAAAAACGATGGGTTATAGCCCATGTTTTTTGAAATTTTGAAAAAAAAAGTTAGCCTCGTTTCTCATCATTTTGGACCGTGGGCTATAGCCCATATCGTACGGCATACTATAGCGCGCTATTTTTCATCATTTTTGAGGATTTGAAAAAAATGACGAAATGACAAAAACGATGGGTTATAGCCCATGTTTTTTGAAATTTTGAAAAAAAAAGTTAGCCTCGTTTCTCATCATTTTGGACCATGGGCTATAGCCCATATCGTACGGCATACTATAGCGCGCCGTTTTTCATCATTTTTGAGGATTTGAAAAAAATGACGAAATTACAAAAACGATGGGTTATAGCCCATGTTTTTTGAAATTTTGGAAAAAAAAGTTAGCCTCGTTTCTCATCATTTTGGACCGTGGGCTATAGCCCATATCGTACGGCATACTATAGCGCGCCGTTTTTCATCATTTTTGAAGATTTGAAAAAAATGACGAAATGACAAAAACGATGGGTTATAGCCCATGTTTTTTGAAATTTTGAAAAAAAAAGTTAGCCTCGTTTCTCATCATTTTGGACCGTGGGCTATAGCCCATATCGTACGGCATACTATAGCGCGCCGTTTTTCATCATTTTTGAAGATTTGAAAAAAATGACGAAATGACAAAAACGATGGGTTATAGCCCATGTTTTTTGAAATTTTGAAAAAAAAAGTTAGCCTCGTTTCTCATCATTTTGGACCATGGGCTATAGCCCATATCGTACGGCATACTATAGCGCGCCGTTTTTCATCATTTTTGAGGATTTGAAAAAAATGACGAAATTACAAAAACGATGGGTTATAGCCCATGTTTTTTGAAATTTTGAAAAAAAAAGTTAGCCTCGTTTCTCATCATTTTGGACCATGGGCTATAGCCCATATCGTACGGCATACTATAGCGCGCCGTTTTTCATCATTTTTGAAGATTTGAAAAAAATGACGAAATGACAAAAACGATGGGTTATAGCCCATGTTTTTTGAAATTTTGAAAAAAAAAGTTAGCCTCGTTTCTCATCATTTTGGACCATGGGCTATAGCCCATATCGTACGGCATACTATGGCACGCCGTTTTTCATCATTTTTGAGGATTTGAAAAAAATGACGAAATTACAAAAACGATGGGTTATAGCCCATGTTTTTTGAAATTTTGAAAAAAAAAGTTAGCCTCGTTTCTCATCATTTTGGACCGTGGGCTATAGCCCATATCGTACGGCATACTATAGCGCGCCGTTTTTCATCATTTTTGAAGATTTGAAAAAAATGACGAAATGACAAAAACGATGGGTTATAGCCCATGTTTTTTGAAATTTTGAAAAAAAAAGTTAGCCTCGTTTCTCATCATTTTGGACCACGGGCTATAGCCCATATCGTACGGCATACTATAGCGCGCCATTTTTCATCATTTTTGAAGATTTGAAAAAAATGACGAAATGACAAAAACGATGGGTTATAGCCCATGTTTTTTGAAATTTTGAAAAAAAAAGTTAGCCTCGTTTCTCATCATTTTGGACTGTGGGCTATAGCCCATATCGTACGGCATACTATAGCGCGCTATTTTTCATCATTTTTGAGGATTTGAAAAAAATGACGAAATGACAAAAACGATGGGTTATAGCCCATGTTTTTTGAAATTTTGAAAAAAAAAGTTAGCCTCGTTTCTCATCATTTTGGACCATGGGCTATAGCCCATATCGTACGGCATACTATAGCGCGCCGTTTTTCATCATTTTTGAGGATTTGAAAAAAATGACGAAATTACAAAAACGATGGGTTATAGCCCATGTTTTTTGAAATTTTGAAAAAAAAAGTTAGCCTCGTTTCTCATCATTTTGGACCATGGGCTATAGCCCATATCGTACGGCATACTATAGCGCGCCGTTTTTCATCATTTTTGAAGATTTGAAAAATAATGACGAAATGACAAAAACGATGGGTTATAGCCCATGTTTTTTGAAATTTTGAAAAAAAAAGTTAGCCTCGTTTCTCATCATTTTGGACCATGGGCTATAGCCCATATCGTACGGCATACTATAGCGCGCCATTTTTCATCATTTTTGAAGATTTAAAAAAAATGACGAAATGACAAAAACGATGGGTTATAGCCCATGTTTTTTGAAATTTTGAAAAAAAAAGTTAGCCTCGTTTCTCATCATTTTGGACCGTGGGCTATAGCCCATATCGTACGGCATACTATAGCGCGCTATTTTTCATCATTTTTGAGGATTTGAAAAAAATGACGAAATGACAAAAACGATGGGTTATAGCCCATGTTTTTTGAAATTTTGAAAAAAAAAGTTAGCCTCGTTTCTCATCATTTTGGACCATGGGCTATAGCCCATATCGTACGGCATACTATAGCGCGCCGTTTTTCATCATTTTTGAGGATTTGAAAAAAATGACGAAATTACAAAAACGATGGGTTATAGCCCATGTTTTTTGAAATTTTGGAAAAAAAAGTTAGCCTCGTTTCTCATCATTTTGGACCGTGGGCTATAGCCCATATCGTACGGCATACTATAGCGCGCCGTTTTTCATCATTTTTGAAGATTTGAAAAAAATGACGAAATGACAAAAACGATGGGTTATAGCCCATGTTTTTTGAAATTTTGAAAAAAAAAGTTAGCCTCGTTTCTCATCATTTTGGACCGTGGGCTATAGCCCATATCGTACGGCATACTATAGCGCGCCGTTTTTCATCATTTTTGAAGATTTGAAAAAAATGACGAAATGACAAAAACGATGGGTTATAGCCCATGTTTTTTGAAATTTTGAAAAAAAAAGTTAGCCTCGTTTCTCATCATTTTGGACCGTGGGCTATAGCCCATATCGTACGGCATACTATGGCACGCCGTTTTTCATCATTTTTGAAGATTTGAAAAAAATGACGAAATGACAAACACGATGGGTTATAGCCCATGTTTTTTGAAATTTTGAAAAAAAAAGTTATCCTCGTTTCTCATCATTTTGGACCATGGGCTATAGCCCATATCGTACGGCATACTATAGCGCGCTATTTTTCATCATTTTTGAGGATTTGAAAAAAATGACGAAATGACAAAAACGATGGGTTATAGCCCATGTTTTTTGAAATTTTGAAAAAAAAAGTTAGCCTCGTTTCTCATCATTTTGGACCATGGGCTATAGCCCATATCGTACGGCATACTATAGCGCGCCGTTTTTCATCATTTTTGAGGATTTGAAAAAAATGACGAAATTACAAAAACGATGGGTTATAGCCCATGTTTTTTGAAATTTTGAAAAAAAAAGTTAGCCTCGTTTCTCATCATTTTGGACCATGGGCTATAGCCCATATCGTACGGCATACTATAGCGCGCCGTTTTTCATCATTTTTGAAGATTTGAAAAATAATGACGAAATGACAAAAACGATGGGTTATAGCCCATGTTTTTTGAAATTTTGAAAAAAAAAGTTAGCCTCGTTTCTCATCATTTTGGACCGTGGGCTATAGCCCATATCGTACGGCATACTATAGCGCGCCGTTTTTCATCATTTTTGAAGATTTGAAAAAAATGACGAAATGACAAAAACGATGGGTTATAGCCCATGTTTTTTGAAATTTTGAAAAAAAAAGTTAGCCTCGTTTCTCATCATTTTGGACCGTGGGCTATAGCCCATATCGTACGGCATACTATAGCGCGCTATTTTTCATCATTTTTGAGGATTTGAAAAAAATGACGAAATGACAAAAACGATGGGTTATAGCCCATGTTTTTTGAAATTTTGAAAAAAAAAGTTAGCCTCGTTTCTCATCATTTTGGACCATGGGCTATAGCCCATATCGTACGGCATACTATAGCGCGCCGTTTTTCATCATTTTTGAGGATTTGAAAAAAATGACGAAATTACAAAAACGATGGGTTATAGCCCATGTTTTTTGAAATTTTGGAAAAAAAAGTTAGCCTCGTTTCTCATCATTTTGGACCGTGGGCTATAGCCCATATCGTACGGCATACTATAGCGCGCCGTTTTTCATCATTTTTGAAGATTTGAAAAAAATGACGAAATGACAAAAACGATGGGTTATAGCCCATGTTTTTTGAAATTTTGAAAAAAAAAGTTAGCCTCGTTTCTCATCATTTTGGACCGTGGGCTATAGCCCATATCGTACGGCATACTATGGCACGCCGTTTTTCATAATTTTTGAAGATTTGAAAAAAATGACGAAATGACAAAAACGATGGGTTATAGCCCATGTTTTTTGAAATTTTGAAAAAAAAAGTTATCCTCGTTTCTCATCATTTTGGACCATGGGCTATAGCCCATATCGTACGGCATACTATAGCGCGCCGTTTTTCATCATTTGTGAGGATTTGAAAAAAATGACGAAATTACAAAAACGATGGGTTATAGCCCATGTTTTTTGAAATTTTGAAAAAAAAAGTTAGCCTCGTTTCTCATCATTTTGGACCGTGGGCTATAGCCCATATCGTACGGCATACTATAGCGCGCCGTTTTTCATCATTTTTGAAGATTTGAAAAAAATGACGAAATGACAAAAACGATGGGTTATAGCCCATGTTTTTTGAAATTTTGAAAAAAGAAGTTAGCCTCGTTTCTCATCATTTTGGACCGTGGGCTATAGCCCATATCGTACGGCATACTATAGCGCGCCGTTTTTCATCATTTTTGAGGATTTGAAAAAAATGAAAAAATGAAAAAAACGATGGGTTATAGCCCATGTTTTTTGAAATTTTGAAAAAAAAAGTTAGCCTCGTTTCTCATCATTTTGGACCATGGGCTATAGCCCATATCGTACGGCATACTATAGCGCGCCGTTTTTCATCATTTTTGAGGATTTGAAAAAAATGACGAAATTACAAAAACGATGGGTTATAGCCCATGTTTTTTTAAATTTTGAAAAAAAAAGTTAGCCTCGTTTCTCATCATTTTGGACCATGGGCTATAGCCCATATCGTACGGCATACTATAGCGCGCCGTTTTTCATCATTTTTGAAGATTTGAAAAAAATGACGAAATGACAAAAACGATGGGTTATAGCCCATGTTTTTTGAAATTTTGAAAAAAAAAGTTAGCCTCGTTTCTCATCATTTTGGACCATGGGCTATAGCCCATATCGTACGGCATACTATAGCGCACTATTTTTCATCATTTTTGAGGATTTGAAAAAAATGACGAAATGACAAAAACGATGGGTTATAGCTAGTGGTGTCAAAAAATATCGATATGAATCGATAATCGATTTTAACATTAACGATGCGACTACATCGATGCACGTGTGTCTGGATCGGTCAAAATAGCGTCTGCATCGGACGTTGGTTCGATCCTAAAGCTGCGAATCGATATAATTCAACTAACTGCAGGAAAAACACAGATGTACAAGCCCAAAGCGCTGTGCATTGCGACGGGTAGATAGCTTGTAGATCTGCTACTTCCAGCGCAGGACGGGCGCATGCTTATGATGACGCTCTATTGCATCAGCAGCCAGCGACAACAGACGAGCACAGTAGCAGCATAAACCACTCGTTGTCAGACGGAATACACATGCAGATACGAGTCACGACACAGCATGATTGCACATCTGTGCTTTGCCTTTCATCCACGCTTCTATAGCCTTTTACATTTCATTTCCCATCCACGGGCACAAGCAACGTGATATCAACAGCTTCCACCCGATCTGGATGGTCGTGTTGTTTCTGACGAGGGTAGCAACAGTTAGCATGGGAGCTAACATTAGTTTAACTCTGGTCCATATCGTTAGAAGGAGTCCTCCTTAATAACTCTATGGTCCATTCGTTCCCCAACCCTCACACTCGATGCTGCGTTTACACAGACAGACACAAAGACGAATGGGAATATCATTTGGAGCAGGCCGAGCAGCTACTGTACACGTCTGTTTGCATCGACAGTATGACTGTATCGTTGCGTCTGTCCTTGCCACAGCAGGCATGACCTGTCAAAACAATGCACTTCCCAAAGCTCAGAGATATGCCACCAGTCTCCACCACCTATAAATTCAAACCCAGAATGTCTTTCCCCAGCTATCTCATTCCACTTTCATTTATTTTATTCCATAGTCTTAGTTTTTCTCTTATAAAGTTGTTTTTATTAGTTTTCTAATGTTCCCCATGAAAAGCGTCTAAGTACTCAGAGAAGCATTATATAAATAATAATATTATCACTATTATTATTACAACTTTTTTAATTGCCTATTCATTCATTGATTCACTCGTATCCAAATCCATTTGAAATAAAAGCTCACTGATCAGGTCAAATAGGCCTATTGATATGTGATTAATTGAGATTAATTAATCACAAATCCTCCAATTAATTAGATGGTTTTTTTAAGTCCCAACCCTATTCTTTATAGATCTAGCTTCAAATTAAAAATCTAAAAAAGGTTAAATGTGTCAGATCGCACCGTATCGCATCGAATCGCATCGAATCGCCTCAAATTCCACAAAATCGAAATCGCATCGAATTCCACCGAATCGAATCGAATTCGAATCGTTCTGTGTATAAATGTATCGTCTCTGAATCGCATCGTAGCCCATGCATATCGATACGTATCGAATCGTCTTGTAAAGGAGAGATGCACACCCCTAGTTATAGCCCATGTTTTTTGAAATTTTGGAAAAAAAAGTTAGCCTCGTTTCTCATCATTTTGGACCATGGGCTATAACCCATATCGTACGGCATACTATAGCGCGCCGTTTTTCATCATTTTTGAGGATTTGAAAAAAATGACGAAATTACAAAAACGATGGGTTATAGCCCAAGTTTTTTGAAATTTTGAAAAAAAGAGTTAGCCTCGTTTCTCATCATTTTGGACCGTGGGCTATAGCCCATATCGTACGGCATACTATAGCGCGCCGTTTTTCATCATTTTTGAAGATTTGAAAAAAATGACGAAATGACAAAAACGATGGGTTATAGCCCATGTTTTTTGAAATTTTGAAAAAAAAAGTTAGCCTCGTTTCTCATCATTTTGGACCATGGGCTATAGCCCGTATCGTACGGCATACTATGGCACGCCGTTTTTCATCATTTTTGAGGATTTGAAAAAAATGACGAAATTACAAAAACGATGGGTTATAGCCCATGTTTTTTGAAATTTTGAAAAAAAAAGTTAGCCTCGTTTCTCATCATTTTGGACCGTGGGCTATAGCCCATATCATACGGCATACTATAGCGCGCCGTTTTTCATCATTTTTGAAGATTTGAAAAAAATGACGAAATGACAAAAACGATGGGTTATAGCCCATGTTTTTTGAAATTTTGAAAAAAAAAGTTAGCCTCGTTTCTCATCATTTTGGACCACGGGCTATAGCCCATATCGTACGGCATACTATAGCGCGCTATTTTTCATCATTTTTGAGGATTTGAAAAAAATGACGAAATGACAAAAACGATGGGTTATAGCCCATGTTTTTTGAAATTTTGAAAAAAAAAGTTAACCTCGTTTCTCATCATTTTGGACCATGGGCTATAGCCCATATCGTACGGCATACTATAGCGCGCCGTTTTTCATCATTTTTGAGGATTTGAAAAAAATGACGAAATTACAAAAACGATGGGTTATAGCCCATGTTTTTTGAAATTTTGGAAAAAAAAGTTAGCCTCGTTTCTCATCATTTTGGACTGTGGGCTATAGCCCATATCGTACGGCATACTATAGCGCGCTATTTTTCATCATTTTTGAGGATTTGAAAAAAATGACGAAATGACAAAAACGATGGGTTATAGCCCATGTTTTTTGAAATTTTGAAAAAAAAAGTTAGCCTCGTTTCTCATCATTTTGGACCATGGGCTATAGCCCATATCGTACGGCATACTATTACGCGCCGTTTTTCATCATTTTTGAGGATTTGAAAAAAATGACGAAATTACAAAAACGATGGGTTATAGCCCATGTTTTTTGAAATTTTGAAAAAAAAAGTTAGCCTCGTTTCTCATCATTTTGGACCATGGGCTATAGCCCATATCGTACGGCATACTATAGCGCGCCGTTTTTCATCATTTTTGAAGATTTGAAAAAAATGACGAAATGACAAAAACGATGGGTTATAGCCCATGTTTTTTGAAATTTTGAAAAAAAAAGTTAGCCTCGTTTCTCATCATTTTGGACCATGGGCTATAGCCCATATCGTACGGCATACTATGGCACGCCGTTTTTCATCATTTTTGAGGATTTGAAAAAAATGACGAAATTACAAAAACGATGGGTTATAGCCCATGTTTTTTGAAATTTTGAAAAAAAAAGTTAGCCTCGTTTCTCATCATTTTGGACCGTGGGCTATAGCCCATATCGTACGGCATACTATAGCGCGCCGTTTTTCATCATTTTTGAAGATTTGAAAAAAATGACGAAATGACAAAAACGATGGGTTATAGCCCATGTTTTTTGAAATTTTGAAAAAAAAAGTTAGCCTCGTTTCTCATCATTTTGGACCATGGGCTATAGCCCATATCGTACGGCATACTATGGCACGCCGTTTTTCATCATTTTTGAGGATTTGAAAAAAATGACGAAATTACAAAAACGATGGGTTATAGCCCATGTTTTTTGAAATTTTGAAAAAAAAAGTTAGCCTCGTTTCTCATCATTTTGGACCGTGGGCTATAGCCCATATCATACGGCATACTATAGCGCGCCGTTTTTCATCATTTTTGAAGATTTGAAAAAAATGACGAAATGACAAAAACGATGGGTTATAGCCCATGTTTTTTGAAATTTTGAAAAAAAAAGTTAGCCTCGTTTCTCATCATTTTGGACCACGGGCTATAGCCCATATCGTACGGCATACTATAGCGCGCTATTTTTCATCATTTTTGAGGATTTGAAAAAAATGACGAAATGACAAAAACGATGGGTTATAGCCCATGTTTTTTGAAATTTTAAAAAAAAAAGTTAACCTCGTTTCTCATCATTTTGGACCATGGGCTATAGCCCATATCGTACGGCATACTATAGCGCGCCGTTTTTCATCATTTTTGAGGATTTGAAAAAAATGACGAAATTACAAAAACGATGGGTTATAGCCCATGTTTTTTGAAATTTTGGAAAAAAAAGTTAGCCTCGTTTCTCATCATTTTGGACTGTGGGCTATAGCCCATATCGTACGGCATACTATAGCGCGCTATTTTTCATCATTTTTGAGGATTTGAAAAAAATGACGAAATGACAAAAACGATGGGTTATAGCCCATGTTTTTTGAAATTTTGAAAAAAAAAAGTTAGCCTCGTTTCTCATCATTTTGGACCATGGGCTATAGCCCATATCGTACGGCATACTATATCGCGCCGTTTTTCATCATTTTTGAGGATTTGAAAAAAATGACGAAATTACAAAAACGATGGGTTATAGCCCATGTTTTTTGAAATTTTGAAAAAAAAAGTTAGCCTCGTTTCTCATCATTTTGGACCATGGGCTATAGCCCATATCGTACGGCATACTATAGCGCGCCGTTTTTCATCATTTTTGAAGATTTGAAAAAAAGGACGAAATGACAAAAACGATGGGTTATAGCCCATGTTTTTTGAAATTTTGAAAAAAAAAGTTAGCCTCGTTTCTCATCATTTTGGACCATGGGCTATAGCCCATATCGTACGGCATACTATGGCACGCCGTTTTTCATCATTTTTGAGGATTTGAAAAAAATGACGAAATTACAAAAACGATGGGTTATAGCCCATGTTTTTTGAAATTTTGAAAAAAAAAGTTAGCCTCGTTTCTCATCATTTTGGACCGTGGGCTATAGCCCATATCGTACGGCATACTATAGCGCGCCGTTTTTCATCATTTTTGAAGATTTGAAAAAAATGACGAAATGACAAAAACGATGGGTTATAGCCCATGTTTTTTGAAATTTTGAAAAAAAAAGTTAACCTCGTTTCTCATCATTTTGGACCATGGGCTATAGCCCATATCGTACGGCATACTATAGCGCGCTATTTTTCATCATTTTTGAGGATTTGAAAAAAATGACGAAATGACAAAAACGATGGGTTATAGCCCATGTTTTTTGAAATTTTGAAAAAAAAAGTTAACCTCGTTTCTCATCATTTTGGACCATGGGCTATAGCCCATATCGTACGGCATACTATAGCGCGCCGTTTTTCATCATTTTTGAGGATTTGAAAAAAATGACGAAATTACAAAAACGATGGGTTATAGCTAGTGGTGTCAAAAAATATCGATATGAATCGATAATCGATTTTAACATTAACGATGCGACTACATCGATGCACGTGTGTCTGGATCGGTCAAAATAGCGTCTGCATCGGACGTTGGTTCGATCCTAAAGCTGCGAATCGATATAATTCAACTAACTGCAGGAAAAACACAGATGTACAAGCCCAAAGCGCTGTGCATTGCGACGGGTAGATAGCTTGTAGATCTGCTACTTCCAGCGCAGGACGGGCGCATGCTTATGATGACGCTCTATTGCATCAGCAGCCAGCGACAACAGACGAGCACAGTAGCAGCATAAACCACTCGTTGTCAGACGGAATACACATGCAGATACGAGTCACGACACAGCATGATTGCACATCTGTGCTTTGCCTTTCATCCACGCTTCTATAGCCTTTTACATTTCATTTCCCATCCACGGGCACAAGCAACGTGATATCAACAGCTTCCACCCGATCTGGATGGTCGTGTTGTTTCTGACGAGGGTAGCAACAGTTAGCATGGGAGCTAACATTAGTTTAACTCTGGTCCATATCGTTAGAAGGAGTCCTCCTTAATAACTCTATGGTCCATTCGTTCCCCAACCCTCACACTCGATGCTGCGTTTACACAGACAGACACAAAGACGAATGGGAATATCATTTGGAGCAGGCCGAGCAGCTACTGTACACGTCTGTTTGCATCGACAGTATGACTGTATCGTTGCGTCTGTCCTTGCCACAGCAGGCATGACCTGTCAAAACAATGCACTTCCCAAAGCTCAGAGATATGCCACCAGTCTCCACCACCTATAAATTCAAACCCAGAATGTCTTTCCCCAGCTATCTCATTCCACTTTCATTTATTTTATTCCATAGTCTTAGTTTTTCTCTTATAAAGTTGTTTTTATTAGTTTTCTAATGTTCCCCATGAAAAGCGTCTAAGTACTCAGAGAAGCATTATATAAATAATAATATTATCACTATTATTATTACAACTTTTTTAATTGCCTATTCATTCATTGATTCACTCGTATCCAAATCCATTTGAAATAAAAGCTCACTGATCAGGTCAAATAGGCCTATTGATATGTGATTAATTGAGATTAATTAATCACAAATCCTCCAATTAATTAGATGGTTTTTTTAAGTCCCAACCCTATTCTTTATAGATCTAGCTTCAAATTAAAAATCTAAAAAAGGTTAAATGTGTCAGATCGCACCGTATCGCATCGAATCGCATCGAATCGCCTCAAATTCCACAAAATCGAAATCGCATCGAATTCCACCGAATCGAATCGAATTCGAATCGTTCTGTGTATAAATGTATCGTCTCTGAATCGCATCGTAGCCCATGCATATCGATACGTATCGAATCGTCTTGTAAAGGAGAGATGCACACCCCTAGTTATAGCCCATGTTTTTTGAAATTTTGGAAAAAAAAGTTAGCCTCGTTTCTCATCATTTTGGACCATGGGCTATAACCCATATCGTACGGCATACTATAGCGCGCCGTTTTTCATCATTTTTGAGGATTTGAAAAAAATGACGAAATTACAAAAACGATGGGTTATAGCCCAAGTTTTTTGAAATTTTGAAAAAAAGAGTTAGCCTCGTTTCTCATCATTTTGGACCGTGGGCTATAGCCCATATCGTACGGCATACTATAGCGCGCCGTTTTTCATCATTTTTGAAGATTTGAAAAAAATGACGAAATGACAAAAACGATGGGTTATAGCCCATGTTTTTTGAAATTTTGAAAAAAAAAGTTAGCCTCGTTTCTCATCATTTTGGACCATGGGCTATAGCCCGTATCGTACGGCATACTATGGCACGCCGTTTTTCATCATTTTTGAGGATTTGAAAAAAATGACGAAATTACAAAAACGATGGGTTATAGCCCATGTTTTTTGAAATTTTGAAAAAAAAAGTTAGCCTCGTTTCTCATCATTTTGGACCGTGGGCTATAGCCCATATCATACGGCATACTATAGCGCGCCGTTTTTCATCATTTTTGAAGATTTGAAAAAAATGACGAAATGACAAAAACGATGGGTTATAGCCCATGTTTTTTGAAATTTTGAAAAAAAAAGTTAGCCTCGTTTCTCATCATTTTGGACCACGGGCTATAGCCCATATCGTACGGCATACTATAGCGCGCTATTTTTCATCATTTTTGAGGATTTGAAAAAAATGACGAAATGACAAAAACGATGGGTTATAGCCCATGTTTTTTGAAATTTTGAAAAAAAAAGTTAACCTCGTTTCTCATCATTTTGGACCATGGGCTATAGCCCATATCGTACGGCATACTATAGCGCGCCGTTTTTCATCATTTTTGAGGATTTGAAAAAAATGACGAAATTACAAAAACGATGGGTTATAGCCCATGTTTTTTGAAATTTTGGAAAAAAAAGTTAGCCTCGTTTCTCATCATTTTGGACTGTGGGCTATAGCCCATATCGTACGGCATACTATAGCGCGCTATTTTTCATCATTTTTGAGGATTTGAAAAAAATGACGAAATGACAAAAACGATGGGTTATAGCCCATGTTTTTTGAAATTTTGAAAAAAAAAGTTAGCCTCGTTTCTCATCATTTTGGACCATGGGCTATAGCCCATATCGTACGGCATACTATTACGCGCCGTTTTTCATCATTTTTGAGGATTTGAAAAAAATGACGAAATTACAAAAACGATGGGTTATAGCCCATGTTTTTTGAAATTTTGAAAAAAAAAGTTAGCCTCGTTTCTCATCATTTTGGACCATGGGCTATAGCCCATATCGTACGGCATACTATAGCGCGCCGTTTTTCATCATTTTTGAAGATTTGAAAAAAATGACGAAATGACAAAAACGATGGGTTATAGCCCATGTTTTTTGAAATTTTGAAAAAAAAAGTTAGCCTCGTTTCTCATCATTTTGGACCATGGGCTATAGCCCATATCGTACGGCATACTATGGCACGCCGTTTTTCATCATTTTTGAGGATTTGAAAAAAATGACGAAATTACAAAAACGATGGGTTATAGCCCATGTTTTTTGAAATTTTGAAAAAAAAAGTTAGCCTCGTTTCTCATCATTTTGGACCGTGGGCTATAGCCCATATCGTACGGCATACTATAGCGCGCCGTTTTTCATCATTTTTGAAGATTTGAAAAAAATGACGAAATGACAAAAACGATGGGTTATAGCCCATGTTTTTTGAAATTTTGAAAAAAAAAGTTAGCCTCGTTTCTCATCATTTTGGACCATGGGCTATAGCCCATATCGTACGGCATACTATGGCACGCCGTTTTTCATCATTTTTGAGGATTTGAAAAAAATGACGAAATTACAAAAACGATGGGTTATAGCCCATGTTTTTTGAAATTTTGAAAAAAAAAGTTAGCCTCGTTTCTCATCATTTTGGACCGTGGGCTATAGCCCATATCATACGGCATACTATAGCGCGCCGTTTTTCATCATTTTTGAAGATTTGAAAAAAATGACGAAATGACAAAAACGATGGGTTATAGCCCATGTTTTTTGAAATTTTGAAAAAAAAAGTTAGCCTCGTTTCTCATCATTTTGGACCACGGGCTATAGCCCATATCGTACGGCATACTATAGCGCGCTATTTTTCATCATTTTTGAGGATTTGAAAAAAATGACGAAATGACAAAAACGATGGGTTATAGCCCATGTTTTTTGAAATTTAAAAAAAAAAAGTTAACCTCGTTTCTCATCATTTTGGACCATGGGCTATAGCCCATATCGTACGGCATACTATAGCGCGCCGTTTTTCATCATTTTTGAGGATTTGAAAAAAATGACGAAATTACAAAAACGATGGGTTATAGCCCATGTTTTTTGAAATTTTGGAAAAAAAAGTTAGCCTCGTTTCTCATCATTTTGGACTGTGGGCTATAGCCCATATCGTACGGCATACTATAGCGCGCTATTTTTCATCATTTTTGAGGATTTGAAAAAAATGACGAAATGACAAAAACGATGGGTTATAGCCCATGTTTTTTGAAATTTTGAAAAAAAAAAGTTAGCCTCGTTTCTCATCATTTTGGACCATGGGCTATAGCCCATATCGTACGGCATACTATAGCGCGCCGTTTTTCATCATTTTTGAGGATTTGAAAAAAATGACGAAATTACAAAAACGATGGGTTATAGCCCATGTTTTTTGAAATTTTGAAAAAAAAAGTTAGCCTCGTTTCTCATCATTTTGGACCATGGGCTATAGCCCATATCGTACGGCATACTATAGCGCGCCGTTTTTCATCATTTTTGAAGATTTGAAAAAAATGACGAAATGACAAAAACGATGGGTTATAGCCCATGTTTTTTGAAATTTTGAAAAAAAAAGTTAGCCTCGTTTCTCATCATTTTGGACCATGGGCTATAGCCCATATCGTACGGCATACTATGGCACGCCGTTTTTCATCATTTTTGAGGATTTGAAAAAAATGACGAAATTACAAAAACGATGGGTTATAGCCCATGTTTTTTGAAATTTTGAAAAAAAAAGTTAGCCTCGTTTCTCATCATTTTGGACCGTGGGCTATAGCCCATATCGTACGGCATACTATAGCGCGCCGTTTTTCATCATTTTTGAAGATTTGAAAAAAATGACGAAATGACAAAAACGATGGGTTATAGCCCATGTTTTTTGAAATTTTGAAAAAAAAAGTTAACCTCGTTTCTCATCATTTTGGACCATGGGCTATAGCCCATATCGTACGGCATACTATAGCGCGCTATTTTTCATCATTTTTGAGGATTTGAAAAAAATGACGAAATGACAAAAACGATGGGTTATAGCCCATGTTTTTTGAAATTTTGAAAAAAAAAGTTAACCTCGTTTCTCATCATTTTGGACCATGGGCTATAGCCCATATCGTACGGCATACTATAGCGCGCCGTTTTTCATCATTTTTGAGGATTTGAAAAAAATGACGAAATTACAAAAACGATGGGTTATAGCCCATGTTTTTTGAAATTTTGGAAAAAAAAGTTAACCTCGTTTCTCATCATTTTGGACTGTGGGCTATAGCCCATATCGTACGGCATACTATAGCGCGCTATTTTTCATCATTTTTGAGGATTTGAAAAAAATGACGAAATGACAAAAACGATGGGTTATAGCCCATGTTTTTTGAAATTTTGAAAAAAAAAGTTAGCCTCGTTTCTCATCATTTTGGACCATGGGCTATAGCCCATATCGTACGGCATACTATAGCGCGCCGTTTTTCATCATTTTTGAGGATTTGAAAAAAATGACGAAATTACAAAAACGATGGGTTATAGCCCATGTTTTTTGAAATTTTGAAAAAAAAAAGTTAGCCTCGTTTCTCATCATTTTGGACCATGGGCTATAGCCCATATCGTACGGCATACTATAGCGCGCCGTTTTTCATCATTTTTGAAGATTTGAAAAAAATGACGAAATGACAAAAACGATGGGTTATAGCCCATGTTTTTTGAAATTTTGAAAAAAAAAGTTAGCCTCGTTTCTCATCATTTTGGACCATGGGCTATAGCCCATATCGTACGGCATACTATGGCACGCCGTTTTTCATCATTTTTGAGGATTTGAAAAAAATGACGAAATTACAAAAACGATGGGTTATAGCCCATGTTTTTTGAAATTTTGAAAAAAAAAGTTAGCCTCGTTTCTCATCATTTTGGACCGTGGGCTATAGCCCATATCGTACGGCATACTATAGCGCGCCGTTTTTCATCATTTTTGAAGATTTGAAAAAAATGACGAAATGACAAAAACGATGGGTTATAGCCCATGTTTTTTGAAATTTTGAAAAAAAAAGTTAGCCTCGTTTCTCATCATTTTGGACCACGGGCTATAGCCCATATCGTACGGCATACTATAGCGCGCCGTTTTTCATCATTTTTGAGGATTTGAAAAAAATGACGAAATTACAAAAACGATGGGTTATAGCCCATGTTTTTTGAAATTTTGGAAAAAAAAGTTAACCTCGTTTCTCATCATTTTGGACTGTGGGCTATAGCCCATATCGTACGGCATACTATAGCGCGCTATTTTTCATCATTTTTGAGGATTTGAAAAAAATGACGAAATGACAAAAACGATGGGTTATAGCCCATGTTTTTTGAAATTTTGAAAAAAAAAGTTAGCCTCGTTTCTCATCATTTTGGACCATGGGCTATAGCCCATATCGTACGGCATACTATAGCGCGCCGTTTTTCATCATTTTTGAGGATTTGAAAAAAATGACGAAATTACAAAAACGATGGGTTATAGCCCATGTTTTTTGAAATTTTGAAAAAAAAAAGTTAGCCTCGTTTCTCATCATTTTGGACCATGGGCTATAGCCCATATCGTACGGCATACTATAGCGCGCCGTTTTTCATCATTTTTGAAGATTTGAAAAAAATGACGAAATGACAAAAACGATGGGTTATAGCCCATGTTTTTTGAAATTTTGAAAAAAAAAGTTAGCCTCGTTTCTCATCATTTTGGACCATGGGCTATAGCCCATATCGTACGGCATACTATGGCACGCCGTTTTTCATCATTTTTGAGGATTTGAAAAAAATGACGAAATTACAAAAACGATGGGTTATAGCCCATGTTTTTTGAAATTTTGAAAAAAAAAGTTAGCCTCGTTTCTCATCATTTTGGACCGTGGGCTATAGCCCATATCGTACGGCATACTATAGCGCGCCGTTTTTCATCATTTTTGAAGATTTGAAAAAAATGACGAAATGACAAAAACGATGGGTTATAGCCCATGTTTTTTGAAATTTTGAAAAAAAAAGTTAGCCTCGTTTCTCATCATTTTGGACCACGGGCTATAGCCCATATCGTACGGCATACTATAGCGCGCCATTTTTCATCATTTTTGAAGATTTGAAAAAAATGACGAAATGACAAAAACGATGGGTTATAGCCCATGTTTTTTGAAATTTTGAAAAAAAAAGTTAGCCTCGTTTCTCATCATTTTGGACTGTGGGCTATAGCCCATATCGTACGGCATACTATAGCGCGCTATTTTTCATCATTTTTGAGGATTTGAAAAAAATGACGAAATGACAAAAACGATGGGTTATAGCCCATGTTTTTTGAAATTTTGAAAAAAAAAGTTAGCCTCGTTTCTCATCATTTTGGACCATGGGCTATAGCCCATATCGTACGGCATACTATAGCGCGCCGTTTTTCATCATTTTTGAGGATTTGAAAAAAATGACGAAATTACAAAAACGATGGGTTATAGCCCATGTTTTTTGAAATTTTGAAAAAAAAAGTTAGCCTCGTTTCTCATCATTTTGGACCATGGGCTATAGCCCATATCGTACGGCATACTATAGCGCGCCGTTTTTCATCATTTTTGAAGATTTGAAAAATAATGACGAAATGACAAAAACGATGGGTTATAGCCCATGTTTTTTGAAATTTTGAAAAAAAAAGTTAGCCTCGTTTCTCATCATTTTGGACCATGGGCTATAGCCCATATCGTACGGCATACTATGGCACGCCGTTTTTCATCATTTTTGAGGATTTGAAAAAAATGACGAAATTACAAAAACGATGGGTTATAGCCCATGTTTTTTGAAATTTTGAAAAAAAAAGTTAGCCTCGTTTCTCATCATTTTGGACCGTGGGCTATAGCCCATATCGTACGGCATACTATAGCGCGCCGTTTTTCATCATTTTTGAAGATTTGAAAAAAATGACGAAATGACAAAAACGATGGGTTATAGCCCATGTTTTTTGAAATTTTGAAAAAAAAAGTTAGCCTCGTTTCTCATCATTTTGGACCATGGGCTATAGCCCATATCGTACGGCATACTATGGCACGCCGTTTTTCATCATTTTTGAGGATTTGAAAAAAATGACGAAATTACAAAAACGATGGGTTATAGCCCATGTTTTTTGAAATTTTGAAAAAAAAAGGTAGCCTCATTTCTCATCATTTTGGACCGTGGGCTATAGCCCATATCGTACGGCATACTATAGCGCGCCGTTTTTCATCATTTTTGAAGATTTGAAAAAAATGACGAAATGACAAAAACGATGGGTTATAGCCCATGTTTTTTGAAATTTTGAAAAAACAAGTTAGCCTCGTTTCTCATCATTTTGGACCATGGGCTATAGCCCATATCGTACGGCATACTATAGCGCGCCATTTTTCATCATTTTTGAAGATTTAAAAAAAATGACGAAATGACAAAAACGATGGGTTATAGCCCATGTTTTTTGAAATTTTGAAAAAAAAAGTTAGCCTCGTTTCTCATCATTTTGGACCGTGGGCTATAGCCCATATCGTACGGCATACTATAGCGCGCTATTTTTCATCATTTTTGAGGATTTGAAAAAAATGACGAAATGACAAAAACGATGGGTTATAGCCCATGTTTTTTGAAATTTTGAAAAAAAAAGTTATCCTCGTTTCTCATCATTTTGGACCATGGGCTATAGCCCATATCGTACGGCATACTATAGCGCGCCGTTTTTCATCATTTTTGAGGATTTGAAAAAAATGACAAAATGACAAAAACGATGGGTTATAGCCCATGTTTTTTGAAATTTTGGAAAAAAAAGTTAGCCTCGTTTCTCATCATTTTGGACCGTGGGCTATAGCCCATATCGTACGGCATACTATAGCGCGCCGTTTTTCATCATTTTTGAAGATTTGAAAAAAATGACGAAATGACAAAAACGATGGGTTATAGCCCATGTTTTTTGAAATTTTGAAAAAAAAAGTTAGCCTCGTTTCTCATCATTTTGGACCGTGGGCTATAGCCCATATCGTACGGCATACTATGGCACGCCGTTTTTCATCATTTTTGAAGATTTTAAAAAAAATGACGAAATGACAAAAACGATGGGTTATAGCCCATGTTTTTTGAAATTTTGAAAAAAAAAGTTATCCTCGTTTCTCATCATTTTGGACCATGGGCTATAGCCCATATCGTACGGCATACTATAGCGCGCCGTTTTTCATCATTTGTGAGGATTTGAAAAAAATGACGAAATTACAAAAACGATGGGTTATAGCCCATGTTTTTTGAAATTTTGAAAAAAAAAGTTAGCCTCGTTTCTCATCATTTTGGACCGTGGGCTATAGCCCATATCGTACGGCATACTATAGCGCGCCGTTTTTCATCATTTTTGAAGATTTGAAAAAAATGACGAAATGACAAAAACGATGGGTTATAGCCCATGTTTTTTGAAATTTTGAAAAAAAAAGTTAGCCTCGTTTCTCATCATTTTGGACCGTGGGCTATAGCCCATATCGTACGGCATACTATAGCGCGCCGTTTTTCATCATTTTTGAGGATTTGAAAAAAATGAAAAAATGAAAAAAACGATGGGTTATAGCCCATTTTTTTTGAAATTTTGAAAAAAAAAGTTAGCCTCGTTTCTCATCATTTTGGACCATGGGCTATAGCCCATATCGTACGGCATACTATAGCGCGCCGTTTTTCATCATTTTTGAGGATTTGAAAAAAATGACGAAATTACAAAAACGATGGGTTATAGCCCATGTTTTTTTAAATTTTGAAAAAAAAAGTTAGCCTCGTTTCTCATCATTTTGGACCATGGGCTATAGCCCATATCGTACGGCATACTATAGCGCGCCGTTTTTCATCATTTTTGAAGATTTGAAAAAAATGACGAAATGACGAAAACGATGGGTTATAGCCCATGTTTTTTGAAATTTTGGAAAAAAAAGTTAGCCTCGTTTCTCATCATTTTGGACCATGGGCTATAGCCCATATCGTACGGCATACTATAGCGCACTATTTTTCATCATTTTTGAGGATTTGAAAAAAATGACGAAATGACAAAAACGATGGGTTATAGCTAGTGGTGTCAAAAAATATCGATATGAATCGATAATCGATTTTAACATTAACGATGCGACTACATCGATGCACGTGTGTCTGGATCGGTCAAAATAGCGTCTGCATCGGACGTTGGTTCGATCCTAAAGCTGCGAATCGATATAATTCAACTAACTGCAGGAAAAACACAGATGTACAAGCCCAAAGCGCTGTGCATTGCGACGGGTAGATAGCTTGTAGATCTGCTACTTCCAGCGCAGGACGGGCGCATGCTTATGATGACGCTCTATTGCATCAGCAGCCAGCGACAACAGACGAGCACAGTAGCAGCATAAACCACTCGTTGTCAGACGGAATACACACGCAGATACGAGTCACGACACAGCATGATTGCACATCTGTGCTTTGCCTTTCATCCACGCTTCTATAGCCTTTTACATTTCATTTCCCATCCACGGGCACAAGCAACGTGATATCAACAGCTTCCACCCGATCTGGATGGTCGTGTTGTTTCTGACGAGGGTAGCAACAGTTAGCATGGGAGCTAACATTAGTTTAACTCTGGTCCATATCGTTAGAAGGAGTCCTCCTTAATAACTCTATGGTCCATTCGTTCCCCAACCCTCACACTCGATGCTGCGTTTACACAGACAGACACAAAGACGAATGGGAATATCATTTGGAGCAGGCCGAGCAGCTACTGTACACGTCTGTTTGCATCGACAGTATGACTGTATCGTTGCGTCTGTCCTTGCCACAGCAGGCATGACCTGTCAAAACAATGCACTTCCCAAAGCTCAGAGATATGCCACCAGTCTCCACCACCTATAAATTCAAACCCAGAATGTCTTTCCCCAGCTATCTCATTCCACTTTCATTTATTTTATTCCATAGTCTTAGTTTTTCTCTTATAAAGTTGTTTTTATTAGTTTTCTAATGTTCCCCATGAAAAGCGTCTAAGTACTCAGAGAAGCATTATATAAATAATAATATTATCACTATTATTATTACTACTTTTTTAATTGCCTATTCATTCATTGATTCACTCGTATCCAAATCCATTTGAAATAAAAGCTCACTGATCAGGTCAAATAGGCCTATTGATATGTGATTAATTGAGATTAATTAATCACAAATCCTCCAATTAATTAGATGTTTTTTTTAAGTCCCAACCCTATTCTTTATAGATCTAGCTTCAAATTAAAAATCTAAAAAAGGTTAAATGTGTCAGATCGCACCGTATCGCATCGAATCGCCTCAAATTCCACAAAATCGAAATCGCATCGAATTCCACCGAATCGAATCGAATTCGAATCGTTCTGTGTATAAATGTATCGTCTCTGACGCATCGTATTCCATGCATATCGATACGTATCGAATCGTCTTGTAAAGGAGAGATGCACACCCCTAGTTATAGCCCATGTTTTTTGAAATTTTGAAAAAAAAAGTTAGCCTCGTTTCTCATCATTTTGGACCATGGGCTATAACCCATATCGTACGGCATACTATAGCGCGCCGTTTTTCATCATTTTTGAGGATTTGAAAAAAATGAAAAAATGAAAAAAACGATGGGTTATAGCCCATGTTTTTTGAAATTTTGAAAAAAAAAGTTAGCCTCGTTTCTCATCATTTTGGACCATGGGCTATAGCCCATATCGTACGGCATACTATAGCGCGCCGTTTTTCATCATTTTTGAGGATTTGAAAAAAATGAAAAAAACGATGGGTTATAGCCCATGTCTTTTGAAATTTTGAAAAAAAAAGTTAGCCTCGTTTCTCATCATTTTGGACTGTGGGCTATAGCCCATATCGTACGGCATACTATAGCGCGGCATTTTTCATCATTTTTGAGGATTTGAAAAAAATGACGAAATGACAAAAACGATGGGTTATAGCCCATGTTTTTTGAAATTTTGAAAAAAAAAGTTAGCCTCGTTTCTCATCATTTTGGACCGTGGGCTATAGCCCATATCGTACGGCATACTATAGCGCGCCGTTTTTCATCATTTTTGAAGATTTGAAAAAAATGACGAAATGACAACAACGATGGGTTATAGCCCATGTTTTTTGAAATTTTGAAAAAAAAAAGTTAGCCTCGTTTATCATTTTGGACCGTGGGCTATAGCCTATATCGTACGGCATTATAGCGCACCGTTTTTCATCATTTTTGATGATTTGACAGATGAAAAAAAACGATGGGTTATAGCCCATGTTTTTTGAAAAAAAAAGTTATCCTCGTTTCTCATCATTTTGGACCATGGGCTATATCGTACGGCATACTAAAGCGCGCCGTTTTTCATCATTTTAGAAAAAAAATGTAATGAAAACAAAATTTGTATGTCTACTTGGAAGTTATGCACATTTTATGATAGGCCACTCCCATTACATCTCCCCCACCCCTTTTAGCCAGTTGGTCTGAAAGCACATGACCTTCATGCAACATTTCAGTCTTCTACAGCAAATATTGTAGCTGCTAGAGGGACGTTTAGGAAGATTTGACAAAACCGCTGGCGGCCATTTTGAAAAATGGCTGCCACACCCACCAGAATAAGAATTTGGGATGGCCCAATATCCAGTTTCGTTACCAATATATCTGTCAAAACTTGCCAAATTTGGCGCTTACGTCATAAAATGAACGATAGGTTAGCTATGCCGCCTCACTATGGAACGAAAATCATTCCGAGACCATGGGCTATAGTCCATGATCTTGGAATGATTAGTCCACTTTTTCAAATCCTCCAAAATGAAAAACGGCATACTGAAAAACGAGGATTTGAAAAAAAGTTCCATGGACTTCTAATATGGACCCCCAACCCCCAACTGACTGCCGAGTGTGACCGTGGACTGCCATTTTTGGTGGAAGGAGAAGAGAAAACCAAGAGTACCTTCGGGCTTGTCCCTAAATAGACTTGTAACCCAAATGTAGAGAGTACAAACGCAGTAAAGAACCTGGGGGTTATAATCTCTGAAAAGGCAACAATGAGCAGAAAATGAACCATGTAAATACAACAAATTGAGGGCACCGCAGGGAGTTGAACCCCATTCTGGTAAACCAGTAGTACCACACCAGTGCCTTAGTTTGTTTTGTTGTAATTTACAGGTCCAAAAGCAATCACATTCATAATAATTTGAATCATAATGGACTATAAATGATAGCCATGATTATGTCTTACAATTGAAATCGAGAAGAAGACTAAGGAAAAGTCCTCAGACATAAACTAAGAAAATATTTTATTTTTCCGTGCTCATAAAGAGCTGCAAAGTGCTAAAAGTGAAAAGTGCAGCAGAAAACCTTTGGGTCATAGGCCCATCGTCAATGCCTCGCCTACTGACCGGCATGAATTAAGTTTTAGCTGCAAATGGCAGCATAAATAAATCACATCAATACACACCACATAATGTGATGTGAACTGACACCATGAAGCTTCAATCGCACATTATAAAAGACATACATCACATCAATCCACATCACATACCTAACCCTAGCCCTAACCCTAAATTCATCATGTGATGTGGGGATGACGTGATGAAGCCTTACTCACCAATGTGAAATGATACGAGACATAAACACACATCACATACCGGGCCTGTGTTCATATGTGATGTGGGCTTAGATGAAGCTTTACTCACAAATTGGATCTGATAATATAGCACAAACAATGCTCTTATGACCTAGAGGTTTGCTGCTGGACTTCTCACTTAAAGCACTTGGAGCGCTTTATGAACATGAACAAAACAAAAAGATTCTTGGTCTCCGCCCAAGCAGTTGGCCTTAGGTTTGTGGCCAGTCTTTCTAGCCAGTTGTCCCACATTTCTATTTTAAAATCTACATGTTTTCAAAAGAATTGCCCACATTTAAATATACATTACAATTTATGCCATTTGTGGACGATTGACAAATTATACGAGGTGCAAATTATGCAATGGCAGAAGCATTCTTTGGACCCCAGTATTTGTCAGCAATACAGCAACACTATGAACATGAGAACACAACATACATACAACACTGAGGATGACATTAGAACACAAGAGCAATGAACAGAGTGCATGGCGTGCAACGAGCTATCCGCAATTTGTGAAATAATCACATAAAAATATCACATAAATGCACATCACATACCGGCTGTGTTCATATCTGATGTGAACTGACGTGATGGCGCTTTACCAGCAAATGACACAACGCAAATGACGTGAAACGATACAGCTCCAATCAAATGATTAGAAACTGTATGAGAGACACGACCCGACACACGCACCACATACACTAGTGAAGAACTAGTGATAGATAGGAAAGAAAGAAATGACTTATGAAAAATAAAGCAAAATGCGATTAAAAACTCTGACCAGAAAAAACAAGAACTTTATTAAAGCAAAGAATAGAGAGAAGAGAAGATGAAAGGTCGGGGTAGAAACCGTGCATGTTCGATACTAATAGGTTATATTCAATAATGGATGATCTTTGCATCGTGAGCTTGTAGATCAGCTATTTGCTACTTTAGTGTGTGACATGACACTGTAGCATGACCAAGTAAGGAAATTAATTTACAAAAGGTTGAACTATGGAGATACAAGGTTTCTGCCCGACATCAAAAGATAATAAACTACGCCCACTTACCTTCAATATCAGCACTAAACAAAACAAACTAACCAACGAAGAAAATCTGCCATAATTTTCTTCCTGTTAGTTTGGACAGATCTACAGCATAGAAGGCTGTAAACAGTGTTAAGCAGGCTACATGCTACCATAATGACACCGGAAATAAGTCGCATGACGCCAAATCACATTTTGTACACACAGTCCACTAGTGAAGAACTAGGGCAATGGGCAAGGAGAAATAAAAAAAATACTTTTTTTTATTAAAAGAGAAAGGAAATAGAAATTCGAATAACTCGACACAGAAAACAGCACAGAAAGACTACAACAGAACATACATAATGTGATGTGACGTGACGCGACAGCTTTACCCGTAAATTATGTTAAACAATACATAAATCACATTGCGGCATGTGATGTAGAGTGGCATTATACACAGATTACGTGAAACGATACACGGTGCGAATGACAACCTATGGTATGGTAGCATGTAGCATGTAGCCCACTTACACAAGCATCAGGAATCAAAAGGTTCATTACTAACCTTCACTGCCAACAGCACCCAGGAGTGGCAACAGCACTGTACCTTCAATACCGACGTCGCCTTGTCAGCTTCACGTTCTGAAATGACAAGAAAAATATATATCTATTTAGTTGTCGGCCTACAGGATGACATTTTGTAAGTCATAACAGTCACTGAAAGCTGTGTCACCAATATCTTACTTTATTATTGTCACAAATTGTGATTAAAGCTCCTATAAGCAATAATGTCAATTTTAATGATTTTTATTTCATTCAGCAATGAGTAAAACCCACATGATTTAGTCTCTGCGATACATCTAGGGGCCACAATCTGCAGTCAAAGATATTCCTAGAAGCTTTGTCATTGGTCAGAGAAAAAAAAAGAACCCGGTCAAAATGACTGACCAATCAGGAAGTAGACAGGCAAATCGACCAATGACAAAGCTAGGAACATCTTTGAATGCAGATTGTGGCCCCAAGATGTGTCAGAGACAACATTGTTTTACCCATTGCTGGCAGTCTGAATACCATTTTTTTTAAAGTATACATTTGACATATTGCTTATAGCAGCTTTAATGATTCAACCCATTAAACGGCGACTTCACCCCTTTTGCAACCAGAGCTTATTTTAATGATGTTTGGGAGACAAGAAACACTTTCCTGGGTTTTTTATGTGGGTAATCGTCGTTTTTAGATATGTAGTATTTCAAGTGTCCATGGGCTCCATGATGTCATGGACAATGGGCTCACTTCCTCCCTAGACTACATGTTGTCTCAGTAAGACAGCCCTCCCCTATGCACAAGGAGCAGTGCACCAAAGCATTATGGGAATTGTAGTCTGGGTAGGAAGTGTCCATGAAATCATGGACACATTGAAATACTAAAAACACATAAAAACCTCAGTAAGGTTTTTCACCCAAACATATGTAAAATCATATGTATGACAATGAATGGTCAACTTGTCATGTAATGGTGACACTGCCCTCGTTTCTACTACAGCCACATGTAATCCAGGTACATACCATGGGGGGGCTTCCGTCGCTCAGTTGAAGATAGCCGGTATTAATAGAGCCGCGTAGGTTGTATGGCACAATACGTCCCGAGCACCGTACGCCTCGTAATCTCAGGGAGCGTTCGTTGACACCGTTATACGTTTCAGCTCAGCCGAGTAGACACTCTATTATCAATACCAGCCATCTCCTGATGACCCCATCCAAGGTCACACATGACACCAAGGTCACATGATTAACCTGCAAGACATAAATAAAAACAACATTACTCTTTATCCAGATTTCATACATTGTAAAATTCATATAATATTAAAAGGATATTTCACTTTATCGTCTACTCAGGCTTATGTGAACACTGCAGACAGCTTTTAAGTTGCTTGATTCAGTATTTAAATATTCATTTTAGCTTTTTAGCATTTTAACTTAAAAACTGTCTGTAGTGTTCACATAAAAAAAGAGTAGATAATACAATGACAAAAAGTTAGTTTTTTAAAGTGAATTGTCCCTTTAAGATATTGGTAAAAAAAAATCTAAACTTCAAAATCTACATTATATAACTTGAGTCAAAGTTAAAAGGTTTTGGCATCAAAATGTACTTAAACATTTCAAATGGGACAATCTTGGTCATTTTGAACAGAAAAAAACCTTTTGAAAATAGCAGATCTAAAAGCTCACAATGTGTCACATCACATTCACAATGCATTGTGAGCTTGTAGATCAGCCATTTTCACAGACAAGACAATGCTTTTGTTGCGATCAAGGCCCAAGGCCTCAGTCACACATAAGCATATGTTCTGGGCTCTGCCTGTGTTTGATTGCCCCCCAAAATCAAACACAAATGTTTGGTCAAAGCATGTGCCTCCCATTGGAAATGCATTGGGGCGGCCATTAAACAGACAAGACAAATTTTTTTTTGTGTGATCGAGGCCCAAGGCCAAAGAACGAGTCCTATAAAAGGACAAACATTGCTGACATTGTTGTCCATTTAGTGTCACAATAAACAACAGTCTTATAAATACTCTGTTTAAACAATAAACAGTCCTATAAATCATCTTAATGTCTAAACAACAACAGTGCTCAAGGATAAAACCGTGTTTCTCAAACAAACGCTTCTTACCTTGGAACAATCAGCTCTGCTCACAGACAGCATGAAGTGGATCCCAAACCAAACAGCATGCTGGGAAAAAACATGGCCGCTCCTATTTAAATCCAAAGCCCCGCCCACTGGATCCGGTCACCTGTTCAACTAGTCCGTCCGTCATTGGTCCGTTGATTTGTGTTTGGATCATCCACTGTTGATGTAACTGCTGTGTGCACCACACACACACACACACACACACACTCATGCACTCACGCATGCACGCACGTGCATTATTTCACCCTTTGGTTGGTTATAAAGGCTTATATTAATAAACACAAGGACGTGTGTGTCTGTGGCTGTCTGTATCAGCCTTTATAGGTTTGTTTATTCCGCCATCTTGTTTGATATTTGTTTGAGTGTCACCACCATCAGCCTTTAACAGGTGTTCAATCAGGCAAATGAGCACCAGCAGCCATCTAGCAGCTGATGCACTCTGGGAGATGTAGTTGTTGAGACTGTAGAAGTTGTCTGAGGTGTCTTGTAGAAGATCCATGCTCCATTTATGAGTTTTAACTCAACAATAACGATTCATTATGAACTAATAACCTATAAGCTCATCAAGTGTGGTAGGACAAGGTGTCAAATCTTGAGGTCCTGCAGAAGTGTGGTCTACCCAGTGTTGAAAGCCTGATCATCAAGGCCCAGTTCCGGGCAGTAATGATACTGCCTGTGATACTGACATGATACTGATACGATGTAAAACTTTTCTCAACAATATGACCCGTAATTACATTATTAACTGTGAATTGAGCGGCTACATGTAACACATTATTGAGTAACACATTAAATGAGTAGTGATATGGCTGACTGAGTAAAATAAAACAATCTACCTGAAAATAGATAGCTATAAGTGAAGAGCAATTTCCGCAATTTCCGCAATTACCATTTCCGCAAAGGGATATTTCTCATCCATTTTTTTATTCAAAATTTCAGGAAAAAAAAAGAAAATACAAGAATTTCTCAGATATACATTTGGAGATGGCATGTCAAAAATACACCATCTCAACTATAGATGTGAAAACACTTTGAGGCCTCAGATACAGAACTAGGAAGAAGATAAAGGCTAGCAGAGCTTTTTGATCCCCCCCCCCCCCCCCCCCACAGACTGTCAAATGTTGTTAAAGTGAATAAAACAATAGCAGATCAAGGGCCCCTTCTGAAGTTGTAGGAATGCAAATCATAGAATTAGAAGCATGGTACTGATAAACCTCAAACTAATTATTGCGTTTTTGAATGCATTGATGCATCCTCCATTAAACCTGAGGTTTGCATTAAGAACATTCTGAAGAAGATAAACCAAATTTAGATAAAAAATGATTATTATTATTGACATGTATTATTTTCAGTCAGTATACTTTGTATATTCCTCACAATCTGGCAATGCGAAAAGCAACTATCCTATTGTAAACATAGGCCTATGATCTGACTCTACTCATGTTGTGTACTCTTCATCATGGCTACCCGTAATCTACTAGACATCCGTGTCTGATTCACATCCACATATTTCCTTACCTTACCAGTCAGTCATAACAGGTTTATTATGACTGACTCGTAACTAAAGAGCTTTGACATATATATTCACAAGACTAACTTTGTGTCTGTTGGAAAAACTGAAAGACCAGAAATAGGTCACAGATGTCCATATATTTTGTCATCACATACACTCAAACTGAAATGCCATTAAAGAAATGTAATAAGTAGCAACATAAACACAGTTGGCGTTTGTGAGTGGTAATCTTTATGCCACACTCTATGATGCCCACTTACAATCCAACTGTGATAATTTCCCCCAAAGATTTCTACTTTTTTCGATTGTACAGTATGTTTAAGAGGAACCCAGTACAACTACATGCGCCCGAGATTTTACCTCAAAGATCACATCAGAAGTGTATACTAGTGACCTGGCTATACAGTATGACTCCGATTTTGTTTTATTTTATTGCATTTGGGGTGTTATTTCAACACGTCATTTGTTTTTAAATCAAATGCCATTTTATGCATATTGCCCTGAGACAGTGCCCTCTGTATGCCCCCTAAAAGATCTAAAAGCTACTGTGCCGTCATTGCACTTGACACTGGAGAGGATTTGGATTCCGTCAGGTGATTCTTGGAACCAGCAGCATTACTGTAAGCAGCAGTAGAACAAGTGTATTACTTGCAATTCATCAAAAGGATGACCCAAAGTGAGTCCACACAAGTTCCAGAATGGTTACAAAATTGGTGTTTACAGAACACAGCCTGGCTATAGGGCTTGACATACTTTGTTGCATGTGTGATGTTGTCTTGTACCGAAAATAGATCTGCAAGCTCACACGCAATGCATTGGGCGCTTGTAGATTGGCTATTTCCAGTGTGCGCAACAACCGAGTATGAATCCGGCGTATGCTGGACATGAGTCTAGACCTCAGTGAAGAATCGGCAGGCGTACAGGAGAAATGATGGTGCACGTGTGACCACAGTGTGTTTTGGGGCAGAAGTAAAGAGAGTTGCAAGTTCTTGGCGACATTCAAATCACACTGCCAACAAAAGCAGTTTGTGCTGAGGCTTTGGTTCCAACATTGACCTAGAAACCACTTGAAACTCTCAGGGCGGATGTGCATTGTGGAATTCCAAGTGTTCAACCACATTGGAGGTGGAGTCACTGCTATCTCGTATTGTAGAGGCAAAGAGAAATCCTTGCTAGACTTCACAGTACAGACGCATATACAGGATAGGATCATATAAAAGGTTGTTGTGTGAGAACAGCATGGCAGAGACATTTCAAAGTGTGGAATAGTTTGTTGTAATGTGGATTTGAACTGACAAATTGATATACTCCTCATATAAATGTACTGTGGAGGTAAAAAATATGTTTTCCCTTTCTTTTATAATAAGAATAATCTCCATAACTGATTTATGTATGAGAAAATAATAACCTGTTTTGGTAGTCTGAGGATTCCAGGTTGTGAAATTGATTGTGCTGCAGAGTTGGTGCATGAGATGGAATGTCTGATGGTGTTGACGTTGTGTCCTGGCCTCTTTTTGATACTACACATTGCACAGTTCCAAAGCCTTAACAACACTGCAAACCATCCGCTCAAAAATAAACGCAACAATAAATGTTTTAATCTGTTCTCATATGACAAATTGACAACGCAGACAATCTGCATTGTTTCTGCACAGAACGAGCCTCTGCATGGCACCGCACCACAGGCCTCTGTTGGCCTATCAGTACAGTACAGTACTGGTATCACATACATACACTGTTCCCTTTTAACTCATACACCTATACACTTGCCTTCCTAAAGGATCATTAGACCAGAAGCTGATTGAACAATCTTGGGCACAGGACAACAATTCAAACCACCACCAAGAGAGATTCCATCCAAGGTGTGAGGTCTTATCGAGATCCCTGCAGGGATTTACTGTATCCAGAACACGAGGGTTTATCCAGAGACAAGGGTTTTCTATGAAAACTTATAGAGAGGGTGAAATGTTTTCTTTTTTCCTTTTTCTTTTTTTTTTCTTCTTTTTTTCTTTTTCATATGCATACATATATTCAAAAAGAGTGAGGTAGATACATACTTGAAGGAAAAATAAAATAAAGTAAAAGTCCCCCAGTCATGACACCAAAGAAAATACATACAAAAGAAAGTCCAACTTTATACTGAATCATGGGGCATTTTATACAGTGATTTAAACTGATATCACAAAAAAAGGAAAAATAAAAAAAATAAATAAATAACACTCCTACAGGAAAAGGAAAATAATTCAAAGAAGGAAGAAAATAAAATCACCAAGCATCATTTCAAAAGATGAGGAAGAATCCTTCAAAAACACTTTTTCTTTTCTTAAACTACTCAGCCTCCATGTAAGACCTATTCCATGAATGACATTGACATGTCATCCCGTCCCTGGACATTAACCCATCATTTTTGTTTGTGTTGTTTTTCTTTTGGTTCACAGATAGGATGATGATGACCAACAATAAGACCTGTTGTCGGAATTAGCAAGTCAACAGAATGCAGCAGAAGTGGCATAATATTGCGCTTGAGGAGATTTAACGCAGGAAACAAACGAGAAGGAAAAAAAAGTTAAAATGACTGAATGGTTGTTCCAAGTGGTTGGGATAATTAAGGCAAATGAGACAACCCAATTAGCCCTATTAACAGGAAATGGGATGGGTTAAAATACCAGACTCTGGTGTGGGGAAAACATCCTGCATGCTTGAACTTGTCCTGACTTCAAAAGGAGCCACCGGGGAGGGGAGTAGGCCTACGTGTACCACAGTGGCGCTCACTTTATTTAAATTGACTTGTATTTGGCTGTGGACCACCTTCACCATAGATGAGCCATTTTCAAATAGCCGTGGTTTAACTTGATTTTGATGCTGCATTGACCCAATTCTGCTGGGGACCACCCTTTAAACCTTCTGACAACCACTGACGTTCTGTACCCGTCATGGAGGCTGGGGGTGGGGCAGATAGGTAGCCTGGGTTCCAGCCTGATTCGCTGCGTTCCGTAGATTTGTAATTGTCACTCCGTAGCTTTACTTTATTTGTTTATTTAGATGGGACAATGCACTTAATTCCATAAATGCCATGTAAATACACCAGATTTAGCAAAATTGCTCATTTTCATCCGCAGTCCCCAGACTCCCCACAGTAAAACATAAAACAAAACAAGCAAACAGTACCTTACATTAGGAAACAAAGCATTTAAAAACATACATACACAAGGAAAGCACAAAGGTAGCGGAGTGACAATTACAAATCCACTGAACGCAGCGAATCAGGCTGGAAACCAGGCTAGCAGTTAGGAGGAGGCTAGGCGTAGGTACTGTACATGTCATGGAGGAGTTTATGTGTACTGTACCTGTCATGGAGGTTCAGAGAGGGGTGGGGCACCCTTGGACTCCCATGAAGCACGAGGATTGTACTACTACAACAACAACAACAAAAAAGGTGAGAAAAGTAGAGGACAATCATGAGAATGTATGGAGAAAGCAAAGCCTTTACTTTGACCTGAGATTGAGACGCACCTAGAGGACAACACTAGGTGCAGTGCTAGACATCTAGAAACATAAAGAAAGAAGGGTGCAGGAAGTACACGCTCAGACATGGAGCTAAGGTGTCCATTCCTAATAATAATTATTATTATGATGATGATAATAATAATAATAATAATAAGTATAATAATAATATAAAGACATCTACAAAAAGAAGACAGAAGGAAACATTTCATAAAAAAATAAAAGGCAATGAACAAAATGTAGTGATAAAGAAGACCTTTTGGGGTAACTTAAACCTTTTTTTGTGTCGGACTTTGTAATTTTCGTATTTTCGAAATGGACTGTAGTGGAAACCATATAATATCAAACCTGAAGGATATAATGTGTGTGTGTGTGTGTGTGTGTGTGTGTGTGTGTGTGTGTGTGTGTGTGTGTGTGTGTGTGTGTGTGTGTGCGTGTGCATGTGCGCGTGTGTGTGTGTGCTGTATATCATATAGCTATACTGTGTGTGTGTGTGTGTGTGTGTGTGTGTGTGTGTGTGTGTGTATATATACATACACAGACATAGACATGGACAAAAAGAGAAACATAATAAAATAGCAGCTTTGTTCTGTACAGACACAGAGGCGGACATCTGAACCGTAAAAAGGCTATAAAAGTGACAGACCAATGATGGGTATAAAAGTGATTCTGCATCTAACATACACTGTAAGACCTCTCTTTATATGTATATATATAATTATTATTCATATTTATTTATATACGTATATGTATGTAATTGTAGAGAGTCCTATGACTAGTCTAAAAGAGACCTGTTGTGGAAAACCTGACTAGGCTACAGAATAGAAGAATCTTCACAGATCCAATAATTTATCTAATCTCTACTAACCAGATCTTTATCTGTTTAATGTTGTGTATTTGGTGCTATGTCTGTTTAAACAGTCTCATTGAGAGATGTTGATCTCTAGGATGAAACTTAAAAGTTAAAAATGACAGATTAATGCTCTGATTTTAAAGTTTGGAGAACTGGAAACAAAACAGGGAAAATCCTAAAAATCTGTGAAACTCAGCGATTAGCATTGTGAGAATTATGCGTGTGAGTTTTTTCTTTCTTTCTTTCTTTTTTTTGTTGTTGTTGAATCCAATGTCGAGCTATGGCTTTGATTCAGAGTTGGCTGACTTATAGGTCACATGCATACAATTCCTTCAGATAATACAAAAAATGTGTGGGGGGAAAAAAAGTAATTCATTCATTTCAGACCTGGGGTAATCCATCAGAAATATACTAAAACATGTCTGATATCTGCCCCAAGTTGCCACATTTTGTCCACAGAGCGTTATCAGTGGCCCTTTCTTGGGTTTAAATTGAGGAAATGACCGAGGCTTAAAACATACTCAATATGATGGAGGCCAACAACTTTGTTTTGTCATCTCCATGTAGTTAGCTACCAGGTTTTCGATTAGATTCACAGTAGAATGATGGTCTACCTTTATGTGTAGTTTTGTGTAAGTGATAATGTGTTGGTATTATATTATTGCCAGTAGCATAGACTCTTGTCTCAACTCTGAACCATAGCCATATTGCAAGAAGGGAGACCTATACAATGTTTTAAGAAAAACTTAATTTGGCAAATGTTTGGCAGATACACAATAGCCCCTTCTCTTCCATTTTCACCCACTCCTGAAAGGATCTAAAAAACATAGAAATATCAACAGGAAAATCGCACAATGATCGTAGTCCAAAAATTCATGGTTGAGGCATCCTCACACGGCATGAGCTAGTCTCACGCTCATGGAAATAAAGTCATATCAATGGAAAGACATTTTGGAAATGGAGCTATATCATATTATAGAGAGAATCATGTGTTGGTATAAATACACACTCAGATATCCACAACATCCTCTCTAAAATCATCATCAAAAAAGTGCTCTTCTGTTGGATTTGCTGGCAGATATGCTAGGAAATTATTATCTTCAGTTCATGTCTTACAAATAACTTGTACGTTAGGATAAATGCCTGTGTCAATGTCCTTCTTCTTGAAGGAATTGTGTAACAAACGTACAATACAGGCCACACAGGAAGGAGACTGCAGCGCTCCCCAGTCTTAAAGCCACAATACTCCAAACGCTTTAGCAAGGTTTCTGTGCTGTATCAGTCTCCATAGAGTTCATCATTGACCTCAGTACTGCAACCATAAAGAAGTGCAGAGATCAGCCTACTGCTTTACACATCTCTTACCTCATCCATCCCTCCATTAAGAGACTGGAGGGGGGGGGGGGGGTGCTACCCTGTGTGAGAGGAGGAGGGGGCTGGGCTGGCCCGCCGGGGGGGCTGATATCAGCAGGCCGAAGACTGGGGCAGTGGCAGAGCGCGTTCATTCTTCCTGCCGCCGTTCATATGTGCATAGGGCTGCATCTCGTCAAAGTTGGGCCGCAGCAGCACCATGGGCCCGTTGGCCGAGACCTGTCCTGAGTGCTTGTTGTCCAAGGCTTGGCCCCCCGGAGGAGACCCCAACATGGCTGATGCAGCCGCCGGGGCCGTGGAAGGCGAGCCGGGTCCCAGTAAAGGAGCGGCGGGGCCTTGCATGGGGGATAACTGCTGCTGGGGAGGCGGCGTGCCTCCGATGGCACTGACGCTCCCCGGAGAGGGGGCGGGGACGGCAGAGGGCTGCCGGGTCATGGACGCGGGGTCCAGGGGAAAGTTCTCCATGTTCTCCACCTCCATGTCCAGCTCCTCGGTGTCCGGCGGCTTGTTCTCGTCGCTGAAGAAGAAGCTCATCTCCCGGAAGGGAGGCTCCAGGTCCTCCTTGATGCTGTTGATGATCTCCAGGAAGGACGGACGCATCTTGGGGTTGTACTGCCAGCACATCCGCATCAGCTCGAATCTGCACGCAGCACACACACACACACGCGCACACACACACACACACACACACACACACACACACACACACACACACACACACACACACACACACACACACATTTTAGATTTTCTGTTTTACACACCATTATAATGTTTTTGATCATCATAGCACTGTGACGGCCCCCTGGGCCTTTAGTCTACTATATGGGGTTCTGTGTGTGTATGTGTGGCTGTGCCTTTAACAGTTCTGTTGCAGTGCTGGATTGGAGGGCGGAGCCAGAGATGATGAGTGGAAGGGGAGACACCAGGCCAGTGTCCTCCCCAAACACTATTTAAGACACCTGCTCTCACAGCGTTACAGATCTGCATTTCTCCACAGGCTGCAGGGACAGCCGCAGGAGAGCACCCTTGTTCTTGTTTGTTTGGTTCTAAGTTAAATTATTTAATTATCTCTTCACGTAGTATGAAGATAAAAAGTATGAAATAAAATACTTATTTTTGGATTGTCCTCTGGTGTCGTTTCCCCTTTTTCGTTATGGCCCCAGAGCCAGCCATAACAGCTCCCACTTACTGAATGTCAAGTCTCCAGGTTTTCTTCAGAATGTGTATGGCAATCATTTACTATGACACTATCGCACATTAGGAGTCCACTAGTACTAGTAGAGGTTCTCAAATGTTTAATTTGAAAAGACCCCCTTAACTCTGATAGTGTTCAAATGGAAACAAGGGTCCTTTTGCTTTCATTTGAACACTCTCCGAGTTACAGATCTGTTTTGTCATTCAGGGCTATCTATGTGTTTTTGGTAATATTATTGTCCACTCATTTTGTATGTCCATGTTGACTAAAACGTCCACCATAAGCCAACATGGCGATGACCCCTGATGAGATGAGATGAGATTCAATTTATTGTCAATGTACAGTACAAGTACATATTTGATCTTTTATTTACAGTTTCTATTCCCTTAATAGACTTCATATTTTGTGGAAAAAATCTTTCTGTTCAGTTTAAATCTGCTGTGTCTGTTTCACACCAGCAGGTGGCAGTGCACACCAGTTTGTCAGTATGTCTAGGGCCAAAGCTCCAGAAGTCTGTCTATGCTATATCTACAAACATATCACCCTGACATGCAGAAACTGTACACAAATTAATATAGGAAACACACTTTTAACCTTGTAACACATACATTCCATTAAAAGGTTAGTTCAGATTTTTGGACTTAAAGCTGTAGGAAATACTAGATATTAATTGATTCCCTGAGACCCATGGTGGGAGTTCTGGTCTGGTGTTGGTGAATATTCAGTAGTTCCGGTCATTTGGTGGGGGGCACTGGGGGCCATGCATAAAATAATAATAATGCATTTTAGAGTGACCGGATGGGAACCACAAGGTTCCCAGTTCGAACCTGGGCTCCCCCAGAGTTACTGTCGAAGTGTCCTTGAGCAAGACACTGAACCCCTAATTGCTCCCGATGTGCTAGTTGGTGCCTTGCATGGTTTCCGCTGCCATCGGTGTGTGAATGGGTGAATGTAATGCACAATCTATGTAAAGCGCCTTGGATAAAGGCGCTATATAAATGCACCATTTACCATTTACCATTTACCATTTACAAGGTTAAAAGCATAGCAAAAGAAATAAAATAAAAATAAATGAATCCACAAAACTAGCGTCATTTGTATTGTTCACCTATTTCTGCATATACCGGTAGTGCAACTTTCATTCAACTTTGACCCCTCTGTCACATGGAACTAACTGTTTTGTGCTGCTGCTGCTGGACACAAAACATAGTTGTCACAGAGGGTTCTAAGTTGAACGAAAGTTGTTATATGCTTGCTAGAAATAGGTCAACAATACAAATGATGCTAGTTCTGTGTATTTTTAATACGTGGCCCCCAGACCCCCACCAAATGACCAGAACTACTTAATATTCTCCAAAATCAGACAAGAACTCCCACCACGGGACTCATGGAATCAATTAATATCTTTGCAACCACTATATTAATGGCAAGTATTTCCTGGCTACAACTTTAAGTCCAAAAATCTGAACTAATCCTTTAAAGCCAAGTATTCTCACTAAACTGGTCACTTTGAGTTTAGTAATGGACTTTGTATACAGCGGCAACATAAATCATACATAAGCACATACCGTGCCAGGTCGGCAGCAGAACTCGGGGAATGTCAAAACAACATCATAAAAGAGAGAATTATTACAGTTTGGTGTGGTGCTACACCACACACCACAACTTCAATTATACACAAACAAGCTAAGAATACCCTTCAAGCACTACTAACACCTCAGTCATCATCTCTCTCACTCCTTCTGTCTGAGCTTCCTCTTGCGCGCTCTCTCTCTCTCTCTCTCTCTCTCTCTCTCTCTCTCTCTCTCTCTCTCTCTCTCTCTCTCTCTCTCTCAGCTTTTGCCTGCCTCTGCAACAGCCTGTGTTCAGCTGGGTGCCAACTCTACTCCACAGCAAGGAATTGTGGGTAGTGCTTTCCTAAGCATGCGTCTCGCTTAGAACTCTGAAGCATGTTAGCTTGTTTTTGCAGTGAGCTCCCTTTAGAGGTTGACATTCACATGTCAAAAGCCCGGGCTATGAGACCTGCCATGAAAAGCAGTGTAATGTTTGGAGCCAGGCCCTGAATGCGGCTCAGAGTAACCTGTCTGCTCGGTGCTCTCACACAGTGCCATCTGTCGCTGCACAGAAGACCGGAAAAAACGAAAAAACAAAAACACTGCAATAAATCCTGCCTGCTTGTCAGCTCACAGAGACACATGCAATCACCTTTTAGGGCATGTCATGAATAACGCTGGAGACACATTCAGTGGGAATCCACACATCCACATCCAGTCCCATGGCTCTTCTTCACAGAACCAGCAGGGTCAAAGAGTTCAGTGTCTCTGTGATTACACCTGATACTCGCATGCAATGTTTGCCTTTCGACCACACCGGTAGTAATTCAATAATCTGTGTAGATGAAAACAAATCTGGATTTACCATCAGGCTTGGAGGTGGTCAGGCTTGCACTGTGATAGAAACTAAAGTATAGTGGACACTGCCCAACCGACCACAATGCCACACTGTCACTTGTTGTGAGCAATGTGAATATAACATGGAGAGAAAAAAACAGAGAACTAGTAATGTGGACGCAGATTGAAGGTCAGGATGCAGAACAATTTGGAGTCACGACTCGAGTCACAACATTAATTATTTAGGACCAGGCATCAAAATTGTAACCCACATCCTACGATGGATAGATAAGTTGATCAAGCGCTGCAAGCAGCAGGATACACTAACATCTCATGGATTGGTTTTTACGTCCAGATACCCCGTCCAGGACAGGCTTCAGACTCCGCTCAGATCTGAACCCATTAACACAGCGGTGTCCAAACTACGGCCCGCGGGCCAACTGCGGCCCGTGATCCATTTTTAATTGGCCCGTATCAAATTCTAAAAATATAATGGAATATGGCCCGCACATGAAACTTGCACTTGACTGTATTGTATTTCTTAGTTTTAACACTAGGTGGAGCTACTGTCTTGAACAAGGCAGCTTCTCCACAAAACCAAAACCGATACCTAAGAAACTTTTTCCCACTCGAGTGATAGATTGACAGGTTCCTAACCAATCAGATTTCGAGTTTGCCCTAGCTGGCCTTTGGCGACATTAACGTCGTGCTTGGATCCCATCTGCTGAAAATATTGTCCAATGAGAAAAGAGTAGGCTACTGGGTGTTTGAAACCTTCTGCGCGAGTTTCCATCTGTGGGTTGATTGAGCTCGCTAAATTAACAGATTTAACTCACAAACAAACACCAAAAATGACTGGACTAGGAGAACATACTTTGGTGGTGGATTTACAGTCAAAGCCCTTTTCGAGAAGGAAGGACTTCAAGAAAAGCTTGCCATTGTAACGAAGGGTCGGCATGATATATGATCAGCCATGGTAAGGATATTATGACATGCGATACGATACGATGCAGCTTATTGATCGATTTATGGCCGGGTCCGTGTTGAAGAGAATAACAAATTATACGTTAGTGGGCCCTCTCTCTCTCTCTCTCTCTCTCTCTCGCGCGCGCTGTGTGCGTGTGTGCTGTTTAGTCCCCCGTGACAGGTTGACACTTGACAGGCTGCATCTTATTGTTTGTTTGTGCACGCACGTTTATGCACGGGCGGCCGTTCCGCGACCGTCCCGGATGGTGATGTAGGCTGTTTTATTTCTGTAAGCATATTCAATTAACAAGCATAATTGCAAACGCACTGAGCACTTACTATGAGACCTAGCAGATCATGTCTGTCTGTCTGTGTGTGTGTGTGTGTGTGTGTGTGTGTGTGTGTGTGTGTGTGTCTGTGTGTGTGTGTGTGTGTGTGTGTGTGTGTGTGTGTCTGTGTGTCCCACCTTTGTGCCCATATATGGAGCTGAGTGATTTGTTTGTGATTGATGCAACACACTCCATATTTGGACGTATAACTGCTTTGGGGACTCCTTATATGGTTATGGCTAAGTTAAAAACTTAACTTAAAAATAATAACTTAAAAATAAATCTTAAAAAAACCCAAATATGTACGAGCTGCGTTCGCTTCCCGCGTTTGCGCGTCTTACTGGTTTACCTACATTTGATTGATTTTGCTAACTTTAATACACAACGGGTGAGGCGATATACCTCATCTCTAGTGAGTGGCCCAGCCCTTCCTATATTTTTCTGGATTTGGCCCTCAGTGAAAAAAGTTTGGGCACCCCTGCATTAACATCTCATGTCCAGTGAAAACCTCATGGTGATATTGCACATTTTACAAATGGTGTTTAACCCATTTTGACCTGAGATCAGATTAAAAAAATGTCTTCTACATCCTGACAGTTTTCTGAAAAAGCTATGTTTGTATGTCAGTGGTTCTTCGATTTTTCAAAAATAGCAGACCTACAAGCTTGTAGTGCGCCACTCGGTGGCGCGCTATGAGCTTGTAGATCTGCTATTTTTCAATAGCTAAAGCATAACATAATACTAACACCAAAAGGGGTTCCCGCCCAAAATGGGTTTAAATACAGTAAGTATTGTTGCTACTGTATACCGATCTCTACTTTGATACCAATACCAGCCACTGCATCCAGATTTAAACAAAGTCATTGAAGTCATTATAAAAGGCATTATAATGTGTTATGATTGCGCTATAAGTGCTTTTAACTTTTAAGCCGATTACAACACTTTTATAATTGACCTTGTTTATAAGTAATTATAAAAAGGCTTTATAATGTTTTATGTTATTTTTATGATTATTTCTGAGTTCATATAAATGAGCCGTAGCCTGCGGAGTTATCTCAGTCAGACTCGAGGGAGTTGCTCAAAGGTTCATACTATACTCAAGGGGTTAACATGCTGAATTTCTATGTGGGTGTATAAGTGTGTGCAAGCCCCACACGTCATTCGCTGATGTGGCAGTCAGCTGACCAATTGGGCGGGGTATTTAAGCTCTTCCTGCCTTCCTCTGCAGATGGTTCCTGGTTGTTATGTGATGTTTGCGTCCACCACCACCCCAGCACCACCGGTGGGCTCTGTTATGTATGTTCCCCATGGGGGTTTTATTGTATATCTATCTCCCTGCTCTTAATGTTTTACGATGATGTTGAATCAATTAAAGGGAGAAACTGCTGCAGAGCCGAACGCCAAGTCAAATATCATATGCACACTTTTATTCTCATTCTATAATAAATATTGGTTAAATCTATTCGTGAGTTGTCTGACTGAACTATAATTATACAGAGTATAGTGCATAGTACAGTATGTTACAAGGCATTATAGACATTGAACAGGTGTTACCCAAGTGTACATATTATATATAACATGTTGAGAAACATGTTTAGAAATGTATGCTTTACAAAAAACTGAAAATCAGGCCAGTTTTTTTAGTCATGCTATTCACAATACCAATGTTATGTCCATGTATCACTGTAGACGCACGCACGCACGCACGCACGCACGCACGCACGCACGCACGCGCGCGCACACACACACACACACACACACACACACACACACACACACACACACACACACACACACACACACACACACACACACACACACACACACACTCAGAAGTTATGTACACTGTAGATTCCTCAGTCCATTTGTAACTCAGAGAATGTTCAAATGTCATCCAATCTCAAGAGTTAAATTTAGACCGAGGAGCCCTCAGAACACATTCCACGGCATATAAGTCACATCTGCGAGGATTTTACTGTGTATGACATAATGTTTAATAACTGACCTACTTGACCTTTAAATCTGAACTTTCACCATGAATCGTAAATTGTCAGATGATATCCTACAGACAGGCGGACGGACGGACGGACGGACAGACGGCGTTATTAAGTTATTACAATAGCTTCACAATCTCTTCACGGCTCAACTAAATGACTGCATATAGCGTTGTCCACGATACCATTTTAGAAACGATATCTCATCATGTAATGTAATGGTATTATTCTGTCTTTCATTTCTGCCCATCCCTGTGAAAGAGAGTGCTCTTTTGTCCACATGAAACACAAGACAGGACTCATGGGAAATCCAATCCGTGACCCAGAGCTGTACCTGACCATGGGAAAGACAGAAAACAAGGAGGGAAGACATTCAAAGCTTTCCAAATAATTATGACTCATCCCTTTCTTTCTCCAGAATCTGGCCCTTGTCCTTTTCCCGCCAGTCGTCGATTCTGTCCAGAACCTGTGAGTGTAGCCAGCTAGGCCACGGCTCGCTTATGCACAACTTTGGAAGTCTCTCCACTGAGTCACTCTTACAGGCCAGGCAAACAGTGGCGGGAGCCTCGTTTCCCTGTGTGTGCTGCTTGCAGACCAGGACACAGCCCCCCCCCCCCCCCCCCCCCCCCCCCTCCCACCCACCTCCGTAACACAATCCACACACCCCTGCAATCAGGACAAAACACTCAGGCTGCCATGGCAACCGTAGGTTTGTGTCTGCATAACACACAGCCTTCACTTCTTTCTTTCTTGCTTTCTTTCTTTCTTTCTTTTTTTTTTACATGCACTCTCTTCCTAAGGTGAGGTCAGCCATGAAGAAAGGAGGGGGGCAGAATGCCTGCTCATTGAGGTCAGCCATGAAGAAAGGAGGGGGGCAGAATGCCTGCTCATTGAGGTCAGAGGAGCAGAAGAAAGGAGGGGGGCAGAATGCCTGCTCATTGAGGTCAGAGGAGCAGAAGAAAGGAGGGGGGCAGAATGCCTGCTCATTGAGGTCAGAGGAGCAGAAGAAAGGAGGGGGGCAGAATGCCTGCTCATTGAGGTCAGAGGAGCAGAAGAAAGGAGGGGGGCAGAATGCCTGCTCATTGAGGTCAGCCATGAAGAAAGGAGGGGGGCAGAATGCCTGCTCATTGAGGTCAGAGGAGCAGAAGAAAGGAGGGGGGCAGAATGCCTGCTCATTGAGGTCAGAGGAGCAGCAGAAAGGAGGGGGGCAGAATGCCTGCTCATTGAGGTCAGAGGAGCAGAAGAAAGGAGGGGGGCAGAATGCCTGCTCATTGAGGTCAGAGGAGCAGCAGAAAGGAGGGGGGCAGAATGCCTGCTCATTGAGGTCAGAGGAGCAGAAGAGAAACGCATGTACTGTATAAGTAGCAGACCAGCCAGACAGGCAGGCTGTTTTATCCCCTAAAACAGCCTGGTCAATTAATTAATGGCTGCCTCTCTAAGCCCCCCTCCCATCTCTGTCCCTTGGCTGACGGGTGGACACCGATGCGATGACCCTTCCCAAACGGCATCTTTCACACACAAGTCATGGCTACCCTTCTATGGGCCTATCGTCTGACTGCAGTGCGGACGAGGAGGAGGGTCCCCCTACAACCGGCTGCCAGCTGGGCACTGGGGCCATGTGGTCAGTGGGCTGCATTTAACCTGTGACGTTAATGTCACCAGCCGTGCAGGCCTGCGGCTTGGCTCTAACACTGGCATACTGTATAAAAATTATCACATGATGTCCTACGCACGTCGTCCAGCCACCACAACTCAAAATAGAAGCTGGGGCATTGACCGGCAAGGGGTTAATAATACGTTTATGGGACAGAGGGACCTATGAGACGGTAGCAGAGGACGAAACAATACATCCTTCAAGGTTACATTACAACACAGCGGGGCTGGAAGGCCCCGGAAAAGAGTGACATGATGATTTATTTATTAGCTTTAAGGAAGCACAAGTACTATTATATACACAGTTGGAGAGCATTAGGTTAGAGCTGTGGTTCCCAAACTTTTTAGCCCATGACCCAAAAGAGAGATTAGATGTTCGCACCGCGTTATGAGCTTGTAGATAGGCTATTTTTCACTACTTATTATCATTTTCATTTATATAATTTCTTAGATTTGTTTGTTCGATTGTTTTAAAATGTATAATAAGTCTTTAAAAATTATAGCCTATATTCAACTGTAGGTAAAAGATTTTTACTCCGTGACCCACAAATACTTGGGAACCTGTGGGTTAGAGAGTGTGCTCACAGAAACAAACACAGAGGGACTTACAGCATGTCGGGGCAGTTGTCAGGTTTGTCTAGGAGGCCTCCCTCCATGACGAAGCGTAGCACTTGTTCGTTGGACATACCCTGGTAGGGTTGTTCCGCTAAGGTGGCGATCTCCCACAGAACCACACCAAATGACCTGCAGCGGGAAACACACAGGAGAAAGGACTTCAAATAAATGCATGCGCAAGCCGCACACACACACACACACACACACACACACACACACACACACACGCACGCACGCACGCACGCACGCACACACACACGCACACACACACACACACACACACACACACACACACACACACACACACACACACACACACACACACACACACACACACATACTGTAGAAAGTCTTGTTTTTGTTTAGGGATACGAGACAATGGACTGAGGTCTACTCTGCTATACTGCTCATCAAGTTACATTATTAGCTCCATGAAACATATACCATGGTTTCAAATGATACAGCAGCATTAAGTATTGCTGTTGTGTGTGTAGCCAGTCAGGCAGATGGTATGTGAAGCCCAGGCGATGAATCACGGCTGAATCCATTGCTCCGAGACAAGCTGCGGTGTGGAGGACGTATGGGTAAATTTATATTATGGGTAACCTCACTATAACCCTGCGCCGCACAGTCAGCGACGCAAACAAGTGTGCGTGCCACATTGCATGGAAACCTCTACGAAACTGAATGAATGGAGCAGGAAACTACTGTAGGGAACCTTGACATGCTAAAAACAAAGAACACAGTGTTGTCACTGTTTGTTAGCTCTCGGCAGTCACATTCTCACCGCTGGCGAGGCATCTGAGAGTGCACTCAGCGCTCTTTAAAAACAGACTATTACAACACCGACTTGTATCTAATTGGCTAAAAGGGTCCCGTGTTGAAAGACAAAAACATGGAGGAAGCTTTTCTTGATCAACCAAATAGAAAGGCATCCACTGGTAGAGGCATTTTGTCGGAGGCCCAGAATGGACTCTCGCAAAAGTGGACTTGATCTTTGTGACATCAAAGAGGAAGTTACTGTATAATGCGTGGATGTGGAGGTGGGTTTGTGCTGGCACCGCAACCTCTCATTTGGAAACATCTGGATCAGTTTAGGTCCTCCTCGCGTAGGGACAGACCCGTGGGACACACTCAGTTAGGAAACAAACACTTGCTAGGGAGCTCGTAAACAGCTACATCTGTCTAAAACCTTATACTTTAGTTGATAGAATCTGGTGGTTGTCGAGCATTTAACTGAGGCCACGCCGAGAGCCGAGACACACAGTGTCAACAGAGAACAGTAAAGAACATAAATATCATCGATATCGTAAAAAAACAGGGATAGCATGAAACAGCGGTATAGTACCACAGTACTGTTACACGTGCCAACACCAACACATTCACACATACACAGTAAACATACCTCTGAGATACTATGCAAGGCCCCCTCTGGAATGGCCTTGAATTTGTACAAAGTAGTTTGCATAATACATATATGTGCGTGTGTGTGTGTGTGTGTGTGTGTGTGTGTGTGTGTGTGTGTGTGTGTGTGTGTGTGTGTGTGTGTGTGTGTGTGTGTGTGTGTGTGTGTGTGTGTGCGTGTGTGTGTGTGTGTTCGTGTGCAATAATGTCATACCAGACATCAGACATGGTGGTGAAAACTCCGTCTTTCAGTGACTCCGGGGACATCCAGCGGACCGGCAGCAGGCCTTTCCCTCCTTTGCGATAATAATCTGTCTCATAAATGTCTCTGGTCATGCCAAAGTCTGAAGTGAGGCAGGGGAGAAGGACAACATAACAGAGGTCAGTGAAGACACTAAATAGCATTAGTCTGACACCCTACCCAAAACCCAGACCCTAAACCTAACCTCACAGGGAGCCACGGGTTAGTTTTAACCTGCCACGGGATATTTTTAACATGCCATGCATGTCGGGAGCCACGGGTTAGTTGTAACTAATGCCTGTCGGACTGTTAGTATGTCTAACCAACTTATGCACCCTGACGGCTCCGCGTGAGTTGGACATCTTACCTCCGATCTTGACGGTGTAGTCCTCCGCCACCATGCAGTTCCTGGCGGCCAGGTCGCGGTGGACGAACTTGTTGGCGTTTAGGTACGACATGCCGTCCGCAATCTCCCCCGCCATCTGGATCATCTTCTTCAGAGGGGGCAGAACCTGGGCGTTGGAGTTCTGTGGTAGAGGAGGGAGAGAAGCGGGGGTAGCACAACAAGCGCCATATTGAGCATCTCACTTGTCTTCTTCTGCTGCTGTCTCTCTGCAGAACTGGAACTTAACCAAAGCTCAGGATACGCACCATAAAGTGCGTGATGTGTGCGTGCGTGCGTGCGTGCGAGTGAGTGATGAAGTGAGAGGGAGTGTAAGTGAGCGGAAAGAAAGAAAGAGATGGAAGGAGAATGTGTTTGTGTCTTTATGTCCTGCTGGACAGAATCCAAACTCTGTGAGACTGATGTTGGCTGAACTGTTTTGCTCCTCAGGGGCCACGCAGGGCAGAACTGGAAGGAAAAAGCATGCTTACTTCTTTGCGCAAAGAGCGCAGGTGGCTCTTCAGGTCTCCACGGGTCATCAGCTCCATTATCACGAGGGTTGGCTGTCCCTGTGAGACCACACCCAGCAGCCGCACCTATAGACCAATCATCACATAGCATACGTATGTCAGCTAGGTGGGGACACCACTCCTCTCCGATTGGCTAAACTCTACTTAATATTCCCACGAAAGTACTATGGGGCCAGAGACATATGTTTTCATAGGCGTTATATTTCACAAGGCCTGTAAGTGAGGTAATGAGGATTTACTGGGCTTTGGAAAATCTTTAAATGTGGAGCTTTGAAGCATGTAAAAAAAATCCATTAAATTATTCAAATTGAAGTTAATAATTAAATGCTTGGCTAGTTGGCTTTTAAGCAGCCAGACATTGTAAAATGTTGTAACGGTGGCTTTCCAAAGGGTAAACTTTTAACACTTCCGTTTAGCTTAACTAATGAGGGGCATGGCTGTGATGATGCTGAAGACAATCAGTGAGTATGTTTAACCCAGCAGCCTGTGTAGACATCAGCAGGGTTTACGCTGTATAGCCAAGCAGGACAATCAGGAAATGATTACAACTGTAACATAGAAATGCACTGGGTGATTTCTCATTTCTGACCGTGCCAAGCAACACATCTACTCAACTTTCCCCTATTTTCTTCACTGAGTGCAAACAACAAATGGATCTGTTACTTTCATGAAATAGACAGATGTAGCGTATGACATAGTTATATACAGATTCAAATCCATTAACGGTAAGACACTCAGGTGACAGAGAAATGTTTAAACATTGAGGCATAGTGTAGAAAAGGGAACGTGACCCAATATCAGAAATATGCTGCTAATGTAATGTTTACCTAGTGTGTGTGAGTGTGGTTGAGTGCGTGTGTGTGTGTGTGTGTGTGTGTGTGTGTGTGTGTGTGTGTGTGTGTGAATCACTTCTAATTAATCACTCATGTCAAATATGTTCCTCACACAAGTGTCATAATAATTACATGTGGAACAATGGCTTTCAACTCCAGTCCAGGGGATGTGGACTTTGTGGAGTACCCCTGGCTCGCATTCGAAACGTCCAATCAGTTATGTAATTAACAGGACAGGAATGGCATGGTGGAAGTCAGCGTCTTGTTTAGATTTTGTTGTTGTTATTGATGATTTGAATTTTGTTGTTATTCTTCATGTCATGTCTATGAATTGATTGCATAGGGCCTACATGGAAACAAGAGCACATGGACTTTGTTTTGGTGCTATCCCTTTTGAACTGAGTGTTTGACTGTACTCTGTTGCTGTTTTTACATTTATGTTCAATAAACTATTAAATCAATCAAAGTCTTCCCGTCGTTCCTTACCACGTGGTGACAGTTGAACTCCTTCATGACGGAGGCCTCGTTCAGGAACTCGATGCGCTCGCGCATGCTGGCCGACTCGTTGACCGTCTTGATGGCCACGCGCGTCTCGGGCTCGTCCTTGACCACGCCCTTGGCCACGCCCTCGTACACCATGCCGAACGAGCCCTGGCCCAGCTCCCTGCTCATGGCGATCTTCTCCCGGGCCACCTCCCACTCGTCTGGGACGTACACTGGCGGCACAAAAGACCACTGGTCAGCGCCACATGCACGCACGCACGCATGCATGCACGCAAGCACCCAAAAGTAAAAAGTACTCACTAATGTCTACAAATCTTGCAAATCTTACATGCAAGCTCACAATACGTCGAGTTTGTATCTGCTATTATTATTATTATTAGTGGTTAATGTTTTGTAATGATAATCAGAATCTACAAACTAAGTAGCCTAGTAACTAATGTTTTCAAATTTTGCCTCTGAAATGTAGAGTAGAAGTAAAAATATTGGAAATCGGAAACACTCAAGTAAACACTCAAGTACAAATAACTCAACATTTTACAGTACTTAAGTAAAGGTACTTAGTTAGTCCACCACTGTGCACATGCACGCACGCCTGAACGCACGCACGCACGCAGTACAATACAAGTCTGCTGAAACAAAGGCAAGACTGTGCGTGACGTCCCGGTGCAGAGGTGGTTCTGTGCGTGACGTCCCGGTGCAGACGTGGTTCTTACTTTCGGCAGCACTGAAGTACTCTGGGTTGACGGACGCGTAGAGGACTCCATTCCCCAACCTGTCACTGTTCCTGTGGGAACGGCGAGGAGCACAGATTGATCAGACGACCCGCACATAGAACAGATCGTTTGCTATAAAGCCCACCGACCATTCACAAGGGAGAGTTAAAGATGGAGTGCCATCGCCGTGATTTTTGTACTTTTTCTGTTTTGTGTGTGTCTGTGGAGATTACTAATAGACCACAAGGTGCGGTTAGAATATTCAAATGTCTTCCCTGTGTATTTTTGGTTTCTTCCTGGAAGCTGAAAGCCTTTGAGTCAAAAGGCCCAATCAAAATTACTCCACGCTAGTGACATCATAACCCTAACCCCTCCCCTAACCCCTCCCCCATTATCATACAACAACAGCTGTGGGCGAGGCTTAAGTTCAGGTGGGTGGTGCTAAGGTGAAAACCACGTATACTTAATGAACTGGTGAGTGTGGCCACATAAAAACATAATTTTAACACTTTCTGTACACTTTTTGAGAAACAAAAAAAGCCTCCTAGTATAATCATAGTACCTGATGATCAATCAAACGTTATAGTGGTCGTTATGTTTTATGGCTAACAATATAATAATATAAGGACTTTGTCTGACGATGTGGAAATCTCCTTGGTGGGAAAAACAAATACTTGCCTCTTTTTGTTGACAAAGAAAAGAGCAGTGATGAGGCTGGCGATGAGGAGTATAACTATGATGGGCACGACGATGATCACGTAGAACGTAACATCCAGTTCTCCTGTCAGACACAAAAGGGACAACACGACTGATGATGAGTATCTATAGGTTGTTTTATGAGTGGTGCTAGCGCCACTCCTATGCAGAGCTATGTGTGTATTGTATATGTCACGGTCCACTCCTCAGACTGTGCACTTTGACTGTCCTTATTTAGATTTTGGACTTATATATGTATTTCTGTCATTTCACTGCTTTCAGTATGTTTTGTATGTATATGCGCATGTGTTCCTGACTGTTTCTCTTTGGTTTTGGTTTTCTGTTACTCTGTTGTTGCCCTGGTTTTGTGTATCTTATTTTGTAGTATGGTTCCTAGTGTCTCCTGTCTTCCTAGTTACTGTTAGTTACCTTGTCTAACCTACTTTGTAATTTGTCAGTGTTTCCACCTGTGTCCTTTTAGTCCCCCAGCCTATCCTAGTGTTGATTGTATTTTGGTTCCACCTGTGCCCTGTTATCGTGTTTATTTAAGTCCTGTGTTTGCATTCTGTTATTGTTGGTTCATAGTTCCCTGTTGTGTGAGTTACTGTATGTTTTCTGTGATGTTTCCTGCCTTCTTTGCCCTGTTTATGGAAGAAATTGATACAGGGAATGGAAGACATAGCTTTTCTCCGTACGTACGTGGGGGTTGGGGCACGTAGAAGGATATGGTCTCGGTCCAGGAGCCATTCCCTGCCAGAGAGGTGGCGCGCACGCGCGCAGAATAATTCCCAGAGCCTAAGTTGGTCAGTCGCGCTCCTCTGTGCTCGCGGTACTGCTGCCGCGACACACACTCATGTTTATCCGGCTGTAGGGGGAACAACAAAAAAATAAAACGCACTCAGGTTAATGCTGCGCGGCCACCACCGAGGGTTCAAGGTCAAGTGTCAGGTGTCAGGTGTCGTCGGTCTGTTAAATATTCTGCAAGACTTTTAGTTTGACCAGACAAAGGAGAAGAGAAATGTCCACTCGCTTCTTTTTGATATATATAGCTTCAAACAATATAGTGATCTCTGTGCGTGTGGGATTGTGTTGAATCACATTGAATAAAGAAAAAATAAAATCTCATGACGGTATTATCATTCTTTGTTGCTGCTGTTCCACATAACAGCCAACCAGTTGAAGAAATCATTTTAGGCTTTAGTTTAAACCTTTGCTTTTATCACATTTCTGAGACCACTCATGTCTATGGAAGATGCTTAATGTATTCTTTTGTTCAAAGTTCAAATACTTTCAATAATCTTTAAATAACTAAACCTAATCTTAAAATAACTAACAATTGAAAATAGTCCATCTATAAGCTCACTACACGTTGCAGTGCGACGTGTTGTGAGCTTATAGATCTGTTTTCGGTGAATGACGTTACTTCCATGGAAGACATGCGTGGCTTTCTATGGAATCCAAATGACTGAAATAAGTCTTGGTTACTGATTGGTTGAATCATCAACTAAAATAAAGAAGCGTACCTCATTGGGCAGACGGAACTTGATCTCATACATTAGGATGAGGGCGTTGGGCCTGGCGGGCTCTGGCCAGTGCAGCACAACACAACCCTGCACCTTCTCATCCCTCTCATAGATCACCTTTCCAGGGATGTCATCTGCTTTGTCTGAGGGACACAAACACGCACACACGCACGCACGCACGCACGCACACACACACACACACACACACACACACACACACACACACACACACACACACACACACACACACACACACACACACACACACACACACACACACACACACACACACACACACACACACGTCACACACACACACACACGTCACACACACACACACACACACACACACACACACACACACACACACACACACACACACACACACACACCAATACCACATTTGTGAGTCTGTAGAGTGAAGACTTTAGAAAAATGACCCCTATTTAGCCCAGGTTAATCTGCTAAATAGAAGATAGTAGATACCAATGTCATCTAACCTCAAATAACCGCTATCTCAGTCTGGCTGGTATATAGTATATATTGGTCTGGCTCGAACAATAAATGAAACATTTATAAATATTCTTCCTATCAAGAAGAATGCTCAAGCATTCTGTGCTCCTTTTCTCTCTGATGAACGACATCAATGCACCATTTACCATCAAGCTTCGTTTATTTTATTCCTCACCTGCAGGTTTAGTCCTGGAGAAGACGAAGGCTGCGGCGCTGCATCGGCGCACCTCCTGGTTGCAGGCGTGGATGTCGATGCGGTAGACCGTGAAGGGACGCAGGTGGTCGACCTCCATGTGTTCCGTCGTGCTCCGCTCCTCCGCGAAGGGGAAGTCGATGAGAGGAGGGACCCCGTCGGTGCTGTTCCCCTCGCCTCCACCGGGGGTGGAGGTGTTTCCCCGAGCCTCGCGCGACGACAGGGTACCGTTAGCCACGCCGAAAATGTCTCTGCGGCGGCGGTCCGGTGGTCTGGAAGAAGTGGCGGCACGGAACAATCGTAAGAATAGTGACTTCATTGTGAAGGTAAAAGACAGCGAGGGGACAAAACTGTGTTCTTGTACAAACACTAGAAACTTGCGCGGGACGTCTAACATCACGCGTCTGTATTGTTGTTGTTTCTCCGTGAATATCGTGTGTCCAAGTGAGACACTGACAACGTATTTTCCATCACATCACGGAAAGGGAAACGGCTAAATGTTGACCCCGCTGTGGGAAACTGCGAACAGCCACAAAGCTGTGTTAGACGCAGAGGTAAAGTTAGACTTGGCCACCCGAACTGCGCACAAAGTTTTGCGCACACAAAGTGTGCTCTTCTCAATTGTAATAATACTGTAGATAACTATGCATGTACAGTATATTTGTTAGGATTAGTTTACAATTGTTTTTACAGACGGAAATCGCAACTTCTGCAAAGCTGAAGAGAACTCACTGGAACAGGTGGAGTTGGCAGGATTCAAGTATCAGTACAGTTAGGCCTACAGTATGCTGAATTCCTGTGTGTGTGTGTGTGTGTGTGTGTGTGTGTGTGTGTGTGTGTGTGTGTGTGTGTGTGTGTGTGTGTGTGTGTGTGTGCGACGTGCGTGCGTGCGTGCGTGTGTTTCGTGTGTCCAGCTGCAGTGCGCGCCTGCGCGGCTCCCTATGGAGAGAAATTAGGTCAGAGAGATCCTAGTGAGATGGACCGAGAAAAATGAGAGAGTGAGAGTAAGAGAGAGAGAGAGACTGAAATGTACCATCCATTGACCACTGCACAATAACAGGGTCTTCCCAGGGGAATAAAGCCATAGAAAGACGGCGCATCCTGCAGGGCACCTGTATAAAAGTCACTAGCAGTGACACCACACGACTGGGAGGCCAGCAAACACATAAACCTGAGTCATGATGACCACGGCTGTTTTTCACAGCTTAATGGGAGAGGGTGAGGACAGTGAGGTCGACAGTAAGGTCGACGCCGGACAGATGATGGCAGAGATATGGAGCTGGCTGTGGCTGGACGCTGGTAGGACAGGCGGGCGGCAGCAGCTCATAAAGACACTACAAGGCCACAGACGCCCCCGCACGACCTCGCCAAGAAGGGCTGTTATGGGACGCTGGTGAAGGCACGCCTTTAGACTTACGTTTAGCAGACACAACGATTAACTCTGGCAGCGTAATAACGATTGGCTCTCAGTGTGTGTCTTTGAAAGAAGTCAACAATCGAACTGACAGCTAGGGCGGTCGACTGAGGTGGAGGGGGGAGACAGAGAGAGAGCAGGAGAGGGAGAGAGAGAGGGGGGGGGGGGGGGGTTGCGCTGGCTCCGACTGAGTGGGAAAATGAAAGGCCTTATTGATCCAAAGGAGTGGCACTGTAACAGCCTAAGAGGTGATACACACGTTTATGGAACACCACAATGATCCGTTCAGTAGATGTTTTGAACTGTCCGACAGATGAGAATGAGCTGTAACGAAAGAGGAATGCAGCAAAGGATTCAAACTATGTTGATTTTGACAAAGTGCTCAAATTCTAACAAGGACGTCGCTGAGCAAGAGCCGATCTCGAGAGTCTCTTTCGACATGAGCACGCAGACACCCGAGAGAGGATTGAATGCACTTCTGAAAAAGTGAGACGTGCACAAATCTGTGGGAAAGACCAGTAGCAATCGCACACCCCTGTCAACATTCCATTCCAGCAGTTTTGTCTGGCGCAGTAGAATACGAGTCCAAAACTATCAGTTACTGTTAAACAATGCGCCAAACTGTTATGTTATGAAGGCTGGCTGTAATAATGACCCACATTGAGCACATGGAGGCAAGCATGAGTCCGCCTGGCACTGAATAGTAAATCCTGGGCAGGTCTATGGAAAAAGTGGTGTTAAAGAGGACAATGGCTAGACCCGGCTGAGCATACAGAAGGTGGCCCGAGCCAGACATTGGGAGACTCCGGGTGCCGTCTCTATTCATATATACTCTAAGGTCTTAAGTGCGACATAAGAGCAAAATGACACTTGAATCTGAATCTGGTCAATGTCTTTGGCCAGAACAGAACACCATTTTACTAAACCTCAAACTTAACAATGTACAGTACAGTATACTAATAGCATATGCTTACTGTAAGTCGCTCTGGGTGTCTGCTAAATGCCTAAATTGTAAATGTCTATAGAAAAATAGTACTGAAAAAACATCTGGAAGGGATTGGATCACTGCATGCACGGCATGGACGGTGAGCTAAAATGTGCCAAGCTTTCTGTGAGTATTAATAAAACGATGTCCTAATTCAATCTATCGTTCCGTCCTGTGTCTGTATTATCGCGCATTACAGCAGCAGGTAATAAGGGCTGTAATTGACCAGTCAGTCAGCTGTTGCAGACTGACTGAATATGCCAGAAGGTCCCCTGGGCATACGGATAACCTTCCTCACTGTGTGTGTGTGTGTGTGTGTGTGTGTGTGTGTGTGTGTGTGTGTGTGTGTGTGTGTGTGTGTGTGTTTGTGACTATATTCTCTCCTCCAGTCAATCAGTCTGCCTTCCTTTCTTTCCACACGTCTGTCGGGGCTCCCTGGCCGCCTCGATGGGGATCTTCCCTTCTTCCCTCATTCATTTAAATTCCAGATGGCTTCGCTGTACATTTCCTGGCAGCTGGCGCACTCCAAAAAAACCAAAGCCCATAGACAAAGGGAGCGTGTGAGGAGAGGAGGAGAGCAGAGTGGAGGGGGTACAGAAATGGAAAACATTTCCTCTTCTTTTTCTGTTTCTGTTTTCTTCCCTCACCCCGGCTCTCTAAACCCTGAACTTTTGAAAAAACCCTCCCCGATTCCACAAAGGCCTTTCGGCGGAGCAGTGTGTGTTAATAATGCCGGCTCTGTTACAGTGGAGAGCTTGCACACACACACACGCACACGCACACGCACACACACACACACACACACACACACACACACACACACACACACACACACACACACACACACACACACACAGCCTGAACCCCGTGGTGAAGACTATGGTTACCCCCTGTGGCTCAGGAGGTAGAGCAGGTCGTCCAATGATCCATGGGCGGCGACACTGAACCCCACCTTGCCTCCAGTGGTTGCCACCATTGGTGTGTGAATGTGGGAAGTGAGGACGCTGGCGTCGACTGTTCGCCGCCTCACCGCCCAATTTATGAATGAATGCAAAAGCGCTTTGAGTAAGCACGTACTGCATAGAAAAAAACTTTTTCGCAACACAAGCTAATTTCTCTTTTGGTTCATGTGCTAAAATGAGAACCACTGCTATAATAAGCCAACACAGGCTGCCTTAGGAGGATGGAATAGAATGTGTTTTTATTATTATATGTCTGTTCTTGTTGACCCAACTCAACAAGAACTTGAAGAAGACAAGGAGATGGACGCAATAGCCACACTTTTGCCCTACAAAAACATTGTAGGGCAAAACATTTTTAACATGATAAACTTGATTATGCTGCACAGTACCAGCTGAATCCACTAGAGACACTGGTGTGGCGCATTAAGATATGGATTCATCAGGTACCTGCTGAGGCCTCACAGCTGAAACTAACAAGTACGTCAACACTCCAAATTGTTCTCAAATTAATGGTTTGGTGAGGCAGTGAGCGACACAGCACCAATACACAAACACACTCTCAACCGCGCGCACACACTTACATGCATGCATGCGTGCGACCGTGCGTGCGTAAGAGATTGTGTATATAAGAAAATAAGTGAGTGTGTGCATGGGAGAAGAAAGAAAGGGGGCCGTGAGACTTTGAAACGGTAAAACATCCACAACCACACAAGAAAAGGTAAGACACAACACAGGGCCCTTTCAGACCGCTTAATCACATCTCTCTCTCTCTTGGGTTTGTTTGCGCTGTCTAAATTGCTGCCTGCTCGCTCCAGGTCACGACATATCTCTGTGCCGACGTTGCCATGGCAATTGAGGTTGTGGCGAGAACGCTGGGCAACCCCCGCTAAGCAGGTGTCCTCATCAGCATACCTGCCTGCCTTACTTCTGCACTGCAGTGGCAAATATTGTACATTTACTTTTTCCACCAACCTCTGCTCCTAATTTGTAACCTTTATAGCTAAGCCAAGGAGCTTAACCCCATTGATGATATCCTCGGCAGGCCGAGAGGAGGTTTAGGAAACTGGGAGCTGTTAAACGTTGGTGAAGGAGGTCACTTGTGGGATCGTGGCAAAGCATTGGCGGCTCGCGGGACGTACCTGGGCAGGAAGATGGCATTGTGAAGGAAGTTCTCGAAGACTTTTAGGAAGACTCGTTCGTCCTTCTCCCGGTCCTTCTCCTCGGGGGTCTTGGGACAGACACAGCACGGACCCTTCTCGCCCCCGGCCAGGTCCGACTTGGTGGGCTTGGTGTTCTCCTCCATCTCTGAGAGGCCCGTGGCTGAGATACGGATAGGCATCTTCAGTTCTGTTTGTAAAAAAGAAAAAAACAGAACAGGGGAGTCAGCACAACGTCATAATCATTCAACAGGTGTGAATACCTGGTATTACACCCATTGTTACGTGCCACGTAGTGTAGTTGGTGTAAGTGCTCTGTATTCCTCCCCTGTCTCTCCTTCCCTCCACTCTCTCATTCTCTGCAGGTTTGAAGTCCCCAGTCACCTCATCTGTCAATCAGCCAGTTACCTGACTCCACCCTCATCCAATCACCACCACCTGCTGCCTAGTCCCACCTGGGCTCACTCTCTCAACCAGTACACCTCAGTTCAGTTGTTTGTTTGTAGCCCTGTCCCTGCTGCATCATTTTAGGCAGGCTTTTGTTTGACTAATTACTAGATAGTTAGTTAGTCTGTCTTTTGTTTCCCTAGCTCCTTCTTTTGTTATTTTGGCAACACCCGCGTCCCCTGGCATGTGGCTTAATTGTTTTTGCTTTAATGTATGCTTCGTGCATATATTTTGACCTAATGTAAATATACCTCCAATGAAGAGTAAAAAGCACTTCACCTTTTTCACTCAAAACCTGTGTTGACTCCGTTTATTTGCACCTCCAATGCTTGATATCTCTTTTTCTTACATTGTTGTGAAACCCTAGCTAGCCTCTAGACATGTCATCATAAGACTATTAACATAGGGGTTTCGTAACACCCATCCCCATGTGTCCCCCAGGGCCGTGACTTCACATACATGACCTCCTCACAGGACGAAGGTAGAGGTCAATAGGTCACCGACCTAATGACTTATGGACTTATGGGTCCAGTGGATCCCCTCAGTCAGTATATAAGGGGATCCACTCAGTCAGTATAAGATCTACCGTACTGTATGACGGCAAAGCAAAGGCTTTCCACCTCCTGCAGTTCCGAGCAAAGGAAGGAAAACTCGCTATGCAAGTAAATCTTGGTAGTTTTAATGGCATTTGGTTATAATATATTCTCTTTCCCAAGACATAGCACATAGTATAATATAATTAAATTGACTGGAAAAAGCTCAAACGAGCCTTAATTGTATTCAGCTGGAGTTGAGATTCACCATTCATTGTCTATGCCGGGGCCGCCTAGAGGGCGTGCCGGAGAGTAACAGTACATCGTCCAAACATCTCTTGACCACATGACCCCAAAAAGATGGATTGTCCTGTTCTGAACAACAGAGCGGTGTTCGAAATGAGTGGAAATCCCCTTCAATTACCTGTCAGAAATTCAGAATCTCACAACTGAGATGAGAAGCTCCACTGTAAAGGAGGAGCTTCCTGTAAATGTTATCATTAAGCCAATGTGTGTGTGTGTGTGTGTGTGTGCTGTGTGTGTGTGTGTGTGTGTGTGTGTGTGTGTGTGTGTGTGTGTGTGTGTGTGTGAGAGAGAGAGAGACAGATCGAGAGAGAGAGAGAGTTTGTGAAACAAAGACATTATGGAGAAGAGGTTATGATTCAACGGAGACCTTTGGAACAGTAGTTGTGTAAGTAGAGCTCCCTGTCCTCCGGCTGCTGCTGCCAGCGGACCAGGTAGAAGGTCAGGTTGCCATTGGGAGAGAGCGGAGGCGCCCATTTCACCACCAGCTTGGTGGAGGAGTTGGCGTACACACGGGTGTCCTTTGGCATCGATGGCTCTGCAGGAAAGGCACATGTTAGGGTAACGTTAGCGATTGAAAAAGAGGTACCGTGACATGTCTCAGCGGCAGTGCTGCGCCATTACAGTGAACTATAAACCTACACCAAAACTATAAGGCCTCTGCGGGCCCTAGACCTGTTTTTGCTATTCCTGAACCTACTGTGGATTATACCAGGGTCCAGGGACTAGTTGACTTGGACTTTATCTCTTCGTTGGACCACCCCTCCTTGCACCTTAATCCGTGTCCTAGCACCATATATGCGTGTTCATGCGAGGCTGTGCCATATTAAGTGTCTTCCGAAACCAAGCAGCCTTGAGTGGAAGTGGCTTAAAAAGCCCTCAAGAGCGAGTCTGTGCCGATCTAGACTCGATTGCCTTGTGCAGCCCTGCTCTCTGTCCTCATGGAAACCGTGACCTACAAATGTAACTACCGCCACAAATAAATGATAAATAAACTCCTCCTAAACAATCTTCATCTGATGCAGAATAGACAACGCTCCAACTGATGAAACCACACAAACAAAACAACTTTTAACACAATGATGACATGTCATTTTTGACAGTCATGCTGTATTTCCTTTTTCCATATTAATGAAATCCACATGTCACACAAACATACACGATGCAATGCAATATAACTGTACAAACTAAATAACAGGTAACACAATTGCATGATGGTAACCATGGCAACGAATGGTGTCTGTTTCCTGTTTCTGCACAAGGAGGGCGAGTGTATTTCCAAACAGTTTTTTATACCCAGCACCCTAATCAAGGGAACTTGATTCAGCTAGAGGGGCACTTCCTGACGAGGGAACCTCCCGAGAGCACTTCAAGTCAAGGGACTGGTTTCAGAAAGGGCCATACCCATTCAAAGCATTATCTCTCAGGGCGCTACAAATATATCTACAGATCCTGTAAGTTCACTTAAGAAATAAAACTAGTGTTGACTAATCATTACCAGTATAGCTCTTATTTTGAAGAGGAAGAGGAAGTCTGTTTCGGTTGTAGCCTACTTCCATGACAGACAGTTGTTTTTCCAGATCATGATGCCAGTAGGGAAGGACTGACAGACTGTAAACATTGATTAGAAGTGATGGTGGTGGTGGTGGAGTTTATATTAGTTTATATTACCATATGAAAGCCATGATGCTGCGCATCTTTGACTTAAACAATGTGTACACACTTTGGAATATACATTAAACATGGTGGAAGTGGATCCTATCGAGCTACTGCGGCGGTAGCCAGCATTAGGTGAGTAATTCATTAATTGTAAAAGTATCACGCTGAAGCTGGTAAAATCATCATCAGCAGCAGCAACAGGTATAGGCAGCAGGCAGGCTACAGCAGGCCTACAGTACTGTCACTGCCTGGCACAGCAGGCAGGCTACAGCAGGCATACAGTACTGTCACTGCCTGGCACAGCAGGCAGGCTATACAGCAGGCCTACAGCAGGCCTACAGCAGGCCTACAGTACTGTCACTGCCTGCAAGGATGTACTTGGTTGGAACTGTTGGCCTGACCTGGCCGCCGTGCCATATTCATTTTAGTTCAGAAGTGGCTCCACCGTGCTGCAGCACCACGGTCTGGTGCACAAATGCAGCAAGCATACAAATAACTACGATTTGTAGCTTGTCTGACACCTTAATCAAGTTGAGAGAGCAACTAATCTGCAGTTGCTGGGATGTTTGTTTAAAAGTGATGTTACACAACGTCATGCGACACTGTCGATATAATATGACGGTGTCGCATGACGTTGTGTAATATTATGGCATGTAGGGGGGGGGGGCATGCTTTGGGAGTCAGGTTCAGTGGGGCCCGATCGTGCGGTCACCCCCCCCCCCCCCCCTCCTGGCCTGGTACCAAGTTGTTCCGCCAGTGAGCCCCTCCTATGGCTTGATGTTTGTCTTTAGTTTGTTTGTTTAGTAAACGCATTGACAATGAAGGGAAACTTACGCCGCCCATAATGTATCGTTTACGTCATATTGTCTCTTTATTGTTAATGGCGTTTAATGTTTGTGTTGTCACCGTTTGTTTTATACAGGTTTAATGTTTGTATTTAGTTCAAAGTTTGTTTAGTAAACTTTTAAAAATGTACGCCATAATGTATCGTTTACTTTACGTCATATTGTCTCTTTATTGTTAATGGCATTTAATGTTTGCGTTGGAACCGTTTGTTTTACAGCACCATTACATCACCTAATCAACATGAGTTAGACTTTAATATATTGGCGCCCCTCACTTCACACAGGTGTGATTTTTAATAGCGACCTAGTCATGATTGGCTCCCCCTAAGCTAATGGGAGTCTGACCCCATACTCTGAAACGTCACCTAAGCCAATGGTCTGAACCACTCGTGTAGTAGCGACCTAGTCATGATTGGCTGCCTCCTAAGCCCTGACAGCCACTAACTTATGAGCTAACTGTCTGGAGCTACAGGGGGGCCATAACACAACACAGTGATTGAACCAACAAAAGAACGTCGTCAACGAACGAAAACTACAGCCGCGAGGTTGTGACAGAGAAACATACACGTACACCTGGCAGTTAATGATACTCGTGTCATTCTTGTTTTACTCTTTGTTTTCTCTTTCTTGCAGCACACTTTATTTTATACCTTTGTTTGCTGTGCTTACTGTGTTTGTTGTTAATTTTAATATTATGTTATTTATGCTGCTGCATTGTCTGAAGGAAGCCAAACAAAAATACATTTTACTCTTACTGTATGTACACTGTACACAAGATGTAACAATAAAGTACAACCTTGAATCTTGAGTGGCACTATATTGCACGCGGTCAGGTCAGTCAATCAGTCTTAATCAGTCTTGAGTGGCACTATATTGCACACAGTCAGGTCAGTCAATCAGTCTTACGTGACGGACTGGTCCGGATGTAGACCACGTCGCTCTTGGCGCCGACAGTGTGCTTGTCCTCCACGCGCAGCGTGATGGCCCTGACGAACACGGCGTACTGCGTCCAGGGCTTCAGGTGCTTGAGGAGCACGCGGGGGTCCGTGCTCTTGTCCGTGCTCTTATCCGGGGGAAGGTCTACGTCCACCATATTCCAGCTGTTGGAGCCACAGCCGTCCTGGCCGTCGAACTCTGTGATGTTCTGGAAGGGGCTGCGGTGGTATGGACAAGATGGGAGTCAAATTATTGTGCCACGATTATCATAACCTAACGCCACAAAGTCAGTTATTGTGATCACAGAAGCACACTGATCTCCTTAAATATATATCTTCGCTGTTGGGTAAAATAATGAAAACAACAATGCACTGTACTCACGACTCCTTATAGTAAACCACGAAGCTGATCAGATCCCTGTAGTCCGGCGGTCGGTAGCGCTCCCAGGTCAGCTTGATCAGGTTGCTCGTGGTGCTGTTGGACTTGAACTTGAGTATGTGGCTTTCACCTGCCGTGAACAGAGCGAGAACACTGCTAAGATAAACATGTACACGTCTGTTTTAATTATTATTATTTCAAAGCATTTTAAAAAAAAAACGTTTAATTAATAATAAAATCCAAAGATTTTCTTTTCAGTAATGTCATGAAGAAATGAAAGACAAATCTACAACATTTTATAAATTAGAACAAATATTTAAGAAGTGGTGAAAATAAAACAATTGTAGATCATCTATTTTCACTAGTTCGGATCCCCGGGGGGAATATCTAATTTCTGTTTTGGGTCACGGGACTGAAACGTTTTGGGAACCACTATAGATAGAGCTCACTCACAGCTCGCTCTGTCGCCATTGTTGCGGAAATCGCCCTCCTGCGGCTTCTCGGCGATGCCTGTCTTCTCCCACATCTTGTGGATCTCCGACATGCACAGCTTGGGGTTCTGGCGGAAGAAGAGGCGCCCGGCCCTGATGGTCAGGTTGTGCTGGTTCCAGTCCCACAGGAGCTGCAGGTGCTGGTTGTCAATGGCCGAGAACGCATACATCCTGATGAGGGGGAGAGATCAAATCTTCACCAGACATATCTTTGAATCTACCCAGTCTCACCCAAACACGGTGAAATACAGTAGCACGGAATTTCAATTCCGTGCATAAGCGTCTAGAAAACCTGTGTCGAACGTTGCGGAGTTCTGTAGAGCCGACTCAGCCCTGTCCGAGTTGTAACCTGATATGGACAGAATAATAAATAATGTCAAACCCAAACTCACCCAGCCCGACCCAAGTGAATAGCCCTTTCGTACAGTGAAAGCCACGTCTCCGTCACGGTCAAAACAGTAGTCGTGTAATATGTACGGATCTTTGGGTTGTATGTACGGAATGTGCTATTTCGCCGTATTTCTGTGAGATGGGGTTGCTTTGAATATATAAATTCAAACGTTTTTAACTAAAATCTTTGCTTCCGGGGGTCCTTGGCTGGAACAAAATATTTTGAGATGATGGTCGGCGGCCGTGTAATTTACACGACTAAGCGCAAAAAAGCAACAGATCGGGTCATCTTTTATAGAAAACACAATATGGTCATTTTACTTTGGCAAACATGTAGTAAGACGCCTAACCTTAAGGGCTAAACAACAGACTTTAAAAAATAGTCAGTGTAAATCTGGCAATGTACACACACACACACACAAAGACTAGGGCTGTCTTTGACTCAGGATGTAGCAAGTGGAAGTGGGGTGGGGGGTTTTCAACATAAATACAGACAGCCGTGCATATAAGACATGGTGGGGGTGGACATTAAATGACGAGAAAGTTTGTGTGCAGTTGAGTCAATCATGGAGAAGAGTAGAAAGAACAGAGATGAGAATAATGTATGTCTTTGACAACACGTGTCGTTGTCAGTTCGTCTATTTCTATATTTCTTTGAATGAGACCATTACTACCACACTGCGTAAAAGTGAAAGTGGATGGCGCTGGCTACTTTGAAAGGTGCAAGAAGTAGCTATTAACAACAAGTTGTAGTATTTCCTCTCAAAATGGTAAACTTCAAAAGAAGACCTTCCTGTAGTATGATCAAGTGAACTTTCAAGTCACGTAGACAGGTTTAATTTTAAAGGCAACTTATAATTAGTAGGACGTAAGATGGACTATTAGAAGTACATGACATCCTACTCCAGTGGGGTTTAAAGTAGTGCAGTAGTAACTGGAGCTATAAAATATAAAGACCAGCGACGGCAGCAGTAAAACAATTGGCGTCGACTGCAGGGTGTTGGACTGAGTTGTTGATGCGTGGATTTTTAGCAATACAGTCGTAACAGACACACACACAATCTGGAACAAACACAGACAGACAGAGAGAGAGAGAGAGACACACACACATGGGAGTCAGACATAGTTTGGTTGTTTCACTGTCAGAAATCTAGTGTGGGAATGCACAGTCAGTCCCACCCATAGAAACGCATAAACAAACAGACATTGCATTTACCATGAGGCTAGCTGGTTATTTAGCTCCAGGGTGTCATGCATCCGCTGCAGGGCCTTGTCCATGGCCCTGCGGTCCTGGTGGCCCTTGGCATCGTCGTTTATCTTCAGGAAGCGCGCCCACTCGCTTGCGCGAGGATCAGCAGGTTGCAGACACAAGCCTTGCTGCGATGTGACCCTGGAACATCCAATGTAAGCGATCCCCAGACTGTGCTAGGAAGGTCCTATGTCGAGGCGCACCTTTTGCCTAGTCCAGCCCTGACTCTTGTGTATTGTGATGGCGAAGGATAGACACAGGGGAATCCTAGTGTGTGATTACACCTTGTCAACTTTCATTCACCTGATGGTGTGTGTCCTGATGGGCACGGTGCGTGCGTAATGGTGGAGAAAGGTTGGCCCTTTGTAGAGGTCAAATTGCACAAAGACTGCCACAGGTAGGGCAGGTGGCTGCGTGCCGTTGGGATCGTAAAGGACCCCGTGTACTGTTCCCAAGGCTCCGTTGGTCAAGCCTGCATCCACCCAAAGATTTTGGCGGAGCATGACACGTGCACCCTTTGCCACATGTAAGAAGTTGGCTAGGCCCCCCGCATCATCTGCCTTGACAGACTGTGCCCCAGGACCTGCGTTGACAGCCTGTAGCCTAGGCTTTTGGTGTGTCAAATCTGTGAAGTTCTGCACGGTTGTGGTTCCTCAGCCTGGTACAGTATGTGCTGACGAGCACCTGGGCGTCTTTGAAGCTGGTCTGTTCCTCTGCGTTGAGCATGTGGTATGATCGTTGCATGGGGTACTGCCAATCTGCATGTGCGACCTCACCATTTCTAATCCGTGCGAGAAGGGCTGTGAAGTCCTTGGATAGTGGTGTGTCGCCCGCGATGCTTTCCACAGTGTGAAGAACGAGACCCTGCTTAAACACTGTGAAATCTCTCCTCCCTGCATCGCTCAATCCCTGCTTTGGCATCTTTGAATACATGGGCGGTAACTGGCCAAAGTCCCCCATGAGCACAACGGAAACGCTGCCAAACCATTCCCGACAGTGCTCAATTCATCCACCACCAGGACCATGTGGCCCTGGATCCGTGCCTGGAGGTTCCCGAGGGCCTCGGGTTGCATGTAGGGCAGAGTGCTGGGCAGGGGCACCGGCAGGGACAATAGCGAGTGGTTCCAGTGATGTTGAAAGCAGCTGTGCCAGTGGGAGCTGCGAGTCTGATAGCTGTCGTAGCATGTTCGTCACCATAGAAGACAGAGCGACAATGCTGCACCAAGCATTTGATGATGTAGCTCTTCCCTGTGCCTCCGGGGCGAATTGGGCGTGAACAGTGCGGGCGTGCATCCAATCATCCTGCAGGTTTTGTGTGAAGTCCGCCTCGTCGTTGGAGCTGTCGGACTCCTCAGGGGTATCCACACGTTCCTTTATCCGTGGTCAAGCGCCTGTAGTCGGCAATGACGTGGTCTGGGGCGGAAGCATTTTCCATGACGTGTTCCAGGGCATTGCTCCAGGACCCCATGATTGCATAGGAGGTCCTCCTCGCTGCAGCAGGCTATGTTGACCATCATCTGGATGCGACACCATTCATCAAACTTGTCGTGGTGGTGGTGGTTGGCACACTAGATCCGAGGGAAAATGCGGGGGGGGACTTCTTTACGTCGCCTCATGTATGTGCTCCAGTAGAAGCTGTAGATGGCAGTGAAAGTCTTAAACAACACTGTTTCCGTCTCCTCATCCGTGGGTCGTGCCGTGTAGATTTCCCAAAGCGACTGTTTCAGCCTGCCTTCCTCAACGCTCCACTCCTTCGCCCCCGTGAGGCTGGCGATCTGGAAGGAACGGGAGCATTTGAAGGCGGGTAAAAAGGTGGTGCGCAACCTCCTGGGCAGTGTAGTCGCGATCCCCCACAGAGCCAGCCAGCGCTTTTGCAAATGCGTCACTGGAAGTAGCGTTGTCGCGATTCTGTTACTTCTCTGTAACCTCCTTGAGTGTCGCAGAAGGCGGCTCGTGCTTCGTGCAGTACTTTGTGAGGTACTGGACCATGGCATGTTGGCTTGTGACCAGTTTGATGTCCATGTTGGCGCGCCAGCACTGGTAGGCATCAGCTTTGAGCAGGTAGGTATTCATCAGTGGATCATTTTGTGCTGGGATGTAGCCGAAATCGCCAGGGACCCTTCCGTGGTCGCTAAAGCAGGACTTTGCAGCCAGTTGCCACAGCGCACCGGCCTTGCACTTCCAATGGCCCTGGCGTTTCTTCAGGCAGGTTTGTGTGGAGCATGTTTTGTGGGTTGCCTGGGAGGTGAGGGTCAAACTGCTTGCGGCAGGGGTGTTCCATATTGGGTGGCAACGGCAGGTGGGGGTTGGCAAGCTGTTGGTGTTTGTCTTATTCCAGCAGCATGGCCCGGGGCTGCTCGTGGTCCAGAGGCCATTGGTGTTGTACTCGGATCTCCTCCAAGCCGATGGATAACCCATCTTCGGGTAGCTGCTGGACAACGTCCCATCAGATCTGAATGGGCGTGTGTGTGTGTGGCAAGCAGCATGACATGAAGAGCATGACAAAGCCTTACATGAAGAGCGTGTGACGGAAGCATTATGTAACTAAGAGATTCGACGAGTTAGCTATATTTTATATACACAGATTAAGAAGGAATAAGCAAAAGTCCTGATGCGACATTTCCTGGATTAATGCGGGCGGTCGCTTAGCGCTCTGCTGTTACTCCGGAGCTGAAACTTAAGCATGACATGAAGAGCGTGTGATGGAAGCATTACATGAAGCGTGACAGGCTTGAGCTTAGTGAGCGTAGCGTAACGGAAGTGCATTACAGGCAAGCACTCTCATTGGTTGGCCCATAGGAAGCACTCTCTATGGTTGGCCCATAGAAAGCACTCTCTATGGTTGGCCCATAGGAAGCTATGCAAGGACTACAGGCAAAGCAAGTACAGGAAGTGTGACAGGCTAGTGTGACAGGCTTGAGTGTGACAGGCTTCTTGCACGTTGTTATAGTAACTGCGACCTGCAGTCGCAATCACAGGAGATTAAGAAGAGTGAACGTTGTCTAGAATAGCGAGGATATTAACAGGGCCAGACGTCAAGGGGAGCTCGGATTTCTGCGAGTGTGCGGGTGTGTCGAGTGCGGCGCTGAGACGCACATTAAACAGGGCACTGCCCCTGTCATCCCTATAGCCCCGGCAGAACACCTCAACAACGAGGGGAATGCCTGCCCTCAGCCACAGCATTCCAGCAGCTGAAACCCTACTCTGGGAGAGTGACAACAAGAGGGCCTACAGGCTTTCCCACGCCCCCCCAGGCCATCACCAGAGACCTTTTCTCTCTAAAGAGGGGCTTGAGTGGTGGCAATGTCATGCGATAGGCTAACCTGAGTACACTCATCCACCGTGCCACATTTGTTAGTTAACCTACTGGGAAACAGATACAGAGTCAACTTTGTTTGGCAACACTTTTTTTTTAAAGGTAAATGGACTGCATTATATAATGGTAAATGGACTGCATTATATAATGGTAAATGGACTGCATTTATATAGTGATCTTCTCCAAAGTGCTTTACATTGTATTTCACATTCACCCATTTACACACCCATGGCGGAGGAACCCAACCTGCTCATCGGGAGCATTTTGCTCAAGGACACTTTGACATGTAGCCAGGAGGAGCCAAACCTGGGACCTTTGGATTTCAAGGCTCTACCTCCTGAGCCACTGCCACGAATATTAATGGTACCACAATCTCTCCAGACAGCCCAACCTAGAAAACCTTTGTTTGGTCCATTGAAAATAATCCCATGAATATGGATCGTTTGATTCCAATTATATAAGTTCACAATTCAATTGAATGCAGATGTGATGATTACAAAGTAGGCACACGCACGCACGCACGCACACACGCATGCAAGCACACGCACACACTTGCAGGCGAAGCGAGACAATCCCTTACCCCTCCAAGAGCTCCTCTCCGTTGATGTTACGCAGGCTCTTGAGGAAGGAGAGCGAGCCAAGCGTGTGGGAGTGGCGGATCCTCACGTAGCCCGTCACTGTCTGGATCAGCCCCATGAAGCTCTCCAGCTCATACGCTATGTTATCTGGGGAGAGAAGATAAACACACACACACACACACACACACACACAGCGTGTGAGAACCAGGGCTCTGAGGAACACATTCAAAATCCACAGAGACCTCGATCTACTCGGCTGCCATCAGCCCCCAAACATAGCGCCCTGGACAAGAAATACCCCAGTGAATAGTTTGTTTATGAGCTTTATCATATCGGAAGATAAGCTCGTGAGCCACCCCCGTCGACTGTGCAAATAAATTGCAATATAGCATAATGTGATACTGATAATTGAGCTGGAGTGCAGGCTGCTGATGTCATTTCGAATCCCCCCGGGGCTCCCTATTTTCTCAGTCCCAAGAGATAGTCGTCATACTATGGGATAGTACCAACTAAGGTATACGTAGCAGTTTCAGCCAGCTAACATGTTGTACCGGGCTGAGGATTTGTATAGTGTGGTTTAGTGCAGTGTGTAGTATGGCGTAAATGTCAAGTCTGCAGCATGGTGTATTGTAGTGGCGTTGTGGTTTACACACAGGTCTATTGGAGCTGATGTTGTATTCCAGAACTCTGTGGTGCATGGAACATAAAGTGATGTTTAGCATAATTGTATGCTAAACATCCTTTAGCATCATCATCATCATTTTTAAATATATAGCACTTTATGTAGACTTAGATAGTATTTTTAAACAGACTTATAGCATGTTACGTATAGACAGCACTAGAATTGCATTTTATGTAGTCATAGCACTTTATAGTACACATGTATAATATTTAACATAGTATAGTATGTATAGTTTACATAGATACTCCCCTGTTACGTTCTTAGCTTACACATGTTTCATGATAACTACTTTTATATATGTGATGTATGCCATGCTTTTTGTTACTGCTTAATGTAAATTGCTCTGGATTAAGAGCCGAGCGTCAGCTAAATGCCTAAATTGTAAATTGTAATTTTTCGACCGTGGTCGAGATCGTGCGTCCGTCCGTCCGTCCGTCCGTCCGTCCGTCCGTCCGTCCGTCCGTCCGTCCGTCCGTCCGTCTGTCTGTCTGTTGCACTAGTTGTACTCACTCCCACGGCGGATGTTGATGTTAAGGTTTCCCTTGATGATGGTGCATCCCATTAAAGACTGAGCGGCATCCACCGAGTCGATGACGGAGGTCGAGCAGATTTTATCGCACAGGCCGTCGCAGGCACTGCAGAACATACTGTAGAGAGAGAGAGAGAGAGGAGGGGCATGTGATTGCGTAAAAGGTTGACGGGGACGGAACGGGGGGGGGGGGGGTGCATGGGAAAGAAAGGAGGAACTGTCAGAGAATCTAACAATCTAATCTAAACTTCACCGACTAACATACGTCACCCCTGAGTGACTTGTCCACACCCCCTTCCTCTGACTCCCTAGCATTCCAACAACACATTCAGGCATAAATTCTCACCGTGTGATGCGAGGTCAGCTACTCACACGGAGGCCTGAATCTTTTATGGGGCCTGGGCTGAACCTGCTCCGTGAGAGAGGCTGAACCTGCTCCGTGAGAGAGGCTGAACCCTGCTCCGTGAGAGAGGCTGAACCCTGCTCCGTGAGAGAGGCTGAACCCTGCTCCGTGAGAGAGGCTGAACCCTGCTCCGTGAGAGAGGCTGAACCCTGCTCCGTGAGAGAGGCTGAACCCTGCTCCGTGAGAGAGGCTGAACCCTGCTCCATGAGAGAGGCTGAACCCTGCTCCGTGAGAGAGGCTGAACCTGCTCCGTGAGAGAGGCTGAACCCTGCTCCGTGAGAGAGGCTGAACCCTGCTCCGTGAGAGAGGCTGAACCCTGCTCCGTGAGAGAGGCTGAACCCTGCTCCGTGAGAGAGGCTGAACCCTGCTCCGTGAGAGAGGCTGAACCCTGCTCCGTGAGAGAGGCTGAACCCTGCTCCGTGAGAGAGGCTGAACCCTGCTCCGTGAGAGAGGCTGAACCCTGCTCCGTGAGAACCCTGCTCCGTGAGAGAGGCTGAACCCTGCTCCGTGAGAGAGGCTGAACCCTGCTCCGTGAGAGAGGCTGAACCCTGCTCCGTGAGAGAGTGACAAGACAAAGACATGAGCAGCAACGTCGTGGCCAAAAGTGATATGGGAGAGAGAAGACTCTCGTACATGGGAATTTCGGCAAAATGACAAACTAAATACAGGGAGTGTACTGCACGTTGCCGTGAGTAACAAACAAAGACGCTCTCTTATCATGTTGTGGTGGGTTGGGTGTTTGGGTGGGATAAGTAAAAAGCACAGCACCGATGATGAATCCCTCCTGAAATTCTCAGAGCGATGCTAATCCACGGAAATAGTGCAGGGCATTAAGTTCAGCATCTTTATGCTATTTCTAAAAAGCCTGGAAAGTCTGGCCTTCAATCATTCATAGCCTCGCATGCCTTCTAGCCTGCTGGCGCTTCGGGCTCTGAGTGCTCTCTTGTAGAATGGAATGGTTTACGGGCCAGGTGAGGTCAAGTTCAGCTCCAGGTACAGGAATTCTTTATGCTAATTCATGCGGGAACGCAAAAAGTACGCACTGAACCAAAACAAAGTCTGTAACACCAACTCTCTATGAATATTTGTTTATTTATTTTTAACTCTAGGACTCAGTGAAATAGAGTTATGGGGTGAAACCATGGGTGAAACCATGGGTATCCCCTCCAGGCAGCAATAGGCTCTGTGCATAATAAGTGTATTCTCTGCCAGTCTCCCGAAGGTGGCATACCTTGTTTCTGTTTCCACTTCCACTCCAGCTTCCCATGTAGCTATATTGGTGTGGCAGCGGATTTCTTGATAATCTCTTCCGGTTGGTCCCTAGCTGGCCAAACCTTTTCAAATGGGGGTCTGTGGCCAAATGCATGAAACAGTTTGAGAACCACTGGTGTATATGGTATTATTTACCTGTTGGTCTCGTTGCGTGTGAAGCCAGAGGGGCACTCAGGCATACACTCTCCTCTGTGGATGACAAAATCGATGTCGCTGGGCAGGTGCACGCGGGCGCAGAGGTCCATGGTGATGCAGCGCCAGCCCTCGAACTTGTACGTGTCCGCAGGACAGTCGGGCACGCAGCGGCCCTCGTGGTAGTAGTGGAGGCAGCCGGAGCAGGCCATGTCGTTGCCGGGCTCCGTGCAGCTTCCCAGGCACTGGCTGTGACAGCACTCCCCCTCGTCTGTGCACGCATGCTTGCAGTTGTCTGGGCAAACTGGAGGAGACAAAAGATAAACACAGACAGGGGCAAAGGTCAGTTCAGGGTGAGCGCAATAATCTGCACTGCTGGCCAACACAACAAATCTGGATCACAACAAGGTCATACTGACGCCACCACGGTTGGCTACAGATTAAACCCTGTTTTTGTTCGAATGTGGCATTGTTTCAAAAAAAAATGCGAGGCACGCTGAGCAATAGCAATAGATTGCGTGCGTGCGTCACGATCCGTTCTGTGTTGTTTATGTGTTCCTTGTTTTCTAGTCATAGTTAGTGGTTTACTTTTCAGTTGTGTTCTTTTGATCATGTGGTATTGTTACCTTCCTTATTTCTTAGTTTGCACTTTGCAGTGAGTTTTGCAGTGACTACCATTGAAAATTAATTGCGAGCCATGCGACACACAGAGGACACAGGAGACACACAGAGGACACAGGAGACACACAGAGGACACAGGAGACACAGAGAAGACACGCTGTCTTTCATGTGTGACTGAGGCCTAGCGAGCTGTAAAAGCATGACGCCAGGAAGGGGCCGAGGAGCCAGCCAGAGTTGGATAACTCCCTCACAGACCCAGGAAGGGGCTGAGGAGCCAGCCAGAGTTGGATAACTCCCTCACAGACCCAGGAAGGGGCTGAGGAGCCAGCCAGAGTTGGATAACTCCCTCACAGACCCAGGAAGGGGCTGAGGAGCCAGCCAGAGTTGGATAACTCCCTCACAGACCCAGTTGGTGTGCCGGGCCGGCAGGACGCAGAATGTTTGCGCAAGGGCCCCTCTCTCCGCTCTATGCCAGCTTTGTTAGTAAACGGCAACGCTGGCCTCACTACAAATAAATATTAAAGCCCCCTTATACTTGGTTGGGTGCTGGTGTCGCACACCAACAACAGCAGACCTTCAAGCTCACGGCACACCGTACAGTGTGACGTGTTGTGAACTTGTCGATCTGCTATTTCCCATGCACGGCTAACTGCAAGGATGAAGCCGGGCTTTATTGCCGCTTGTAGCTGTTGAGGGAATTCATTTTGGAGACTCTGAGAGAGGGATGAGAAACGAGCAGTGTCTCGCCAACAGATGGATTGCCGTCGATTCCACGTGGAAGGGAGAGAAGGAGTGACACTGACAGGACAGAAATGGGTACTAATGTCTAAAAGTGTAACTATACCTCATAACCACTGCTGGGGAACACAACGGTCCTCACCTCTGTAATCTATAAAGCGGGGTGTGCGCACGAGGGGGCTTTGTCCCCATAATCAAAGATCTTATAGCAACACTATGGGCCTAATTCATCATTAAAAACATATGAACATGAGGGGGGGAGGGGGCCATAATGTCTTCCATTGGTTTACCAACATTCTGTTTTAACGGTGGGGGAAGGAGGGGGGTGGGCAAACGAAACTGACTCGAAGAACTACAGCTTCCAAGAGAGAGAGAGATCAATGCTTGCAAAGGGGGGGGCTGTGAGAGAATCGACAGCGAAACGATTGTGTGGAGAAACGGCTGGGGTGTTTCAAATTATCTTTTAGCGAACATGAATAACAGAATGCTCTCTGTGTTTACTGAGCCTCACTTAAGGGCCCCCGACCACATGGCAATGTGTTATCAATAACAACGCATTCCGGCCGCTTGGGACATATGTACACTTTTGCTTACAATACAGGGGGGGAGGTGGGGGGGGCTAGGAACGTGCTGTGCTCTGCTTAGAGGAGAAATACTGAACTTTTCACCCTGAAAGCCTCTGCGTCCATATTTTATCGCCTTATGAAATGGAAAAATTACCATTTTGTCCAAGTGTCAACAACTCTGACGAAATCAGGCACCGTGCCAAATCACGGGAGGCCTTAAAAACAACACATGATAGGTTGTTGGGCTGGTCGTGATCACCAATGATCCCTAATCCAGGTATTAAGACATACGTTAAGTTGTATTATCTTACAGTTGTAATAACCGCTTGCATCAGACTTGCAGAGATAAGAAGATTTTCCAGTGAACACTAAGGTGACTGTTTTGTTGTGCATGCCATGGTCTCTTGTCGGATGGAAACCACACATGTCCAAGATTGTTACTTTTCAGGATTCAAATGCAAAAATAGCCAAAGTAGCAGATCTGCAAGTTCAAAACGAGGTTGTGGATCTGCTACTTTTGATGCAACGCTGTAGTATGATCAAGTAGGGCATTCATTTACAGGGAAAACTAAACAAAAAACAAAACAAAACAAGAAGTTTGGATATAGGACGTTTTTGTCTGACAGCAACGAAAAGGCAACTGTATACGGCTATATGCACAGCAGCCATTTTGGAAAGAATTCTTCCTATTTCCGGGCCCCTTCAATACTTACCGATGATACTAATGAAGGCTCTGTTCCATTTCGTGTACAGTGGTTCTCAAACTTTTACATTTCAAGGACCCCCCCTAATTCTGAGATCTGAGAATGTACAAATGGAACTGGAACTGTATACACTCTCAAGAGTTACACACCCATGCCCGGGACCATTTGGAACCCCCTCAAGGACACTTTGAGGCCCACAGGTGTAGTGGAGTGTTTTCCAGTGAGCCAACATGCACGATAGCAGCACCCTGACTCTGTTTGACCAGAATGGAACAGGGCCTTCATTAGTATCATCGGTAACACCTTCTCCTGTCCCTCAAATGAACAGTTTGGATCTGGCTAACCCTAGTAGAGAGAGTGTGCATATACCCAAGGAAGAACGGTGATGAAGGAGTGTCCCTCTGCCAGCTACTCTTGAGGTATGTCCTCGTTTCACAAAGTCCACGCCAGTGAAAAGCACCTGGAGCAGGAAGTCTTAAGTTGTAACCCTAACGAGCTCTTCTTGCAGCTCTTTTTCCACTACAAGAGCTAGCATGTGAACAAACGGTGCTGCAACGTATTCATTTCACAGGTTCTGGAGTGCTTTCCATGCGTTAGGGCTTTAATTGGTTTCAATTAGTCTCTCTGGAGACAGACTGTGAAATGAGCGCACAGTTTTTCCTTTGTTTTACTAATGAGTACCCAGATTGGGTTTCAATTATCCAATTAAGACCTGAGGCCGGTACTATATTTATATTCAAAAATAGCAGATCTACAAGCTTGTATGAGCTTGTAGATCTGCTATAAAATAAAGCTCAAATCTAACATGACACAGATGCTTGTATAAGTATATACACTGGCCCCTTGCTCCAATTCCTATACCTCACAGAGACCTGATTGGCTCTATGCATTCTGGAGCCCCTAAACTCAGCGGTGATGTCAAGTACATTGTTCATATGATAATAAAAAAATAACATTAACAGGGGTGAGTAAGTAAATTATATATAGATATGTATATATATTTATGTGTGTGTGTGTGTGTGTGTGTGTGTGTGTGTGTGTGTGTGTGTGTGTGTGTGTGTGTGTGTGTGTGTGTGTGTGTGTGCGCGTGAAGTGCGTGTGTGAAGTGCGTACGTGTGTGCGTGTGAAATCAGCAAAGCATCAATTGCTTGGATGTCCACCAAAAGGGGGCAGCCAAAGCAAACTCTAACGAGCCATGTTGGAAGGAGGCGGACGTCTCGTTATGCATCATTTTAACAGATTCCTCAATGAAGAGAAATTCCAAACATGCATACCTTCCGCCGAGAGGAAGGAAGAGAAAAGAGGAGGATTGCGAGGCCTGCTGCCTCGCAATCCATATAAGTCGACCCGGTTTTCCCTGTGTGACCAAACCACCCCGCGGTATCAAGGATACAGTCCTCTATTTATAGATGCTCCTAATGTGAAGCCCTATTTCCACGCCGCTGCTCTCCATGGCATCGTGAGGTTTCCACTACATCAATGGCGAGGGACTACCTCCTGTAACAAGGGGCTCCTCCGTCAGAGAATGTAGTGTCCTCATTCTACTCACTGTCCGAGAGCACTCTCTCTGTGGGCTGTGGCTATAGCTGCTCTAACACACAGAAAAGGGAGGACGCCGCCCCTGTACAGTATACGAAGAGCGTGAATGAAACCTAATGACACTATTTATGGTGAGAGAAAAAAAGAAGGGGGAAAAGGGAAAAGTACAATAAATGAAGGAACTAAATCTCTGTGTATAGGGGGGCTTAAAGTGCTATTCCTCTCACACTGCTGTTACACAACCGGCCACCCCCCACCTAACCCACCCCCTCTTTTCCCTCAACAAATGGTCGGCCCAGATGCCACAGACACTGCGGCCGTCGTCCACCCATGGCTGTACACAGAATCACTGAAACGTGCAGGGTGGCGTGGTCCCCCCCCCTTCCCCAAACACCAGGTGCATTCCTGCAATCTTCGTTCGATAAACCGAAAGTGCCGGTAAACAGGAGGGCCGAGGAGAAAACACTGCTGCCTGCAGTGCACGAGGCTGCTTCGGTTTTCTGTCAAAAAGGTAATACCCATGGTCTCTGGACTATGTGAAGAATTTCTAGAATGTTCCAGGCAGCGGAGGGAATCGCAGAGGAGAATGTTAATCCCTTATTCCCCTGTGCCCAACAGAATAACAACTTTAGGAGCTTTTGCTACAGAAAAAAAGAAGAAAAAAAAGAAGACGAAAAAGAAAGCATGGGTTTCTACCCAAGCTTTCTTTTGCGGTTCATTTCCCAGTCTAAACCATGCTTGTGGTTGGAATAAAGGCAGAGAAGCATGAGGCAACAAAACAACAGCAGCAGCAGAACAAGGAATGCCAATAGCTCTCTGGGAGAGACAGGATAGTATTTGGTGATCACATAAAACAAGAGAAGAGAGAAGAAACCCATATGAAGAAAGCAGTGTTGGAAAGTAACTAAGTACATTTATTTAAGTACTGTACTTAAGTAGGCCTATACAAATCTGAGGTATTTGTATACTTTACTTGAGTATTTCCTATTTCCAATACTTTTACCTTTACTCCACTACATCTCGGATCCAAATATTGTACTTTTACTCCACTACATTTATTTGAACACTTTAGTTAGTAGTTACTTTGTAGATTTAGATTATTATTACAAGACATACATTAACCACTTCAGTTCTATATACATTTCGGCCATTTGAAAATAGCCGCTCTACATAATCTGCTATTTCCAAATGATTTTTTTATACATTTGAAAACTTGAAATTGTCCATTCTGCACAATGAGTACTTTTACTTTTGGTAATTTAAGTACATTTTGATACCAATACTTTTGTCAAACAATTGAGTATATACTTTTTATACCACTGGAAGAAATGAGAGAAGAAGAAGCGAACCTATGGCTCAGTCGCGGACTCTCTGCCTTTACAAGGAGGCGTGTGTGTGTGAGGGAGGGGGGTCAGGGTCATGTGACCGGTAGCCAGTCAGCCATGCCCTGCCCCCCTCGCCTCTCCCTTCTGTCTGATGTGTATGGGGAAATTTTGAAAAGCACACAGGCACACGCACACGCACACACACACACACACACACACACACACACACAGCTCCAACCCGATAAGGCAATGGCCAGATTTCAACACCGTCTGCATGTGCTAGAACAAAAGTATTTTATTTTATTATTGAGCAAAGAAAACAGCCACACACATGACGCACACACACTGTGCTTTGGAAGAGGAGGATTGCAATGCAGCAAATGCTGCCTCATCTGAATGCACGTGCTGTCCCTCCAGCTAGGGAGAGCACGCTACTACTACTCTGTTTACATCATGGAGACATGGTGACAGACACGTTTACACTGCCTCTCACTCGCTGGGAAATATAAATAAATCATACAATATACAACAAATACACGTTTCTGTAAACAAAGACATTGGCACACAGTAAATGGTGGCTGGTCGTGGGCAGCAGGCCTCTTTTCTCCATATTTTATCTCTTTATGGTTTGTTTTGTAAATGAATGGCCTACATCGCCAGGCTACACTACAGTGTCACAGGAAGGAACAAAAATAGACCCATCTACAAGCTACAAACATAAGCCGTTTTCAGCTTGTAGATATGCTACTCTTGCTGTTCTTGAATTTGAATTCTGAAAAATAACAGTATTTGGACATACAGTACTGTATGAGGTTCCTGCTTTACGGGACCATTTGGTCACTCTCCCGGTGGTTAAATGAACACTCAGGATTTTACCCCGTAACAATATCTATACGGGAAAAAAAGACGCATGAAAGGGGAGAAAAACTGAATCCCATTAATGTCAGCTGTGTATCATAACCCTGTGTCATTCAGGATGAATAGGAAGCGTGACAGACAGTAGGGATATCATTCATTATACACAGTGGTGGGGGGGTGTGAGGGGGAGGAGTGTGAGAGGGAGGGGAAGGAGGGGGTAAACTGGGACATTTGCAGTGGACCAGTGGCAGGCGAGCAGGGGAGGTTCTAATCCTGATGATTGACATGTTATTGAGTCTGGAGCAGAGACGGTAAACAAGTCCTCTGTGGAGAGAGAGAGCAGGGCGTCGGGAGGGGAGGGGAGAGAGAGAGGGAGAGAGAGACGGAGAGAATGAGAGAGAGAGAGGGAGAGAGAGACGGAGAGAATGAGAGGGAGAGAGAGAGAGAGAGAGAGAGAGAGAGAGAGAGAGAGAGAGAGAGAGAGAAAGAAAGAGACGGAGACGGAGAGAGAGAGACAGACAAGAGAAAGAGAAACGGAGAGAGAGAGAGAGAGAGAGACAGGCGGTGAGAGAGAGGAAGAGAGACATGGAGGAGAGGGGGAGTTGTAACCATAGCAATTAAGCATGGCTTTTTCCCGGATTCAGAAAAAAAAGAAAAACATAGTAACTCTAAAAGGGAAAAAAGCTGAACGGATGTGAAGAGTAACCAACCAAAAAATACTGCTGCTAATAACAAGGCTGACCTTTTATGTTTGAATGGAAAATGTACCAAAACCTATACGAATTAACTAACACTAACAATAAATAAACTATACCACGACCTGTAGGCTACACCAGATAAGTGTGTGTGTGTGTGTGTGTGTGTGTGTGTGTGTGTGTGTGTGTGTGTGTGTGTGTGCGTGTGTGTGCGTGTGCGTGTTTGTGTTATATCAAGTGCACTAAGTTATACAGGCACTACAGAGTACAGACCCACATTCATAGTATTATTATGTCTCTTTACAACCTCTACTGTACAGTACAGTAGCTGTGGAACGGACAGCCAGTCATACTGTTCGCTCTCTAAACGCATCCGTTGTTCCATTAGACCAAATGATTCCATTAATCCCAGCATCAGATCCAGTTCAGTTTCAGTTACTGAATCATTCACTCCATCCATATACTGTACCTAAATCAGGGGAGTGTTGGTAACCAAATGGACAGTTAGTGGTCCATAAAGAATATTCTTTAATTTTGGATCTGAGAGGCTAAATGTCATCAAATGGTGGTCTGTGGCTCAAATGCTGGATAAACAATGGGCCTTGATATGAAAAAGGTTGAAAACCACTGACCTAAATAAATCTACTCAACGTAGATTACACGTGATACGTGATACACGTACTCACTGTACTACACTGTACTCTATATCATTGCCCTCGGGCAGACACCTTGTATCTCCAGATGTCACCTTTTTATGTTTTTTTTTATTAGTAATGGCCTACTTTGTCATATTACAGTGTCGCACAAAAATAGTAAGAAATTGGCTATTTTAGCATTTTCTTTTTTAAGTGAAAGTGGTTAAGTGTGTCTCGTTAATATTAAATATTAAACCAAAGTATTAACAAGAGAGAATCAACTGAATTGGATCCACATTGAAACAATTGCTTTTCCATTCCCTGAAAAGTAACAGTTTTAATGTGGACATTCAAACAGCGGTGATATACTGTATGCAGAGAGGACAGGGGAGCTACTATGGCTGTCCAGCTCAGGTTCCACAGCCAGGTAGCAAAGCAGGAGTATACGGTAGCAGGCGGGGGTGGGGGCGAGATCCTGGCTAGGGAACAACCGCAGCCCCACAATGCATGGCGGAAGGCCGAACCCCCCCCAACCCCCAGGGTTCTATCAGGCCACATCCTCTTCCGGCAACCCGATCGTCCCCGGGAGCCGCCAGCTGATCACTCCAGACACTTGTTTAAACCACATCTAGCCCCAGACGGCCAAGAGAAGAGGATGCTTCCTCCGCTCACGGCCAAAGGCAAACCGCACCGCAGAAAGAATCCAATACAGTCGTCCTATAAGTGCTGCGGCAGTCTCCTCCTGCTCTGCTGGAACCCAGCTCTGCTGATCTCATCTGCTGCTTTTCACCTTTTCACAGTTTTCAGACAAAGCGGGTCTGGCCCTGTGCAGCGCATAATGTGTGTGTGTGTGTGTGTGTGTGTGTGTGTGTGTGTGCGCGCGCGTGCGTGCGCGCGTGCGTGTGTAGGGTGCTGTTTTGCTGAGTGTTTTGGAAAGGAGAAACATTGCATGGCGTCTCGCGCGGGGTGATTTTTCTCGCGCAGACAGCTGGCTCAGGAGAGCGTCATGGCTTAAAACTCGCCAACACAAAGGTGTATGTGCGTGTGGATGAACCCGTTGCTCCCGAACGCCAGTGTTTCTGGGTATCTTCCACTCCCGTGCCCACTAAAGACCAGCGCTGTGTTTTTCACACAACTATGTGCTGGTCTGTGTGTTCAGGCATGCGTGGCATTTCCCCTCACTCGCGTTCAGTCACAACAACATACACACCCACACACATGCGTGCGCACGTGCACACACACACACACACACACACACACACACGCACAACCCTTCCTTCTCCCCTCAGGCCCCACTATGCAGCTGCTGCTGCCGCTGCTGTTGTTGTTTTTGGTGGTGTTATTTGTATATCTGCTAAGTCTAACTGTACACACAGGTATGCAGCACCCGCCTAACAACAAACGATATGGTGGAAACACCGTATTACTTTCCCTTTTAAGGTGAGACACCCCAGGTGAAATCATGATTTTTCTTTTTTTTTTTTTTTTGCTATTTTGCTTCCTAAACATGTTTTCTTTCAAACTAAAGCAAAATACACATTAAAAATACAGATTTAGATGTTTAGTTGGATAGTTTATTTTAGCCAATGACAGCTCGTTTTTCGGGGTGAAAAGCCACCATCTCTATTTTCATGATTGGTTGTTGGTACAAAGGAAGTGACCATATTTGGATCAGACCACAGTCAGCTTGAGGTCCAGACCTTTCCAATGATATATGCCATTATATGTTGTTGCCAAGGTTTGGATGAGATATTTTGTCTCAAAATAGTGGCTTCAAATAAAACGTTTTGGAATTTTACAATACAAATCTTTAAAGGCCGTTTTCTCAAAATGAGTTTTCCTCATACTTGGGACAAAGAATTTCCACTTCAGTTGAACTCACATACACCAAACTTTCCAGTCTTATTCATAACTATATTCCGCAGACATTTACACATGGATTTGTTGATATATCATTCACAGCCTGATTTACATCACATTTTATACCAAAAAAATGCCGAAAATTGGGTTTTTTATGCCTGTTGACACTATTTTCTGATTTGTGGAGTGATAATTAGAGATATCAAAAATCCCATGTGTAATTTTCTTTGTCTCTAATGTGTCAACAAAATGAAATGATCATTTTGAACCTGGCTTTATCCGATCTTCAGATTTATCGTCCCGAAATGTATGCAAATTAGCGCATATAATGCCTAATTTGCATATTTAAACATATAATTTCAGAAAACTTGTAATACAAAAAATCTTAGTTTTAATATAAGTAATCAACTGGAGAAGTTTCATTGTGATAGCTATTATTTAACTTTTTTTCCCTATTCACCTGGGGTGTCTCGCCTTAAGACGTACACCATTTAAGCCCGAGTTATACTTGGTTGGACATTGTGTCTCGCATATAGAGACAAATGGCAGATCTCCAAGCATGAAAGTGAGTAAATAGCCAGGACACACTGAATGTCCTTTTCACATGGTTTATTAACCTCTCGTGGACAGAATCAACGGACGCGCTTTCACCTGATAGGTCTTCCTCAGCGTTGAGAACAACATGTCCTCACTTTCATTATAGACAAATTCAGAAACGGGGTCTCATGGTCGCAGCTTACATATTTCCTGTAGGCGGAGCCGACATAGCTGCGGTTTAAACCTGCACCTCTTCTACTACATTGAATGGTAGAGTGACTGATGTTAGTCTGCTCAAACGTTACTCCTTTACTTGCTTTTTACTAACACTAACTTTACAAAGATGCCCAGAACATCAGAATGAACCTGTGTAGTTTATGGCTGCTCCAACAGTAGTGGCAACATTCAACTTTGGAGAAAAACGGAATGTCAAAAAATGACTGAGACCAGAGCCATAGAATAATGGTTGAGACGAAGCAGTGAAAAGTCCTGAAAGATACATAACGTCAGTCTTACCCAATACCCAATCTTCTGTTTTCTGTATAATCTTCTGTATAAACACAAGGCTGTACTTAATACCTCATACTAAGCATTTAAAGTATGAGGTATAAAGTACAGCAGCCTTGTGTCCTAGCCTTGTGCTGTGTCCTAGCACCTTGCACAATGCCCTTACACAACGGCTGCTATATGCTCACGCACCTTACCGGTATAATCTTATCTCAGGTACTATGTGTATATATGTTTTTGTTTTTTTGTTTTTTATCATACTGCGGTTTTTAATATGATAGTGTAGATATTATATCGATATTAGCCATACTGTCTGCAGCATGCACTGTACATAAACATCTTCTCGCATTTAGTGTTGATCTGAGCAGTCGGCCTAAGTTCCAGCTCTGTTTACATGGTAACATGCTAATTCATGTATAAAGGGACATTTGTATTTTCTATGCATATGAAATGCATAGAAAAAGTGAATCTGGAATAACGTCTTGGTCAAGATATTATTGCCGTCGAGCAGAAATCTAGTATCTCCCTATTTCAACATTCTATGGTGTTTTTCCCCCCATAAATTAACGCCCTACTTCATATTTTTTAAATAATAAGAAAAAAGGGAATAGTTTTGGACATACAGGGTTTCCACCCGACAGCAGCGGTATGAGGCGGTTGTGGTTGTTTCAGAGAGACATGTGAGCAATGCGTCCGGCTCATATAGCACGGCCAGAAATGAGCCCAGTGACCATGGCTTCTAATGGCAGCTCACTTGCTCTCCTCTGGAGCGCCTCTGTATTCCTATTTTTAAGAGAGTACCGGTAATAGGTTTCCTCAACAGTCTCCCTTATTAAATCAGAAAACTCAACAGAGGAATTCGCTCATTGCACCCTGTGTGTGTGTGTGTGTGTGTGTGTGTGTGTGTGTGTGTGTGTGTGTGTGTGTGTGTGTGTGTGTGTGTGTGGCTGTCACGTTTTGGCGTGTTTGTGAAAAACAGGTGATGCTCACGGGCGAGGACTGCAGCTAGGCATCTTCCTCGCTTCTCCCTATCTCACACACTCTCTCTCTGTTTTTCTCCTTCCCACACCTCATGTTTGCAGTCACAGTCACCTGTCCACCAACGAACCTAACGCTTATCTATTTTCTTCCGAGGAGCATTGTGTAAAAAAAAAAAAAGAAGCAAGCGTATTATTATTATTATTACTATTATTAGTATTATTATTACAGGTGCCTTTCCTGTGACTTCCTATCCAATGAGTATAGCGTGTGTGCAGGGTGCATGCATCACACACCCTTGCATTTATAAGGCTAATCTGCCCGTTGAACAAATGGAATGTGATGTGATAACACCGATAGCGGTGACAAATCGAATTACTGGCAGATTCGTTCCGGTTATGCTTGATAATGACATTCACGGAGACCGTCCACACTCAGTGTCGGTTACCCGAGTTACAGCTTGGAGTCACCGGCTGAGTATAGGCATGAAGTACGTGAGAGGCAAGCTCAGGGAGAACTCAGGCAATGTTTTCATTATTTATTATTTTTTTTGTGTTTTTTTTGCACCCTTCTGAGGTGTTTCCTCTCACACTATAAGTGGCTTCTAAAAATACCTGAGTTCCCAGATTTGCTTCATTAAATACAGTGTGTTTCCTGGCAGCACGGTGCTGGCTGGCTGGATGGCTGTTTGGCTATAGCTCACCAGCTGGCTGGCTGGCTGGTTGACTGTCTTACTGTACTAACAGCACGGGGGTTAGACTGTCTTACTGTACTAACAGCACGGGGGTTAGAGCGAGCATTGTGTGTCCAGCCCTCAGTTCGTCGTCTCCCTCCTACACACGACATTCTGGTACCTATACCTACCTACTTGCGGAGGGAAAACTGCATAATGTACTATCACTAAATGCAGTATATCTATTATAACAATTGTAAAGTTGGTCACGTGGGCAAAAGATGTGCGGTCTAAGATGTGGCGAGCCAAGATGTGGCGAGCCAAGATGTGGCAAGCCAATCACAGTCACCAGCTCTCAGCCCACACTAGGCCCGCCCCCGGCTCACACGTCAATCACAGTCACCAGCTCTGGCCCGCCCCCACACTAGCTTCACAATGTCATCTCGCGCAGGACAGAATCTGATCTCGCGCAGAAGGAAGACGAGGAATTATAGGATCGCTATTTTGCTTATTCCATCTAAATCTCTGTATTTACAAAATAAATCACTCTGCGATTCCCTTAGTTACATCAACATTGTTCTTTGTCATTCCTTGGATTGTGCCAAAACCGATCACTTTGCCTATTATTTTCAGCCAACTGCCCAGTACACATACATACGCCTGCACGTACATGCACGCCTGGCGTGCACACACACACACACACACACACACACACCAACCTCTCTCGCCACACCACACACACACACACACACACACACACACACACACAGGAATAGCATGCAGGCTATACGGCGGCGAGACAAGACGTTATAATCTTGCGTTTCATTAAATAACTGTCTTTCTCTGCACGCGCACGTGCGCACACAACATTACTCAAGTGAAATGCGTAACGGCAATATTGGGCTAATATAGGCTACCAATACAGGACTAATCTTCAGTTTCATTACATCACTCTGTCTTACTCCGCACGCACACGTGCAAACACAACATTACTCAAGTGAAATGCGTAACGGCAATATTGGGCTAATATAGGCTACCAATACAGCACTAATCTTCAGTTTCATTACATCACTCTGTCTTACTCCGCACGCACACGTGCAAACACAACATTATTCAAGTGAAATGCATAACCAATATGTGGCTAGCGTTTGTTTTATGGACTTGAGAGCTACTTTCAAATCCCTTTCTCACAATCTACAACAGCACGTTATCATTGTCATTGTGCTATAATAATAACTAATAACCCATCACTTACTACATGTGGAGTCAACTCCCGCAATTTCCTTCTTCCCATAGTGCGTGGCAAAGTAACTCTGGGATTGAGAAATTCTAGTTAATAACAATGCTGACACAGTACTGACAGGGAATCAACCAATCATCATGGCCACTAAAGTCAGACATACAGTGTGTGTGTGTGTGTGTGTGTGTGTGTGTGTGTGTGCGTGCGTATAAAATGTGTGTGTAAAATAAATAGCTCAGCAAAACAGTCGGCCAGCTTGTGTAATATTTTGAGTGACGTGCAGTCTAACATGTAGCTGTGTACCTCCTGCTCTTCTCCGTGTCCCTAGATTGGCTGCTAACCAGAGAAGCGCTGCCGCCACATGGTCCAACATTACATGACAACGCTGTCTCATGCCAGAGAAAAGAAATCAGCTTCTTAACAAATAATTACTCTACCTGTGAGAATGCTGTTTGCATGCAGTGGCGACTTTTACTTTGCGCCCAAGCTTTATTTATTTTCTATATTGTTCTATTATTCTTATCCCACGATTTTGCAACCAATTTATTTCTACCCAGTGTCAATTATCTAATGTAATCCTGGGCGCTACACTCCTTCTGCCAACCTGGGGAGAGCAATGGACTGACCTCAAGTTTCCTTCTATGCATGAGGAATCCAAGCCACTTCTTTTCACCTGACAGGGGGGGGAGTTTCCCCGCGTGGAAGGAACACGTTATTCCAACCAGTGTCTTTCCCCCTCCATTAGGTGCCCCAGCTGGCCAGGGGGAGGTAGTATAGAGCCAAAAGGATTGTGAGGGTACCTACCCTAGGGAGAAACATGCAAACTCCACACCAAGCTTTAGTTTTTTAGCCTATCTTGAGCCTGGTGTATGGAGACTGCGCTCCTATTTCTGTAGACAGCCATCTGCAGCCTTGTGGCACGCGGGCTTCTGTGGCATTGGCACAACACAGTGGCTGCCTTTCATCCTGGCACACGTTCTCTCTCTGTGCTGGCAAGCCTGGCATGGCATGACATCTGGATCCAGAAAGACGCATCTCACATTGACTTCAAGGATGCCTTAGCTCTGATTGAGCAGAGCAACATTTTCTTTTTACAGTTGAGTTAGAAAGCGGATGAAAATGAGAAAAGAAATGCTTTACAGGAACTGATAGGTCATTAGTCAATTGCTGTACTAACAGCTGGCTGACTACAAGTCCTAAAATTATACCATGTGTGGTTATGTGTGCAAATGTGCAAGAAATGAGCAAACAAAATGCAGCTCAGAATGGATGCTCTCTCCTGATTGGATGAAATTGTAATTTTTCCTTTTTTTAGGTTTTCTGAGCTCAATTGCACCCAATAAACCTGGACTTTTAACATTCAGTAGGTTTTCTGTGGTCGGCGGTGTTCTGCCTCAAACAAGTGTTCTGCTTTTCCTGCTGTTTGTGATGTAAGAGCCAGCAAATCCCATATATGTCAATGGGATTTGCCAGCAGATGTCACTGTTTTCACTGTTTTCATTGCAGCTCAGAAGGCTTGGAAAACTCCAGCCAACAGAAAATCCACTGAACGTTCAAAGTTCAGGTTCTTTCGGTGTAATTGAGGTCATAAAACCAAAAAGAAAAGAAAAGTTACTGTATGCTCTAAAGTAATGATAATATGAGAACATAGAGCTCTCTATAGTAATGATAATATGAGAACATAGAGCTCTCTATAGTAATGATAATATGAGAACATAGAGCTTTAACCATTTGACAAACGGTTCCATCCAAACTATTAACCATCCATCCAAACTACTAGGTACAGTGGGAACTATTAACCACTGAAGTGACCGAGGTATAGGTTTGTACAAGGTCCACTCTTTTTGTGCATGCCCTACGCCAAATCTGTTGCCTTGAGATCTTGTAGATCTGCCATTTTTGGCAAACATCCCCCCGGAATAGGGCTGCTTGCTGCTAGGGTTCAAGTGGTTAACATGGCGCCCAGGGAATGGTTGGGGATCAATGTCTTTCTGGAGGACACTTTGACAGTAAGCCTGAAGGGAGATCAAACAGTGGGAACGTCTGATTTCCAGATGGCTGTTCTACCTCCCGAGCCACAAACCTCTATATTTAGGAGTACCGCTAGTTCCTTTGAATTTCCGGCTCCTCACCCTAAATGTACCAGTTAATTTTATTGGCCCCCACCCCTCCACCCCCCTTTATGATATCAAATAAATAATGAAGAATTCCAGTTAATCCCGTTTACCAGAAAATAACTTTACAACGTGATAATAGCTTTCCTCCACAACATTTAGGCATGATTATCTCCTTTAATTACTCCCAGAGTGCTTGAGATTTATGTATTTAAGGCATGGAATTCTGAAAGTTTTCTTCCACTATAGGGGATAAGCTTAGCATTAAACAATGCCAGAAACCTCCTGATTAGCACTCAGCTATGCATGTCTGCACAGTCTCTTAAGTTATGTGACTGCAGTTTCTCTCTCTCACACACACAAACACAGACGACAGTGGCCAGGATGCTGGCATGCCCAGACAGCCTGCGGTGGGTGAGAGACATTTTGTTGCTCTGCCCATTTTCTCCGGCGCATCTCTGCTCTCCTCTTTGGGACGCGAGCCCGGGTGTCTGCCACCTCATCGCTCTGGCTGGCGCAGCCCCGCTAGCCACTTCAAATATGACATCTGGCACCAGGGTTTCCTTTTCCTCCTCTTAATTTCATTTTCTCAGTGTGTTTTCTTGACGGCGCGCACGCTCGCACACAGCATCCGTTTTTGTGTGGCCTGCGGGTTCATCGGGGGCAGTTGTGTTAACATCTGTTCAGACAGACAGGACACTGGGACCATTCTCCCCTTGAAGCGCACAGGCTGCGCCCAAGCTCACGCTTTGGCCTTTCAAGTCTAATGGCGTGATAAGAAATCTGCTCTCTCAAATGGTTGATCCGCTATCTGCCGCCTGGAAAGCTTCACTTAGCATGAAGGAGGCCTGAGAAAAGTGTATTTCTCCCTCATAAACACACTTCCCACTGTATCTGCTAATCTTGTGTAAAAAATCCGGCTCACCGGTAGAGTATGGACACTTGGACAGCTGAGCAGCAAAATAGACTAGAGGAGAACACTTACCTTTGACCTTTTTGTGTTTGGGCTTTGATAAGACCAGTGATGGGTACAGTTCATACTGTACCTGGAGGTGTTTGCCAGTGCTCAACAGCCCCCTGCCCGCCACAGGACTTTCATTTGATCCCCTTGCACCAAAGGGCGTGCCTGCAAACCCGTATTAAAAGTACAGGCGATATCACCTCAAGCCTTGCTTTTTTATTTCCCATTGTGGACGAGGACAATCAAACAGCCGGTGTGGGTTACCGTGTGGATTTAAGGGCTTTGATTACAATAAGGAGCCATTGTGCTGCGGTAAACAATGAACTCATAATGGCTTGTCCTCATTAGCAATTGGGCAACAACAACACCAAATAAGGCTCTGCCGTTTTAACGCAGCCCACACGCTGGGGGTGTAAAACACGTCACTGTTTACAAGTCTCTCAACAGATTTGGTGTTACGTCGCCTCAAGTTTCACTCTTGGGCTCATCGGCACATGCAGGCACATGCATGCGTGGGCACGTGGGTACGCACAGTATATACTCACATTGCCCTTTCAGTGCACGTCAATCTTGGCTTACAATGAAGCCTGTATCTCGTTCGCTCCTGGTCTCAGGAAACAACTTCTCATGAGTCGTGACAGACTCTGAGAGAGGGAGAGATTCTGGCAGTCCTCAATTCCCTAGACTAATCTCCTCCATACTTTAATTTATGGACATGGCAAATGAGATTATTATGTCAGAGATAAATCAAACACAGCGATTAATTGCAGTCTTTGAGAGCATATAGTGTTGTAGTCTGTAGTGTATGTGGACTGTAATAAAGCCCAAACCACACCAAAGGGTTGGGTCGGGACAAAACGGTTTTGAAGGTAAACCACACCAATGCAACTTATTGAGTTGAAAGGACTTGCATTGTTGTGGTTGACCTTAAAAAAAAAAAAAAAACATTTTGTCCCCACCCGACCCAATTGGTGTGGTTTGGGCTTTAGGTTGGGATAGCAGTGACCCTGGATGGGTTTAGGAAGCAGGCCTGGAGCCATGATGGGGCGAGAGGCAGAGGCATGGTCTAGTATGGCCTCAGTGACCTGGCCTTACTGCCTGAGACCAGTGGCCGGAGCAGGACAGAACATGGTCTAGCACATTTAGACCCGAGACCAGATTCCTACTAAATGTATTCTGAAATATGACAGCTTTCAGAAAAAACTATGTTTCTATGTCTTTGGTTCTCAAAGTTTTTCATGTCTAGGACCACAAAAACTATATGTAATTGGCCGCCGACCCCCATCTGAATATATGTTGTTCCAGGGACCCCCCAGAAACAATGATTTGAGTTAAAAATAGCAGATTTAAAAGATCGTAGCGCGGCACTCTGTGCCGCACTATGAGCTTGTAGATCTGCTAATAGTATAACAACAACAAAAACACCAAAAGGGGTTCCCGTCCAGAATGGTCTAGTCTAGTATGGCCTCAGTGGCCTGGCCTTATTGCCTGAGAGCAGTGGATGGAGCAGGACAGCTGACAGACCTTAAACAGTCCCCAGCCCAGCCCACACTTCCTATTGGCTGCTCGGTGACATCATGCTTCTATTCCCTCCACGTTTCACCTGCCTCTTTTCACAGTGGGAGGAAATGTTTCTCTTTTTCCTCCTCCTCCTCTCTTTCTCACCCCACTCTGACTCTACCCCCTCTGTCTCTGTCTGTGTGTGTGTGTGTGTCTCTCTCTCTCTCTCTCTCTCTCCAATGCCCCTTTCTCTCGCTCTTTCTTTCTCACACCTACTGTACTGTTTCTCTTGCTCTCCCTTACACACACACACACACACACACACACACACACACACACACGTGGGCGTGTGCATGCTCAAACGAACACACTCTCTCTCTCTCTCAGTCTTCCCCCTTTTAGGGACCTCAACAACTCACATGGCCACCCCTGTATAGGAGGTGGGAGAAAGAAAGCGAGAGTGAAGGAAACCACGAGAAGAAGAAAAGCAAAACAAGACATAAAGAAACTACAGACACCGTAACGTCACCATTACGGAACTACTGTAGAACTGTACCACGCTGTACAATCATTTAACTCCCAGTGTGTACTGTACAAACCATGGAATGAGTCCATTTGGTTCCATTTTTGTTCAATTACAGCACTGCAGGAAAGCATGTTACCAATAGAAAGGCAAAGCTAGGGCGCTGTCTGTCTGTCTGTCTCTCTCTCTCTCTCTCTCTCTCTCTCTCTCTCTCTCTCTCTCTCTCCTGTATTGATATGGTGTCTCTCTATCTCTTGGTGAAGGGCTGCGTGCGAGCTGGCTCATCCCGTCAGTGTGGGAAAGTGGTGCACGCTGAGTGTTTGACACTCACAGGACGTGGCATGTATGCAGGGCTGCAGAGGCCACCCGAACACACACACATACACACACACACACACACACACACACTGTACACACGCATGCACGCACGCGCTGCATGCACGCATATAATTCTACCGAAAATGGTTCCGATTCCTTATCCAACACACTGTCAGTGTTGACAGAACAGGAAGCTTAAAGGGAGGAATTGATGGACGGACAGATAGATGACGAATGTACATAAGACAGACATGACAATACATGACACATACAAACAGTTACATAATTAAATGACACATTAAAAAACACAAAAAAACAAGATGAATTGAACAACAGATCATTCGTCCATCCAGGGAGTCCACGTCGACACACTGGCGACGTGTTGTTTTGGTATGAATCACAACGAGGACTGATCTCTGCAGCAGACAGACAGGTGTGTCTCCGTGTCTGATGATGAGGGGCGAAGGACGGAATATGTGTGTCGGTGTAGTGTAGTGTAGTGGGTGTGTGCGTGCATGCGTGTGTGTGTGGCTCGGGGGGGGGGGGGGGGGCAGACAACCATCTACCGCATCACGGACATCTGAGGACACGGACACACACAGCCCACCCTCCTCCTCCTCCCTCATGACACATTAGCCCTTTAAGTGGGATTAAGGAGGAGTACGTCAGCTCTCTGAGTCCATGTAATGTTAGGACAGGTGAAATGTCAACATCCTCTCCTCTCCTCTCCTCTCCTCTTCCTCTCCTCTCCTCTCTCTCCTCCCCCATATTTACTTTACAGACGTCTGACCAAAAGCTTCTAGAAAGTAACAATGTCATTCAGGTTATTTACAGAGGTGACCTGTTTGAGAACATACAGTATGATACAATAACATTAATTCATAATTTAATAAAACAATCTATTCACAATCGATCCCTATTTTGACTGAAATAGTTCAAGTAGACGATCTGACACTGTGAGCTTGTGGTTCGGCTATTTTGACTATTCTTGCACGATGCTGTTTTGCGACAAACGTGCACACACGCACGCACACACGCACAGTCGCACACACGCACACACACACACACACCATAGCTCATGCTGCCATGTAGATAATCCAACATGCCATCAGCGCTTGTGTGTCAGCAGCACATCACAATAACGCTCCACAGGTGTGTGCTGCGAACACATGAGCTCAGTTGTCGGCGCGTCACGAAGAAAGGAAGCGCTTCAGTAGATTATACAGTGGCACACTGCCAGGGAGCACATAGGGCATCATGCCAGGGAGAAGAGAGAGAGAGAGAGATGAGAGAGAGAACGGCGCTACAGTGGCCAAAAGAAGCGCCCATATAGAGAACAAGTCCGCTCCAGCCACAGGAAGTGCTAAGCCCCCACCATGTCAAACATAAGACTTCCAGAAATGATTGAAACTAAATACCCACGCTTTTCGCCCCCAAACAAACAATGGCCTTTCATTGTGGAATGTTGTGGCACACTCACAGCTAGGGGACACATAAAGACGCAGTTTGAAAACGCTGGGGCATAGTCTACTCTAACCCCTCTCCTCTCCTCTCCTCTGGCAGGCAGACCCCTCTCTCTCTCCTCCGCAATATTATGGTCAATGCCTGTGTGAAAAGTCGGAGCGATTGATGCAGGCAATGAGGAGCTACGACAGTGTTTCAGACAGACAGACAGACAGACATTGAGTGAATTATAATATGATTACCCCGTGGACCCCAATTTGAAAATATATGCAAAGGACCCCATAAGAGAAGCTCTAGCAGTGATTCTCAAGCCGTTAATTTCAAGGACTCCCAGTTTAATATGCATTAGTCTACGGACCCCCATTTAATGGCATTTTAATGCATTTCTATCTCTGGGACCACCAATTTGTATTGCAAAATCAATGTTTAATTTAACAGGTCCATTTGGTTCCATTTGTACACTCTCAAGAGTTACAGACCCATAAGGGTCCATTTGGTTCCTAATTATCATTTGGCTGCATGGGGTGGGGACCCCCTGGAACTCCTTCAAGGACCCCTGGGGGTCCCCGGACCCCACTTTGGGAACCACTGATTTGCAGCCAGGACCATGCAGCCAACAGCGTGGCCCACTCCACTCCGCTCTGCTCTGAACATGCCCTTTGTCTTCCTGTCCAGAGACCTCACACACAGTTCCACAAATGGACCCGCGCGGGCTGCACCGCCGCCGTTTGTCCAACAGGGGGCCCCGGCCACAGGGGTTCGCAGCAAGAAGCAGCACAGAGGTATTAAGGCTTGCACTCAGAACGGGGGCTTTGTTCTACAGTATCATTCTTATTTGGACTCCCAAATTAAAATTGTAATATTTTGTTCCTGGGATTTTCCATACAAGATTTGCATAGTTCAAGATTTGTTTTGAAAATAAGATCTATGTACAAGCTCACAGCGCATGGCGGTGCGCTGTGAGCTTGTAGATCGGCTGAAAGTGCTCATGTGGCCTATATAGTCTCTTTTCATAGACCTGGTTGCTTACTTCTCTCACAAAATCTGGCAACACCAGTTAGGCTACACGACAGACACACATCCACAAACACTCAGAGAATGTAAACAACTCGCTGAGACGGGATCTTTTGGTCCTTTCACATTCTGTGGCATATTTCCTGTAACTGATTCCTGACAAAAGTGAGCAAGTTTAGCGTGAACATGACTCAAGACATAATATTATAGGTATAGTAAACACACAGTAAAAGTATGTAATTAAATATAAGGTGTCCGTGATTGATCGGATCGATGACGGACTAACAGGTTTTCATAGTAATCTGCGACCTAATCACATTACTCATGACTTGACAGAGTGCTTTTCACTAGACAATGGCCTTTATGCAATCATTCTTCAACCAGTAAGTGTGCTGTGAACGCATATCTGGGCTTACAGTATACTGTACGTATATGCAGTACACCAACTGGTTCCTCAAACACTGGGTCGGGACCCTTTTGTGGTTGTGGACACATTTTTATGGGTCCCTTTATTTTTGATTTCCTACATTACGTTTTAATTATTATTATTAGTTCAAAACATTTTCAAAAACAATCCCCCTCAAAAAAGCTACATTTCTGTGATTTTTCCCCCAGTAATTTCATGAAGAAATAAATGACAAATCTAAGAAAAAATCTAAGAAATGTTTTAAGAAGTAGTGAAAATAGCCGATCTACAAGCTCACAATGAGGCGCAAAGCGACGCGTAGTGAGCTTGTTCCGGGCAAACATCTAATTTCTCTTTTGTGTCACAGGCTAAAAACACTGCAGTACACAACTCATAAATCAACCACCCCCCCCACCCCCCAAACCACCACCTCTCTCAAGTGAAGCCACACACCAACATCCTCACTCGGTCGAACAGTAATTCGACTTTTATTTATTATCATTCCACTCACTCACTCTGTCGTATTCTGCCTGAGGAGGGCTTGCCCAAACAGACTTTTACTTGCCATACTTACAAATTTGCTTCATTCAAGAAGGCGTTTCATTTCCATTGACTGAACCGGAGAGGAGAAGAGAGCACCGACCACCCGCCGTGAGTGTGCTCTCTCGTGCGCACATGCACATTACATAATGCTGATCTTTTATATAGAACTAGTATAGAGTTAACTGTAAGGTATGGAATGGATGGTATCACCAGTTGGTTTGGAAACCTAACGGTAAAGTACAAATCTGAGAATGAGATCCTTAGATTAGCCAAAATGGATGGATGTCTACACCTCCCATCACCCCCCAAGTCATCTTTGAGCAGGCCACCATTGGCAGGTAAGAAAATTGACACATAGCGGCGAATTGTGAGCTTGTAGATCGTCTTTTTTCAAATGGAAAATACAGTGGTTACTGTATATTTTGTCATAAAAATCTAAAAATCTAAAAAGTAACTTAGTAACTAAAGTTTACAAATACTTGTAGTGTATAGCAAAAGTGCAATATTTGCCTCTGAGATGTAGTGGAGTAGAAGTAAAAGTACTGGAAGTGAAAGAATACTCAAGTAAACTATTGCACTTTAGCACACTGGTGAGCACAAGGCTCCAGCATTGAAGTTGAACCTGTGTCTCGTCTTGCATGTCTTCACCTCTCAAGTCGAAAGCATAAGAAATGCTAAATGCTAAAACTTGACATAAATGTTGTAGAAAGGTACCACTTGTGCATTTATGAACTGTAACAAATGGAAGGCCCCGGGGCAACGTTTACCACTCCGTCTCCGTCCTGCTGCTACAGCGCTGGAACTGCTTCAGAAAGCATGTACGCCTCTGCATTTAAAGTATTAGTGTTTCTATATCTGCACCAAATAGTGGTGACAAAAGGGCCCTTTGTCCATTTCAAATCCAAAGTGCACCACACACACACACACACACACACACACACACACACACACACACACACACACACACACACACACACACACAATACTATCTTAACCAAGTGGCTTGAACTGTTAAATATTGCCCCGAGCATTGCTGTCAGTTACACATTATCCTTTGTTGAACAATGAGACCATAAGGACCGGCAGAGGATTCCCCCACCTGCTAGAGCGGTGATTTCTTGACGCACAACCTCCAAAAAAACACACACCACTGCCCCCCCTCCATAGCTGCCTGGTCCTAATGACCTGGCCTTGGCCTCAGTGTGGCTCTGGGCTGGGCTCGGGCTGCACACAGCCAGGGGGACAGATAGCTTGGTCTCAGTGTGGCTGCACACAGCCAGGGGGACAGATAAGCTTGGCCAGGGGGACACAGCCAGGGGGACAGATAGCTTGGTCTCAGTGTGGCTGTACACAGCCAGAAGGACAGATAGCTTGGCCTCAGTGTGGCTGCACACAGCCAGGAGGACAGATAGCTTGGCCTCAGTGTGGCACTGGGCTGCACACAGCCAGGGGGACAGATAGCTTGGCCAGGGGGGGACACAGCCAGGGGGACAGATAGCTTGGTCTCAGTGTGGCTGCACACAGCCAAAAGGACAGATAGCTTGGCCTCAGTGTGGCACTGGGCTGCACACAGCCAGGGACAGATAGCTTGGCTAGTGGAGAGGGAGAGAGGGAGCACACGCTGCTCAATCAATGAGCCATCAATCACACGGCACAGGGAGAGAGAGCAAACACAGGAAACAGGAGACCATATCCTTTTAACTACCACTCAAAAGAAAGCCATCAAAGGAGCTGGCTCTGACTTCAGGGCTTTTTTCCAGGGCCAAAATTTCCGAGCACCGCCGCTCCCCCGGCTTGTGGGGTGATTTGATTAGGGCTACCGGGAGTGTGTGATGCCCCCCGCCCTAACCCCCTCCCACCCGTCCCAGTGTGTCCCACTCACTGCACACAATCCGGCTAGCTACTGCCCTAACTAGCCAGACCGCTCAGTCAGTGGCCTCGCTGCACTTTCTCGTGTTTTTCAGATGCCACAGAGACGAGTCAACCTGGGACTGGGAGGGATGGCTGTAATAATGGTGTAACGCATGCACGTCTGTTCTCTATTGGGATACCTGGAGGAATGATAGGGCGATGGAAGGAGAGAAAGAGAGAGAGAGAGAATGCAAAACACCAGTCTGTCAGCGGCCTGCACCAGACAGCTCTCTCTCTCTCTCTTTCTCTCTCTCTCTGTCTCTCTCCATCTCTCTCTCTCTCAGATCAAAGGCAAATTCCACGATTCCTCTCACGGCCCCCATTCCGCCTGCAGGGCCACATTCCTGCTACATGTAGGTAATATCAGCACACACCTGAAGCATTTTATTACCGCCTTGCCTTTTCCTGGAGGCGACCGCCACAGCACGCACACACGCACATTCCAGTTAATCTTAAACCTGAGTTATACTTAGTTGGGTGCGAGTGTCATGCACCCCAAATAACCAAACAACAAGCTTACAAGGCGACATGTTGCGGTGTGTCGTGGGCTTCCAGATCGTGTTGCAAGCTTCTAGAGATACTGTCTCTGTCCTTCTAGAGATACTGTCTCTGTCCTTCTAGAGATACTGTCTCTGTCCTTCTAGATATACTGTCTCTGTCCTTTGAGATTTATGCGTTGGCTATGCAAAAATAGCAGCCCACGGCGAGCTTGATAATCTGCTATGTTTGAACATCTATGTTTGAAGAATCTTTAAAGCATTTGAAAAACAGGTTTTTTTTAAACACAAACCTAAAACTTTGTGGGCGTCGGTCCCTCATGGCTCATAACATTTTCAGATGGGGGGGGGGGGGGGGGGGGGTCCGCGGCCAAATATATATCAATTTGGGGGTCCTCCTTGGCACAAAAACTACTGATTGAGATGGCATTTGTATAGTATACTATAGTAGGCCTATAGGTCTTAATAGTTTGGGTCTCAGGGAGACCTTAAATTTCTCTTTTGGGTTACAGGCTAAAAGGTTTACGAACGTGACTCTGAGAAAGTTCCAAACGGTCTCACTCGACTCTTTGGTTCCGTCTCTCTCTCTCTCTCCCCCCCCCCCCCCCCCCCCCCCCCTCCCCCTCGGGATTATAGGAGGCGGGCGGGGCTCCCTCCCTCCCTCCCGGGAAGGTTCGTCAGAGTTCATGTACACGGCGGTTGAGGAGGAGTAAACAACACCCGAGGACGTCCCCTGTGTTCCCTGGGTGACAGCGTGTCCTCTTGTCTGCACTGTCACTCAGTGTCGGCTCTCGTTACCGTACGCCGCGCGCCAACACAACACAACACAACCCGGACGGACTGACTGACGGACGGGACAACTAATGGCACATGCTGCCTATTGCTGCATACGCCTCTGTCTGTCTGTCTGTCCCTCCCTCTCAGAGGGAGAGAGAGAGAGAGAGAGAGAGATGGCGGGGTGGGGGTTCACCATGACAACACAGAGCTCCCGTGACCTCGCTGATGTATAGGGACTCACCGGCCAATTGACAATGTCGTAATTGACAATATATAAAGTCACAACACCAACTTTGATGAGGCAATATTGCTTTGTTTTCAAAATAAAAGGTTTTCTTAATTTCCTGAAAAATGTATATTTTTCATTTCCTGAAATATTAGGCTGGTTTCTTCCTTACGGCAGAGATATGTGACAAGACAAGGGAAATAAAATTAAGACAAGAGCATTGATGCTAAACAAAACCTGGACCTCTGTTGAACTCCTCCCCATCTGTAGTTTCAATAAGAGGTCCTGTTGTCTTCTCCTTCAACAATGGCTGTGAGTCATTCGCGTTAGCTTCACATAGCATAAATACCAACGGAAAGGTTGAAGGAGGAGGCCCTGAACATTCACACACCCTTTCTTCCCCTAAAAGCCTGGTGTATACTCAGCGTTGGCGCTGCGTGCCGTGAATAGCAGATATACAAGCTCTCACAACGCGTCACATACCATATGTCGTAATGACTGATTTTACACTTGCTGAAAATCACAACTAGCGTGTATCTAGCGTGTAGATCGGCTATATTCAGTATACAACCAAGTGTAAAATGACTTATACAGGAACTCTTGTCCACTTGTCCAACAGTTCAGTCTTAGTTTTAGTCATCATAGTTTTTATTTAGTTTCCATTTAGTTTTCGATCGTCAGTGAAAAAATGTTTGGACTGTGTGAGCGACGAGCAGATCAATATGAGCCTGTAGCCTGTAGGCTTCGGACCCCCATTTAATGGCATTTCTATCTTTGGGATCCCCAATGTATATTAATACATTAATTTAATGGATTCCATTTGGTTCCATACGCTCTCAAGAGTTGCAGACCAATTTGGTTCCCAACTATAGCTGGGGAGCCCCTGGAAGTCCCTCAAGGAACCCCTGGGGGTCCCCGGACCCCACTTTGGGAACCACTGGTGTAATGTAGTGCCACCACAAAGGAACACAGGCTCAACTCCCTGTGACCCTCCACTCCCAACATATGAGAAGAATGCTGGTGCATTCCAGCCAGCCGAATGCACCACGAAAACAAGCCAATAAAGTAGGAGAACCTCCGGAGAGAGAGCGTATATGCATGGCTAATGTCTCTTCCTCCTACACCGTGTCTGGACTTGCCTCCATTGTATTCAAGATGTTAAGATATATACCCATGTGTTCTTTGGCAGCAGAAACCAAAAAAATTGTGATTAATAATATGTTATAATAGTTTTCAGCTACCATGGTGATTTTATATTTAAACGAAAAAGAATAACAGAGGTCTGCCAGCTCTGCCTAAATGCAATAAAAAAAGAAAACGCTAGTAATGATTAGGATATTATTTGAGAAGCATTTCTCTAATAATATTAGAGTTTATCTAATATCTTCGGATAATATGTTGAATTCAGCCTGACAAATTTGGTAAATGTAACATAAATAAACACATTCTAGTAATAAGTAATACGTGATATTATTAAAAAATATATATAATAATGTAACAATAAATATTGTTTTACAAATGCAGTCCCAAAATAACTCAAACAAACATGTTTACACCAAGAACCTCCTCTCGCTTTGAAGGACGGCAAAGGAAATCCCCATAGGAGTGGAAAAAAGAGAGGCTTGTGTTTACTAGCAGGTCTAAATGAAATAATAGTCAAATTAAACAATTGTGCATTTGGCTGGTCCCTCCTGGGACCCTGCTCTGAACACCACTAGGGAGGAGGACTTGTTGGAACGCACAACACCAGAGGAAAAACATAACACAGTGCTTGGAAAACTGGGAATCTATGGCAGACAGTCAACATCTCACACACAAATATATCGCACACGCACACACAAATGCAAATCAGATGCAGGACAGCTCTCCCTTCTCCCTTAGTGTGCCACGTGAGGCTTCTTTGTGAATCTTTATCTTTATCTTTTTTATCTTTTTGTCTTTTATACTGTAAAAAAATATATTTTTTGTTTGGTAGCCCCCCTATCTTCAGCTAGTGTTGATTTCCGTCTTACACAAACTCCCATTGACAATGAGTGGAGAATTTATTTCATAATTATGTGCACAAGCAATTCGGCTATTTTCGTCCTACACAATTGACAATGAATGGATGATGAAAAGAGCGGCCCTCACTTCACACGGGAGTGAATTTTACATCCTATACACTGCACCTATACAGCACAGCACCGGGCAGCCATCTATCTATCGAGCCATCTAGCTGCTAAGTGAGCTGCAGGATGCGGAAGCGCTGCCTAAATTGGGTCTTATTTTTATGGCTGCTTGGTGCCTCAGTCAGTAACAGGCACGGACAAAAACACAAACACACTAAACCACTAGCAAAGAGGCAGAGTGTATGTGTGTGGGCCCACCCCAGGCTCCTCCTCAGTCTGAACACACACACACACACACACACACACACCGTGACACGGACAAAAACTAACAACACAACACAACCTGAAGGCCCAACCCCCCCCCCCCCACCACCACCACCACCACCACTCTCTCCCTCCTCCCTCCCTCTCTCTTTCTCTCTGTCTCTCCCTCTCTCATTCCCGCCCTCATTCATAAAATGGCCGCTTCACAACTCCAGCTGCTGGCATGGAATTTATGGATGAGGGGTCAGGAGGGGCAGTTACGGGACAGGAGGCAGGAGGGGAGGGGGAGGAAGAGGAGGAGGAGGAGGAAGAGGAGGGCTTGTTTGTTCTATTTTCCCCCCTCCCCACGTCAACCCCTTCCCGCTATCTCTCTCCTTGTCTCTCCGCTTGTCCACGACGTCTCTTAGCGGGTTTCTTCCACTCCTTCCGCACCGCGCAAACATTTTGTCCTGCGCGTCCTAAGGCTCCTCTCCATATATGCCAGCCGTCCCCTTCCCCCTGCCCCCCCTCCCCCCGTCCAAAACAAACCTGATACCCTCATGGCCTGGGAGGAGGGAAACTGAAGCTGTGTGTCTGGTATAAAGGGGGAGGCAGGCAGGAGCAGAGCGCTGCATGGTGGCTCCTCCTCAGAGGCCAGCGAGAGGAGAGGAGAGGAGAGGAGAGGAGAGGAGAGGAGAGGAGAGGAGGACGGGGACATTCTCACGTTCCATCCTCCGGAAGACAACCTCCATGTTTCTGCCATTTCACCACATCAGACAACACGCACAGACTCTCAGGGCACGCTTTCAAAGCAACCCCACATTCATTGCTAACTTTTTTCTTTTTTTCCTTCTCCTCAATGTTTTTCTTCTTCTTCTGCTTCTTCTTCTCTTCGCTGCTCCAAAAATAGGGAGCAAAGTTTCTCTCTCTCTCTCTCTCTCTCTCTCTTTTCGTCGTTCGTACGTATATAACATTCGGGGTGTTGGAGTGGGCCAAACAATCTCTCTGTTACAGAAGCTGGCAGAGAACATATAGGCTCATTCCAGCCTGCCACGGAGTCTTATGAACTGATCAATCAGAGAGAGAGAGACAGAGACAGAGACAGAGACAGAGCTTCAGTTCTGGGGGAGAAAACAGAGGCATCAGTGCCAGAATCGTTCAGACAAAAGCCACAGGGCTCGGTAATAAGTGACATTGTCCATGCGTGTGTGTGTGTGTGTGTGTTTCCGCGCTCGTCTGTAGTCTGAGGTGAATGAGTGCATGAGCACTACTGCGTCTGGCCTCTCTCTCTCTCTCCCAGCCCCCCCCCCCCCCCTCCCTCGGCCACGCTGCGGCGTCTTCTGCTGTAAGCAGACAAATTAAAAACTCACTCAAGCAAGAGGCTTGACTGCCCACCACCACCAACCCCCCTCCCCCCTTTTTATGCGTCCATCCGTCCATCACTCCGTCCGTCCATCCGTCCCTCTCTTTCTGCAGCCTCAAGCAGACAGGAGTATACTGGGGGAGGCTCGGGGAGGGAGGCCGGGGGAGGCAGGGGGTAACAGAGTCCAACAGACCCACCTCTTGCTTGAGTGGGTTTTAATTTGGGAGGGGTGCGGCAGGGGCGGGGCTTCTGTGGTATAGGACATGCACGTGTGCCACACAAAAGGGACATGTGTGTGTTTATACGTGACAGACACGGGCTATACACAGGCATGCACGTGCGTATGAGCGCGTACACGCATGCACTCGCGTGGCGGTACAGATTGGTACCAACAGGTTATACGATCTGGGGCAGCATTACTGTGCATTACTGTACATTTGTGTCTCGCAAAAATAAAATAAAGGAAGCATGTTGGGTTGTTGGGCTATAATCAGGATAATGCATTCCCCCCATGCAAATACCTCTAGCCCACCTCCAGCCCACCTCCAGCCCACCCTCTGCCTCTCAGCTCCACTCCACTCAAACCTTCCCCCCAGTCGGGAGCCTATAAAGAGAGCCGCGTGTGAGCCGTGTGCACGCAGCGTACAGTACATGGCAGAGCCGTGTGAGCCGTGTGCACGCAGCGTACAGTACATGGCAGAGCGCACGTCGTCAACCACACCACATGGCCCCTCAGGTACCGCACATTGGGCCTGAGAGGCGGAGTCAGGAGGGGGGGGAGGGGGGGGTGCTGCATGGGGACAACAGTCACTCATCATCACTCTAGACTATAGAGCAGTGCAAAATACAAAAACAACATTTGAAATCTATTCTTTTTTTGTTTGTAGGAAAATGGCATTTTTATTCGACTTGTGACCCATACAGATTGGTCCGTGACCCACAAACGTATCTCGAGTGGCCCACTGTTTGGGGAAACAGTGAGATGGAGAGAGAGAGAGAGAGAGAGAGAGAGAGAGAGAGAGAGGGGGGCAGCATGGCAAATAAACACACTGTGTGCTGCTGCATAGTGTGGTTTACTGCAGCCTGGCTATTTATAATGTCTGTGTCCCTCCTTCAGCGAGAAGGAAGCCTCTCCCATTGGCTCCAGATGCCAGAGGAAGGACGGACGGACGGACAGACAGACAGACAGACAGACAGACAGACAGACAGACAGACAGACAGACAGACAGACAGACAGACAGACAGACAGACCGTGTCCCAGGACATGTCAGAGACAGACAGGCACTCCGCTTTGGCCAAGATAAGATTGCAGAACATGCCTCTGTGCCAGTGTTGACTTTTTTTTGTTTAGTCATAGTCATTTTTGTGGGGGGTGGGGACTGAAATTTCATTTAGTTTTAGTCCTCTGCACTCTCCTATAGTCCTATTTTAGCCATCTGAAATGTTTTAGTATTAGTCTAGTTTTAGTCGACTAAATATCAAAAACCTTTGGTCGACTAAAGCTACAGATGCTTTTGTTGACAAAAATGTATTTTGGTGGTGCCTTGATGGCATGGCGTCGTAATGCCTGATTTTACACTTGGTTTGATGCTGTTTGACGCGTTGTGAGCTTGTAGATCTGCTGAGTGCAACCAAACATAAAATGTCTTTTAGTTCTACTGGATATCTTCTCCACTAGTCCCTCCCTAACATTTTAGTCTAGTTTTTATTTGTTGACGAAACTTGTCAATATCTTTAGACTTCGTTTTAGTCCTCATAGCTTAGTTTGCATTCAGTTTTCATCAGTGTAAAAAGGTAGTCGACGAACATTTTTCGTCATAGTCTTAGTTGACAAAATCAACACTACTGTACAGCATGACTGACCAGCTGTGCTGGAGAGTGAAAGGAAGGGATACTGTTGAGCACTATAAGGATGATTACTGCTGCTATTCAATAATTCTATAATACAGCCAAGCTGTATATCCTTTGTATAGTATACGTGGGAAATACAACGTAAATCCAAAACGCACACACAACTCACAACTCACTGAGGAGTGTGAATGTAGGTCAAATAAAAGGATTGTGGTCTCTAGAGGCCATTTCCGGATCTATCCGTATCACTTAAATATTTCATTGGCCCCTGGTCAAGATGCACGGGTGGGTGATGAAACCAAACAGTTAGGGTAGAAAGAAAGCATTCTTCTAATGAACTGTGGTTGTGGCCCTCTCTCTACGATGGAATCCCACCAATTCATTTACTACGAAGACATGCATCTCCTGTCCGTCAGTCACCCCATGCCTCCATATATGGTCATGCCTCGTGACATCACACCTCCATATATGGTCACTCGTGACATCATGTCTCCATATATGGTCACGCCTCATGACATCACACCTCGTGACACGTCACACCACCATGGTCATCTCCATATGTGAAGATCACGACACTGACCTCATCTAACTCTGGATAACCACACATGGAGAAGACTGGATCATCACTTAGATCTGCATATCTAGTCTTACGTCTTACTGGTTTAGATTGTTGCACGCACGCATACACGCATATACACGCGCACACCCACCCACACACACACACACACACACACACACACACACACACAAAATAGCCTTATATGTCCAAGCTCACAACGCGGCACGAAGCGACGCGTTGTGAGCTTGTAGATCTGATATTTTCACTATACTCACTACTCTAATTTATGGAATTTATTACATTTTTTTTTATTTCTTCATGGAATTACTGAAAAGAATAATTTAATTTAGTTTTTAATTCATGAAAAAGTTTTGTTGATATGTTTTTTTTAAATGTTTTGAAATAATCTAAAAACCAAATGTAGGAAACCAAAAATAAAGGACCCACAAATGGGTCCCGACCCAATGCTTGGGAAACTGTGATACAGCCCGTGATCTGAACAACAGCGTCAGCCCGCAAGCAGCCAGCCTGACGTCAGCACCATGTGTGCTTTCTTTGACCAGGCGCCTGAATGACATGGTTTGAAACGAAGGAGGGGCGGCCAGGAAGCGGGGTGGGGGGGAGGGGGCGTTTGAGGAGAAAACGCACGGCCCGGGACGTCACGAAAAACTGCGGCCCAACCAAAAAACACCCGAGTGAGATCAGCTTTGATTAGAGCGGCGGGGCAAAATGAAACACCAGTATTTCACTATAGCGAGCATCGCTGTCAGTGTAATGGTATAATTATGTGTCTCTCCTCTTCTCTCAAATAACTCTTGAGGCATTCCTGGTGCCCACAGTAGGGCCAGTGTTCAAATAAAATAGCTCTGTCTGGTTGACCTGTGGCCACTGGCTTGTGTTTGCAGAGAAGTGATATGGATGGTGAGAGGGGACAGTATAATAAAAGTAAATCTTTTCACCAGTCAGAGATACATTAACGTCAGCTCGGATTGGATAAACAGGTTTCTTGGAACGTAATCATAACGTTTCTTTCAAAAGTCAATATTCTCCACCTCTGGCCCACGTTTCATGAACAAACTGTTTTGTGCGCTGTGGTTCTTGCCCGTGGCCTGGTAACAAAGATAGACATGGGCCAGTGTTGGATTACGTTAGCTAATAAATGACATCCTGTCGTTGGCTGCATTAATTTGAACTGGGGAAGAAGTAACAGGAAGTTAGTCTCTCTCTCTCTCTCTAACCAAATGGACCCTTATGGGTCTGTAACTCTGAGAGTGTACAAATAAAACCCTTCCATTTGTGCAATCTCAGAGTTAAATTAACTTTGATTTTACAATTTAAATTGGGGTCCCAGAGATAGAAATGCCATCAAATGGGGGTCCGTAGCCTAATGCATGTCAAACTGGGGGTCCTTGAAATTAAACAGGTTAAGAATCACTGCTAGAGCCGTAAAAATCTTCTCTCATCGCATATCTTTTCCAATGGGGGTCCTTGACATGAAAAAGTTTGGGAACCACTACTCTAACACATACACACAGACATGTCGTGACTCCAGAGAGGCATTCCATCAGTCCCCTCAGGCCTCTGATGTTGCCCCTGCGCCCTCCTGACTGGTACCCCCTTCCTAGCGGTTCCGTTCCCCTCTCCCCCACAGGGCCACCCGCCACGAGGGGGGTGGGAGCAGGCCGTAGCATTCCACAGGCCTACGTGCAACACCAAACACACCGCACAGGCGGAGAGGAAGGGCAACATGGGGCCCCTATACCCTAACAGCATACTCCGTCACACTCAATCACAAGGCCGGGCAATTAACCCAAATGCATTGGAACCCATATTTAGAACCAATAACCCACCAATAACCAAATAATCGAGAAGCACATTTTTGGTGTTTTCTTTTCTTCTTTTCTATATCAACGAATCGACACGAACAGACCCTAATAGAGTTTTTTATAATTTACTCAGAATTTTATTGAAAGGATAACCCCAGCATCTCATTTTAGAGGGGGTCCCATAAACAGGGAAAAACATTACATACAGTACAGTGCAGTTACACAAATAGACAGTGCACAATAGACAATACAGACATGTACAGATACAGTTAGCTTGCTCTTCCTCTCCCACCCACTGCCCCCCCCCCCCCCCCCCCCCAACTCTCTCTAGACAAGCACATTACAGTCCAGTACAGTGACTTGGACAGGGGTCAGAAGTAAACAGCAGTACGTAACGGGCAGTTTTAGTAGCATGAACAAGTTGTTTTGGACAGGGGTCAGAAGTAAAAAGCAGTATGGGCAGTTTTAGTAGCATGAACAAGTTGTTTTGGACAGGGGTCAGAAGTAAACAGCGGTACGGGACAGTGTTAGTAGCATGAACAAGTTGTTTTGAGGTGAGAATACAGGGAGGTCCTGAAGCGGCCATGGGGAGGTCACAGATCTGAGAGAAAGAGGAATATTGTTCCAGTCAAATGGAGCTCTAATGGAATCACCTGCGTCCAGATTCGGAGAATATTCTTAGTAGGGATAATCCACTACAGTAAATCAATTAGTCTGATGAACCACTTGACCTTGTGTTATACTTATACTGATAGTGGTACCGTGATGCCACGTGTTGTTGTTGTTGTTGTAGATCTGCCATTTTAACAATTTAATTATTTTTTTAATTAATCCTAATGGAGGCAAAAGTTTGAAATAATCGTGTTATTGATTTGAAGTCATATCGCCCAGCCCTACTATATACACTAAGTAAGACTTTTTAAGTAAGTAACTTTTTTTCCATTATTGATCCTGTTTTCTTAAGTTCTTATAAATGTCAGTATGCTGTCTGATACAATTCAATAGGGCCAAACAGTCTATCCTTCCTAACCTTTTCCAAGAATTCAGAGTGAACACAATAACACTCAGTCACTCCCATCGCATTTAAACATTTCTTTTAGCCAAATATAAACAATTATCACTCAAAATTCCAGCAGGGGTAATCCTTGTAAAACTTGTTTCTGCCAAGACACTCCCTTGTTTACTCTACACAGGCTTGTGCTGAATAAAGTAGAGCATAGTGCTGGCCAACCCATAAGATGCATGTTGACAATGTTCACGTCGTTGAACTTTACATGAAGGCTATACTTATGATAGAATTCATCATGTTTAAAAACGTTAAATGTATCGGAAAGTCAAAGGAGAATAAGACTCTTTATGACGGGTCAGACTGAGTTCAAAGACACAACACCACGATTTGACACAGTGAAAATCACATGATTAATTCCTTCCGAGAGTTGCTGCTTCCTACAGTTTGTTTTGAATTCGTCACACGTCTTGCTCAACACTGTCTGACGTGACCACCATATGGTCAAGACAGCTCCGAGGCCCTGCTCTGGCCACGGAGGCTGCATGCTGTGCTATCAGAACAGTTTTGAACTTGGGGTTTGGTGACCCAACAGCGGAGTGCAGAGGGTCTAATGGGCTTAAGTCCGAGTCCCAGACTGCCCACTGCTCGCCTATAAGCCTGTTTGACCAGCTGTCTGTCTGCCTAATGACGGGCTAGAGAGTGCCTCGCTCGCGAGCACACCCCGACTCAGGAGGGGAGGGAGGGGGCCAAACGTGCTCTAGTTACCGCCCCCTTCCTATCACCCCTCCCATCTGGTCCTCCAACGGCAAAGGAAAATGGGTCTTTTTGGCGTCCCTCTCATTAAGACCTCAGTTTTCATGTGCGGCCATCAGATATAGCCAAGTTCCCAGCATACAACAACAACAACATGCACATTGCACACGCACGAGCGTATACACGTCAGTCAAAGTTCATTACACAGACGCGCTGACGTATTGCTATTCCCTGTCAGTCATGCTGTTACCACCACCAGACCTCCGTGGTGTCATAGACAGGAGGAGCCGTCAGCCGAGAGGCCGAGTGTGAATGCTTCTTGCGGAGTGTGTGAGCGCACACTTGTAATTGTGTGTGTGTGTGTGTGTGTGTGTGTATGTGTGCGTGTGTGTGTGAATGTGTGTGCGTATATGTGCGCTTTGGCAACGCACTTCCCTCCACACTCTCTCATCTCATTAGCGGTTAGCGCAGAGCAGGTTGACTCGCTGGGATGGAGTCTGTCAGGCCTCTCTCATCACACTGCAACAACCCTGGCCTCCTCCCGTCCCAGCCTACATTTCCTCTGCTGCTATAACCAGGTAGAGCTGCTACATGGGAGATGAATGACCGCATTAATTGGCCGTGATAGCTCAGGGATCTGCATTGTGCGTGGGAGGGACATGCGCGCGCGTCTGTCTGTATATATATGCCTGCGGTGTGTCTTTGCACACACACGCGTACACGCACGCATGCACACGCACGCACACCCACACACACACATCCACGCCAACAACTCCAGCTCCTTCGGCTCCTAGCGGCGCCTGACGAGGGCCAAAAGTGTCCCCGGTGCTTCTGTCTCCTGCTCTAAATGAAGCTCATAATGGAACATGGCAGCGGGGCACTTAACCCCACTTTGTGAGAGACGGCCACATGGCCGTGTCCACCTCCTCCTCCTCCTCCTCCTCCTCGGAGGTGAGCTCCCTGGCCTGGTCGCCACAACACTGAGCATTCGTCCACCTCAGGCCGCTTAGATCACTGCAGCTGTCAGGAAGCCCTGTTTAGGCCTCTCGCTAAAGGCAAGCACACTAGCTCACGCACACACTCCCCACTCCATGGGATATAGGCTGTAGTGTTCATGGTATAGCAGATACACATTCACGGCGAGGCGGCATTTTGATGCACTCTGATGGTCGAGGTCCCTGCAGGTGCTCACTGCTCACCGTGCCCTACGAACGCGGTTACACGCTATACTCCCTGCTGGCTTTGCCCAAGCTGTCCCCCGCAACGAGCGTGGGGTTACAAAGCACACGGCAGAAGAGCTATAGGGCAGTCGTTCTCCGCAAGTGGAGTCCGGGAACCCCTAGGGGTCCTTGAGGGGGTTCCAGTGCAGGTGGTCCCTAGATAAATGGATAGTTGGGAACCAAATGGCCCCAAAATGCCATTAAAATGGGGGCCTGTAGCCTAATGCATGTCAAACCAGGGGTCCTTCAAATTAAAATCGTTGAAAATCACTGCCAGAGACGTAGAAACCTTCTCTTATGAGGGGTCCTTGCCTTAATTGGCATATATTTTGTAAAGGGGGTGTAATGAGTGTCAATTTGGGGATCCTTGACATGAAAAGGTTTGAGAAGCACTGAGCTATAGGGTATAAGGGTTAGCTGGTGGAGAAGCACTGAGCTATTGGTGGTGGTGGCGTCTGCTTCTCTGTGCCGTTGTTGTGCATGTGGCGCCGTGCCGTATCATTATGGCACCTCTCTCCGGAGGGCACCTCTAATCCAGTTACGCATTTAAACAAGGGAAATGGTTCCAAGGCATCCGTTCCACTTATCCTCAGATCAGGAGGAGAAACAGCACGGCTTATCATTGTCAACCACGACAGGGGCTACTTCAAAGGGGTCAACAGTCTAAACATTTGTCGAAAATGTGCGGAATTCAACGTATAGTTTATAGTTGCGCCCGCCCCGTCCAAGGGGGTGCATTCCGAGCCATTAGTCAAAGGCCCCCCCCCCCCCTCCCTGAAATAGACACTTCAGCTCTGATTGGACTAAAGTGGCACATGATGAATCTATATTTATTTCCATTTACATTGGTGAGGGTCAGCAGTAGTAGCATTAGTAGCATAAGTAGTAGTAGTAGTAGTAGTGGTGGTGGTGGTGGTGGTGGTGGTGGTAGTAGTGGTAGTGGTAGTGGTAGTAGTAGTAGTAGTAGTAGTAGTAGTAGTAGTAGTAGTAGTAGTAGTAGTAGTAGTAGTAGTACAATTTACAATTTAGGCATTTAGCAGACGCTCTTAATTCAGGGCGACGGACATTTAAGCAAGAACAAAGAGTAGTTATCATGAATCATACGTAAGCTAAGAACATAACAGTGGAATATCTTTATAATCAAACTATGCATATAGTGCTATGTCTGCATCAATGTCTCCATAAAATACTATCAATAAAATGCTATCTGTTACATAAGTTGAGCCTTTGCATATACGCCTGCGTTACGGCTACTACTAGGTGACCTAGTAGTGTTTTGGTCTGTGTATAATCCACTGTTAGTGTTTTCCAGTGCTGATGATGGATGGTGGGAGTGGCAGTAGAGATTGGAGGCGAGTCGTGGAGATTGTGACACACCTGGGCCTCATCACCACCCAGTATAAAAGGAGCGAGAGAACAGCCCACAGGCTTTATATTGCCATTGTAACAAACACCACATGCTGCTGAGACCCTGTTTTTTCTGTGAAACAATACTAGTCACTAGTCTGACAAAGTTGTTAGTCAAAGTTACTTTAATCAACTCAACTCATATAAATCATAAGGTCGTCGAAAGAAAGAAAGAAAGACCAGGCCAAGAGCAACAGTGGCGATATCCATTCCCCCATACGTCACTTTGCAGAGAAGCAACCAGTGCACGTCTATAGCACTGGTTCCCAAACAGTGGGTCGGACCCATTTGTGGGTCACAGACCAATTTTGAGAAAAAAAATATTTAAACAAGATTTTGTTTTTTTAAGAATTTTTTAAACAACCAAACAAAAAAAAAAAATCCATAAATAAAAATAATCTTACTTAAGAACTAGCTATTTTCACTATAGTTTTTTGGAACCACTGGTCTATAGGGTTCGAGCCAAAGCCAAAACAATTCTCAGTGTTCATTTACACATTTGTAACTGTGAGAGCGCAAAATGTAACAACAACGTGTGCATTTGTACTCTCTCAGAGTTAGTGCAGTAGTAATGATGCTCTGAACTGGAAGCAACCTTTGCTGCACAATGCGAGGGTGTGTGTGGGGGTGGGGTTGAGATTAATGAGACAACATGCAAGTCTATCTATGAAAAATTATGATTTCTTTCTCAGCCCAGCGGACAACGTGCTCTGAGGAAGGTGTTTGGACGTGGAGAGCCAATGGGAGGCCAGCGAGCAGCATGCGTGCACGCAGACTCGCAGAGCCTACGTGCGTGCCGACCTAACGCAAGTCCCTTCACGCCAGCGCGAGCTCAATAATCACCCGAGTAGAGGGAAAACAATGAATAAATCCCAGTTAGCATTCATCATCGGCTAATGAGTGTTAAGAGTTGAAAAGGGAATGAGACGAAGTGGAATTTTCTAAAAATACCCCCGATTTGCTGTGGGGCTTTAAGAGGCTAAATGCCGCATTCTGGAGTAGAGCTGAGCTGAATGGAGATGACGTTTCAACGGATCGCGTCCCGTCACGCATTCTTTGTTTTGCGCCGTGTCCCCTGTGACTCCCTGGGTGAACCTCTCTGATGCGGGGCATGCTAAGGAACATAGGGTTAGCATGGAAGTGACCTTTATAATGGGGATTACAGGGCTGAACCAGACTTCAATGTATAGGTCTGTGGCGACCATAGATTTTTTTTTGGGGGGGGGGCACTGACAAAGTATCAAATGCGTCTAAAAAACATCCCTCTTTCTCTCTCAAAGTAATTTTTTTAAAACATTTTTATCCCACGATTTTGCAACTAATTTTTCACCTGTGTCAATTACGTATCTAATGTAATCCTGGGCTCTACACACCCTCTGCCATCCTGGGGAGAGCAACGGCCTGACCTCATGCTTCCTTCTATGCATGAGGAGTCCAAGCTTCTTCTTTACACCTGACATGGGGGGGGGGGGGCCGGGGGGGGGTTCCTAGGTTGGGCGTAGCACGTGGAAGGAACACGTTATTCCAACCAGTTCCTTTCCCTTCCATCAGGGCCCCCGGCTGGCGAGGGGGAGGCAGTATAGAGACCAGGATTGCTGCATGTTTTCTGTGAGGGTACCTACCTTAGGGGACACGGGGAGGACATGCAAACTCCACACAGAAAGGCCCTTTAACCAACCAAGGAGAATACACACTCCCAGCGCCCACAGTGTCCCCAGCGGGAATCGAACCCAGGGCCTTCTAGCTGTGAGGTGACAGCGCTACCGACCACGCTACCGTGCTCCTGCTCTCTCAAAGTTCTGGGGTCTACAAGGGATGAGGGAGGGGGTTTCTCCAGCAACACTGACAGTTTTCAGAGGAAACAAGATGTGAATGTTTCTATTTCAGCAGTAAGTAATTTGTGTAAAGTAATTGTACAGCAAAACCAGAAATCAGCATTTCATAAATGCGTATTGAACTGTGGATGGCGAACTGTACGGTTTAACATTAAACTGAGCACAGTAGTGTCTACGAAGGAGGCTTGATGACACCCCTCGGCGCTCTCATCCATATTTTTCCACTTTGCCGGTGTACGTGAAGTGAAATGTCCCAAGGAAAAGCAATGAGTCACCCTCTAAGTATGCCTTACCAGGGCTCGAAATTAACTTTTTTACTTGGTAGCACTGGTGCTCCCAAATTCAGAATGAAGGAGCACCAGAAAAAAATTAGGAGCACCCACCAAAATTTTACGAGCACCAATATGTAATCGATTTTTTACATTCATTATTATTACACTTGTAGCCTACAGCAGTGGTTCCCAACATTTTTCATGTCAAGCACCCTCAAATTGACACTCATTAGCCCACGAACCCCCATTTGAAAATATATGCCAGGGACCCCCATATGAGAAGATTTTTACGGCTCTAGCAGTGATTTTCAGTTATTTACATTTCAAGGACCCCCAGTTTGACCTGAATTAGGCTACCGTTCCCCATTTCTATCTCTGGGACCCATAAAATCAAAGTTAATTTAACTGAGTGTACAAATGTACAGTGAAATTGGTTTACCCATAGTATGTAGTACACTCTCAGAGTTTCAGACCCATAAGGGTCCATTTGGTTCCTAACTATCATTTAACCGAGGACCCCTAGGGATCCCCGGACCCCACTTTGGGAACCACTGGCCTACAAGCCAGTTGGTATGAGATGCTATTTTTGTGGCAATAAACCAGTTGAAAATATAATTAAATTCTAAATACTGTCTCTGCTATAATTTCTGAATTTGTAAATGGCTACAAAACCCTTTGTTTTATGTAGGCCTGCTTTTTGATTGAAGTAAAAAATAAAATAAAAAAAAATATATATATATACTGTATACTACTGTATATATTTATGAGAAGTTATTTTCATAACGTCATCATAAATGTGTGTGTGTGACTCCACACATTCCATTCAATTGAGCCCTTTTGTTGTCTCTCACAGCTGAGGACCTCAGGTCCAGCTGATGTTGATCACCCAATCAGTCCACGGACTGACGGGAGGTTAGAGGAAGTAGAAGAAGCCAAGGAGATATTTCTTTAAACAATCATAACTCTGGACAGGAATGGACTAGGAACTTACTTTTTTTTTTACATGCTCAGATCTTTATGCTCTACAAGTTTAAATCATCTCGCGGGAGGGAACCGGCCCGCGACACTTTCGGTCGCGATCGTTTTGGTCGCACTACAGTAATTATATGCAGTAGCACTGGTGCGCCCAGTTATATTTTGAGATCGCACAGATTAAAATTCAGGCGCATTTGCGACCAAAATGGTCGCTATTTCGAGCCCTGCTTACATTGTTTAATCGCACTGATCCAGTGAATGGAGGGTGGGGGGAAATGAGGGCAAGATGAGCCCGACGAGCTGAGAGGTGCATGTGTGGACTGAGGACTGGGGTGGGTTTCAGTTGTGTGTCCTTTTTTCTGTCTGATGAAATGACATAAATGGGAGATTTTGTATAACAGCAATAAATGAACTGTGCAGACAACAAACGGCAGTAGCCTTTTTACATAATGCCATACCCAGATAGCCTTTTTTCTTTCTTTTTTTCATCCTGGGAAAGCAGGTCAACAGTGCCCAAAGGCTCAGAAGAGAGGAGGAGGCCATCCCTGCTTATAGCAGCTGTTCTGGTCAAGAAGACGAGCACAGCCAGCCATGCAGAAGGAGGTGAGGAAGAGGAGAAGGACACGAGGAAGACCGGTGAGATGAGGTGTTGACGAGGAGGAAGTGGGGCAGCTGTGGCGGAGCGGGGGAGGGAGGGTGACTGAGGAGAGTGAATGCTGTCAGTAGGGTTGTCCCGATCCGATCACGTGATCGGAAATCAGGATCGATCACGTCATTTTCAAATGATCGGAATCAGATCGGGAGCAAAGAAACGTGATCGGGACATCCCTAGTATCAATATTGTACCCATATCATGATATCAGACTGGATATTGTCTGTGATTTGGGATATTATTGACATAATATTAACATTAATTGTTCTATAAAAACATAAATATCGGATCAGGAAAAAGCAGAATTGGCATATACTCCAAATTAATTGATCGGAATCGGATCGGGAGCAAACAAAACGCGATTGGGACATCCCTAGCTGTCAGCGTTCAGAGCCAGAGTTATTCCTTAGACAAGAAGACCAGTAGTAATGGAGAAACAATAAACATTCCTGGAATTCTCCCTCCAAGTGGAAAGACGGCCGACGAGGTGACACCACCACCGTCCACTGACCCCCCCTCCCCCATAACACAGGCTTGTGTGTTGTGACCAGTTGCTTTAACTAAGAATAATTAACAATGCACCCACCACCAAGCTTTATTTAATGAGATAGACATGACGTCACCGTTCAGGGAGAAATACCAACGCTATGACCACACCAACATCATTGCTGCAAGTTCTGAGCATGCACGCACGCACGCACGCACGCACGCACGCACGCACGCACGCACGCACACACACACACACACACACACACACACACACACACACACACACACACACACACACACACACACACACACACACACACACACACACACACACACACACACACACACACACACACACACACACACACACACACACACACACACACACACACACACACACACACACACACACACACACACACACACACACACACACACACACACACACACACACACACACACACACACACACACACACACACACACACACACACACACACACACACACACACACACACACACACACACACACAGCCAGCCTGTTGGCTCGCGTTCTAGAATCTGCCCATTGTCTGGCCGCTGCTCTAGACAGACAGACCCTGTTTGGCATCTCCATCCCATCCCTCATCGTCATTGTGTGTCTCCTCCTCTCCTTATCGGTCTAATAGACGGAGGAATCCTCAGTATGTGGCCCAGGAATGGCCGGACAGCCCCGGATCGCCTGTCCTCTGAGGTGACTCGACGGGCAACAGGAGATCACATCACAACAAGCTCCTCAGCGGGGGTCAGTAAATATGGCCACAGCACCGAGCCCGAGTGGATCCGTGACAATTTGGTCTGATTCCCGCTTTCTCTCTTTCCTTATGGACCCTATTTTTACGACATCCGATTATTTACGAGATTTTAAGACCCTGACGTGCAATCCGTGAGCGGCAGTGTTTTACATTCAAACCAGCCTGGCAGGCAGTGGCCGCTGGCTTGCCTTGCAGTATGGTAGACTGCGCATGCTTTGTGTATATAGCTCAACTTCATTCTTTTGTCGTGCTGATCCTAAACTAGCCTAAAACATTACATACAGGTATATCAATATCGGTTCATATTGGTGTCGGAAATTAGGAGTAGGACAATATTGGAATATACCCGACGACTGACACGGGGTATAGGCCTGGGATCAGCGTCCCGGCCTGGTGGAGATCTGCACTCAGAAGTTTTGTTTCTGCTTTTTTTATATTTGAAGCCTGTCATTGGATTTCATAGAATGTAGTCTAGCAGATTCCCAGTCACCAGGGATGCCATGGCGGTTCCCATATTGCAGAGTAAGCCACCAGTATACCCGTGCCCGTACAAGGCTCTGAATACCTCCCCGGGGAGAGAGGAGAGACAGCCATGAGCCAAATGAAATCAGCAGAGAGGCTTTTCTTTTTCAATAACGTCGTCCACACACTTGTTTATTCCTGGTCATGACATTCTCTTCCACGGATTTAACGGAGCAGCACACTCTAGAAAACTCAATTAGCAGATTTATGGTCCTTCAGCCTGTGGCCACACACGCACGCGCACGCACACTCACACACACACACACACACACACACACACACACACACACACACACACACACACTCACACACACACAAACAGTCGCACACATACACACGCGCACCCACAAACAGTCGCACACATACACACGTGCACACACATGTGCAGGGGGAGTACAGGCGTAAGCAGAGGGCGCGCACCTATTAGGCTACCTACCTACCGCTCAGGGATCAATTCAGAAGCGATGGCAGCGATGATAATCAATACACTGATTAAATAAATGAAATAGAAACCTGCCACGCCAATCAACTGACCCCGCGAGGCATGAGAGAACAGCAATCTGATTACTTTTCCGATGTGGTAACCTCCTTCAATTTACACAGAACAATGGGAAGTCATCAGGACTGAGGCGTCAATCCTGACATGTTTCTATGTCAGTGGTTCTCAAACCTTTTCATGTCAAGGAGCCCCACAATTATATATATTCGGCCGCCGACCCCCATCTGAAAACATGTTGATCCAGGGACCCCCGCCCCCAGAAGCAAAGATATGAGTTAAAAATGTTTGCTGTGAAAGAATATATATTCAAAGATTTGCGCCATATTATCAAGATTCTTCAAAAATAGCAGCTCTACAAGATGGTAGCGCAGCACTCGGTAGAACTATGAGCTTGTAGATCTGCTATTTTTCAATAGCTAAAGTTTTAAATAAAGTGGTTAAAAGCTAAGGAAGGTGACACAGATACGTTCCAGGTCTTAATGGGTTCATCGGCTGAAGACGTCCAGCGTTCCAACACTGACAGAAGCACTGCAGCGAGGCCAGAATCGTTACATTCCCCTAAAGTCAACTCCCAGAGTCTGTGATTTAACCGAATGAGATTAATTGTCCCAAATAAAACAAACAAGCCATTAGAGAGAGAGAGACCACTGGTACAAAAGATGCCAGTTAATTTCGGCTCAGTATAATGCAGACAACTTATTACCAACAACACAGACGGACAAGCTGAAGAGGACCGAGGTGCAGACTTGAACTGTCTTACAATCACCATCGAAGTTCAATCAAAATCAGGAGGGCATGGAAACACAGAGGGAGGTGCAAAACAAAAGAAAAGCAAGGGGCGGGGGGGGGGGGGGGGGACTTCAAACAGTGCAGCGCAGTCCCGATCAGAAAGCCCTTTGCTCTTCCGAAGGATGCTCGCCGCAAAAACCCAGAGATGAGGCAGGATGCCAAGCAATTAACTGGGAAACTCACTGGTTCAACAGTCACGGTCTGGAAGCATTTTAATAAGCTGGAAACTATTTCCAAAATGGTTGACGGTTCCGATGCCGGGCCGGAGACAAAGCCTGCATTGTAAAGGCAGGCCGTGTATTTTTTTTCCTCTTCTCTGATCAAATTTGCTGGCAAGAGGCAGGGAACAGGCGACAGACCCAAAAGCGGTCGCCTGTTGTTTCTTTTAGACCCCCCCACCCACTCCACCCCACCTCCGACACACAAGCACACACGTGCACATGCACGCTCACACACGCATGAGAGAGAGAGAGAGAGAGAGAGAGAGAGAGACAGAGAGAGAGAGAGAGAGAGAGAGAGACAGAGAGAGAGAGAGAGACAGAGAGAGAGGGAGGGATAGAACCTCAAAACGGAACAGAAAAGCAAGACCTCCTCCACTGCGCTCTGTTACTGTAGGTACAGTATAGATGCCACACAGCCGACCATCCCCTCAGTGGCCTATTGCCATAATGAATCTGCTTATGATAACCCTAATTTGGCCCCAGTCAAAGGGGGGGGAAGTAATTACACGAGAAAGTTAAAGTCAGTAAAAACCACTAGAGATTCCTGGAATGGGTGTGTCAAGCTAGTTTACCAAAAAACATGAGAGAGAGAGAGAGAGAGAGAGAGACTTCCCAGCACAATGCCTCCGCTGCAATTACAGGCAGCACAACAAAGATGCAGAGATGCTTTTTCTCCTTTCTCTCTCTTGTCAAGACACACATCTCTTATTCCGCAGTTACTGTACGTGCTGGCGTACACGCACACACGCACGCACGCACGCACACGCGCGCGCACGGACACAGATCTTGCCATTTTATTATTACTACTCTGCTCCACCTGTGTCCTGTTAGTCTTGTAGCCTATCCCTGTGTTGATTGTCTTTTAGTTGCACCTGTGTCCTGTTAACCCTGTGTCTTTATATACTCCCCTGTTTTGTCAGTTCCTTGTCAGATTGTTGTATGTCACTAGTGTTATGATCCTAGTGAATGCTAGCCTCAGAAGCCAGAATAGCAACAGATTTTCCACCACTGATACTACTTCTGCTACCTTGACCACCATGGTTCTCTTGTAAAATACAAAAATACTTTTTTTTAATTAGCTGGACAGTCTCACTTTGCTTTGAGCAAAAAGGAAACAGTAGGACAGCTAGTACAATACAGTACACCCAAATGGAAATAGAAAATATCTGATTAAAAAAGCAATTCCACGTGTGAAAAATGCACTATAGAAAGTCAACAATGCCAGGGAGGCTCAGCAGCAGGTATTAATCCTGGACAGTGAGGCAGTGACAGGAAAACGTCATGGTCTCAAAAAGCGTCCCTCGGTTCCTGGAATTAATTTCCTTCACTCGAGGACCAACATGCTCACGCAATTACGCCACCACACCTCACGTTTTCTCGCTTAATTAAAAGCCTACACCAGTCAGTCAAGGTGTGAAGCAAAAAAAAAGAGACTTCAAGAGCATTCCAACACTGGCGACTCCATATAATTCCTAGGCTCTCTCTCTCTCTCACCCCCCAGTGTGAGGTACTAGCTAAGTCTTTTTTATGGCCGGGAGGCCTCCGGGGGGACAGCAAGCTAATAATACCATGTCTGCAACAACTATTACACACCAAGGAGTGGGCTGGATTCCAGTAAAACATCCAACAATTCCTCCATTTGCCCGCCGTGCAAGCCAGACAGACAGCCTCCCCCAGTGGCTTGATATTCAGACTGGTCTTCGTAGTATCTGCTACAGGCTCAAGGTTCCTCAGGCTCAGACAGAGTTGGGCAAGACAGCTTTTTTCTGTCAATGGCCCAACCTCGTGGAATGGACTTGAAAATTCCTTAAAACTGAGCTCCCTGCCATCCTTCGGTCAGTTCAAAGGAATGCTCCAGAACATTTGTCACCGTGATTGCTCCTGCTTCAATTGATTTATTTTACTGGTTGTTCTGCATTCCTTTGTAAATGTATCCTGATTTATAATGTTGTGTCGATGTATTTGTGAATTGTAACCTCGGCTACATTGAAAATGAGGGCTTGCCCTCAACTGTATTTCCGAGAATAATTAAAGGTGATGATAATGATGACAGGCCAGCCGGGGTTCCCAATGGTTTCGGATACATTTGGTTGTCTTGTTTCCCCAAGACCCAATTCCAAACATATAACAAGAATGGACACAACAAGAAGCGTTGTGTCTGCCAGCCAGACACAACACAGTTCACTATTAAGCCCTAATGATCAGGGCTTAATAGTGAACTGTGTTGTGTGTATTAGGGCCTAATCCATAGTGACCCAAACGAAGAAGCGCTCCCATTGAAGCCATGCCGCTCATCGCTATACTTCACCGTGAGTTATGGATTCTCCAACACTAATGCCGCTATTCACAGCCCTGTCTGCGCCTCTGTGATTAAATGACGTCTCTCTCAGTCTCTCTCTTTTTCTCATCTCTCTCTCTCTCTCTCTCTCTCTGCCCGTCTCTTGGTCTCTCTCTTCCAGTTTCTTTCAAATATACACAAATAGTGTGAGAGGAGGAGGGGGGGGGGGGGAAACGCTGGCTAGTTGAGAAGTCTATCGGTGGCGGAATAAGCTTTCAGTGAGGACTGCGGAGATGAGCAGCAACAACATGGGAACTCTCTCGCCTTGGCCAGACTCGAGACAGATTGATAGAGAGCCCCCAATCACTGCCAAGATTTACTGTAACCAGTGAAGGAAGAAGGCTATACATCAACTTAATGTAGTAAAATGTAGTAAAACACATCAGGGAAAAAAATATTACAATGACTACAATTTGTAAACAAGATAAAAAGGTTTTAGTCATCTCCGAGGGGACATTATTTTGGTTGTTTCAGTAGAAAGCTGAGAGAGAAAGTTAAGTACACAGGTCGGTTCGAGTTGCAGTGTCTTGCTCAGGGACACCTCCACACATCTCTGAGCTCTGGAGCAGTGTCTTGCTCAGGGACACCTCCACACATCTCTGAGCTCTGGAGCAGTGTCTTGCTCAGGGACACCTCCACACATCTCTGAGCTCTGGAGCAGTGTCTTGCTCAGGGACACCTCCACACATCTCTGAGCTCTGGAATCCATCGTGGGGCCTTTGGAGTGCCGCAACCGTTGGGCTAAAGCTCAGCATGGCTCCTGGAACCTTTGCGCTCCCTTTTAAGTTAGCCTGATTAGCCTGTACGTGATACTGTGCTGCTCGAGCTCAAAGGCCAGGACACTCTCCCACGGTCACACAGTGACAATGTCAGGCTGATGTGATGTGTCCTCTCTCTCTCTCTGCTCAGCCTCAGGCTAAGCCCTCTGTCTACCCAAACTGTCACCATATCATCTCCCATCAACTTTCACCCTGCTGCTGCCACGCAGATAAGAGAGACACATACTGTATCTGAAGACCCCGGCCCACCAACACAGTTGTGCTGTCTGATACTATAGGCCACCTGAGTGTGTGTGTGTGTGTGTGTGTGTGTGTGTGTGTGTGTGCAGGCATGTGTGCAGGCATGTGATAACTCCACACAGAGCAATTCAGAGCATTCAGATGTTGGGTGGCCCTTTTTCCACAAAGCTGTCCCTGCAGGTTGTTATTCTTTCGGTCGCAATTTTATAGTACAGGGAAGATTGACATGACATCTACCACCACGACCCGCACTCGAGACCGAGATCTACTGTGCGTGCGTACGTGAGAGTGAGGTGTAGGACAGTTGTTCCATTTACGTACTTATTTACGACCATCATTGACTACAATTGTCTATTATTTGTGCAGGACAATGCCGTCGGTCTCCGCGATGACGGGGGCCACTGGCTGGCTGGCTGGCTGGCAAGCTAATCACGTTCACTTAATGACTCTGGCGTAAACAAAATTACCCACTCATTTGAAAAATGCCGTGGAGCGAAAGGAAGGTGGGGGGTGGGGTTGTGGAAATCCTCCACACACACACACACACACACACACGCATACATTTGAGCCAGAGGAAACGGCATTCTACGATGCGGATGAATGACCCGCATGTGCAGAGTGAAAAAACACACACGTGTTTAACAATGCTTACAACAACCCCTCTGAACAAAGGCCACTGTGTGTCTGAGTGCGCGCATCCATACACGCGCACACTAGGGGTGCAACGGTTTTCAACCGAAAACCGAACCGTTCGGTTCCACATACACGGTTCAATGCGCTCTAATGAACCGCGCTATTTCGGTTTGCATTAATTCATTTATTACAGCTGCGAAGAATGTATTTCTCGGTCACACACTGGCCTACTTAGAAGTCTAGCACTCTATCGGTCACACACCGTCCTACTAAGAAGTCTAGCACTCTTTCGGTCACAGAAGTGTAGCACTCTGTCGGCCCACCCCCTACACACACACACACACACACACACACACACAGAGAGAGACGGCATGATGAGGAGAATCCAGCACTCGTCTTTAAACGTCGTTCTTGGAATAATTATTGATCGTCATACACAGAGACACACACAGCGGAGTAACCTCGCGCCAACAGGCTTCTAAGCACGGTCGTTGTAAGTTTGTTCAGATCTGATTCTGCATCTGCACTCGCTGTTTGAGTGCTAATTAAGAGGGAGAGTGAGAGCATAAACAACCCGCAGCAGGACATTCATTCCGTCAGAAAAGTACCAACAAAATACTCCCATGTCCAATCCATGACTGTAGATAGAAGCCCTTCTTCTAACAATATAAGCATAATATCCTTAAATCCTCATGTAGACTTATTGTAAACTTTTGTAGGCTATTTTTCTGAGACACGACGCATTCACTGTGAATGACTCCCCTCCCAGGAGGCACTCTCCTCTCCTCTTTCCTGCATGTGCTTAATGCCCCGTGTGAGCGCATAGGTGCATTTATTTCCCCTTGAAAATAATGATGAGGCACATTAAAATAGCAATATAAGGTATTTTTCCCCCTTTCAAGTTCAAAATAATGAAAAGGCAGAAATGCCTAATAAAATAATATATGCTAAAAAAAGAGAAGAAAAGAAAATGCTATAAATAAACTTTTTTGAGTGGTGCAAGCCACTGCCTGGCTGGCTGGCTGGGTATGAGCATGAAAACAGCGTGGTTGTTTTTCACCACCTGTGCACAACCTAACACACACGCAGATTATTAACTGTATATATGATGATTTCGTGTGTGCCAGTACAGTGACACTAGTACAGTACAGTACAGTAGAGGGTACAGTAGGGCGCGTTCCTGGGGATCACTTCACAAGGGGGTATTTTTTTTTACTGTACCGAAACCGAACCGAAACCGTGGCCCCCATACCGAGTTTCGAACCGAACCGTGGTCTAACTGAACCGTTGCACCCCTAGCGCACACACACACACACACACACACACACACACACAGAGAAAGACATATACAAACAGGCATACATGAACACATAAGCACTAGTGCACACAGAAACACACACACACCCCTCCCTATAGTATAGTCCCGCCTCCCAGGCCTGGTCCCCTGCCATGCATGTCCAGAACACACACACACACACACACACACACCACACACACACACACACACACACATACACACACATCTGGAGTTGGGCTTGGACGTTTAAGGGCATATTTGTTTAAACACATGCATGCACTTGGCGTGAAAAGTTAATCTCAGGCTCTTCTGAAACTTTGCTGCAGACAAAAGGGTGTCCTATCTGAGGGCAAAGAACTGACATTATTTATAGAGTTAAGCGTTCAAACTTGAGCTATACACAAACTGCAATCCAAATCTTGATTCGCTGCAGTGTTCGAAAAAAGGAAAACACAAACTAGAAAAGACAAAAGTTACACAATGCACAATGCATGAAACAGAGCAACAACAACAACAACGACAACAAAAATGTAAGCTAGTAAACCGCATACAAAATAAAGTGATCACCAAGTGCAGCCTTTAAGGAAAAGTCCACCCTGGAACTCTTTAACGCTGATTGAAAACAGATAATGACAATATAGCATGGTGTTGTTGGTGTTGTTTTGTTTTTTGATGCTGTATTTTTTCCCGCATCTAGCCAAACATAGACAATGTGGTCAGGTCATGATATTTCCAGCACGGCTGCAAAGCAGTTTAATAGAAGAAAGATATTAATTAGCTAAAACAACAACAACTTTCAACTGTCAGCTTTAGGTTGTCAAATCCTAAAAATAAAAGACAAAGAGGCTTCTTCCCAATGATCCAATAGAAGCCAGGAAGATATCAAAGGTTTTAATTTCACAGTAAAATCCACAGTTAATTCATCCATTTGTAACTCCAAATTTGAACTCCAAATTCTCAGAGTTAAATCAACACGGATTGGTGATAAATAAACGGTGGAATTGTTTTAGACAGAGGAATTTTCCTTTAAATGTGCCGTGATCCCCCCCCCCCCCCCCATAAAACATACAGTACTATGATTACACTATGAGAAAGATTATTTAAAAAAAAACAGAAAGCGTTAAAATTATGTTTTTATGTGGTGATGGGTGGTGATCCACATGAACTGAAGCCGCACCCACAGGCTTAGGTTAGGGGAATGGGTGATATTGTGATGTCACTATATCACTGTCATTTCGATTGGGCCTTTTCACCTTGGGCCTCGATTGGGCCTTTTACCCATATCTTCCCCACGCTCAACTGCTTTGTGCTTAAGATTGTCTCCCACGATCTTGACTGCAAATGCTAACCACACGAATCTGACACAGGGAGAAACACATTACCCCTGGGGAGATTGGTCTGGCACTGCTCAGTTTGAATTACATTTCTCTCACCTCAGAGTTGTGGGTGACCAATCAGAGCCCATTATTCAAAGTGAGACTGTTCGTAACGCCCCTTGGGAATAAATCTTCCACAACGAAATCCCAGACTAATATCTACACAGTGATATTAGTCTGGCCATGCCATGCTATATGCAAATCCAGCAGGTCATACTACTTCTTGTCCTCTTGCCACCAGGCAACGCATCTCAGCCAATAATCTACATGATCCCCAGATATGTGTGCCCACACACCACCACAGCGACAAGTATAAACAGATGATAATAAACACATATAGCATCAGTCTCTCTGCCGTCAACTGAGCAGACAGTGGAGAATGGGAGCAGGGTGAGGCCTCTGGGGCGGGGAGGCTTTCCTTAGAAACAGAAGCATCCATGTCATCACAACAACACCCACAGGAGGAGGAGGAGAAGGGGAGAGGGGGGGAGAAAACAAAGCAGCAAGAAGGTAAACCATATATCATGCAGGAAGGGTGGGTGGAATGCAAAAACAAGTCCTTTTTTTACAAGTTAGTGCATGTCTGACCTGGGAGTCTGAAGTGGAAACAAAAAAAACATGTGGGAAGGAACAGTGTCTGAAGGCCTGGGAGAGCTATAGTGACACGGCGGTGCCATGGCCTCGCGTTTTTCCCCAGAAGACGATCTTTTTTTAAATTCATTATTATTTTATAAAGCGCTTTATATAGATTATACATTACATTCACCCATTCACACACACATTCATACACCGATGGCAGAGGAAACCATGCAAGGCACCAATTAGGGGTTCAGAGTCTTGCTCAAGGAGGACACTTTGACACTAACTCTGGGGGAGTCCACGATCTAATTGCAGGTAACCTCACGGTTCCCATCTGGCTGTTCTACCGGCCACTCTAACCCTGACTGCCGTCACTCCTTCCACTGCCGAAAACAGCAGACCTACAAGCTCGTAGCGCGCCACTCGGTGGCGCACTATGAGCTTGTAGAGCTGCTATTTTTCTATAGCTAAATTATAACATAATGTTTAAAACACCAAAAGGGGTTCCCGCCAAAAATGGGTTAAGACAAACTATACAGGCTCTAGTAAAACATGGGATAGTATCCTTTATGGTTTCATACTTGATATGCATCAAATAAATGAACAAATACATGTATGAATGTTATATTAATATATAACTGAAATGCCCTTTGATGAGGAGTATAGAGTTCCTAAAGTTCCATCAATACACGAGTTATGGGCTTAGTAGTTTTATTTTTTAAAGTGGATAATTGGGCAAACTAGACTGTAAATTGTATGCATACAACTGTCACGCCCCACTCTTCTGCCTTTGTATTTGAGCCGTGACTATGGCTCCAAACTCTGAACTCTTATTATGACATGACCATTTTGTGTTTAGTTCATGTTCTGTAATACCTTGAATGTAATGCCTTGAATGTTAAAGAAAGCGCTTGTCATGTGTGTTGCCTTTGAACACTTATGACAGTCCTAAATCCTAATAGGTTTTGGACTTATTCTGTTCTGTATTTGGCCTTGTGGTGTTTGGTTTTGGTTTACTGCTACTCTGTTGTTGTTTTGGTTGTGCCTTGTTTTGTAGTATTGTTCTGTGCTTTCCTGCCTCCTCTTGTTGGTGTTTCCTGTTCTGTCTTACCTACCTGATTATTGTATCCTAGTCATGTGTTCTGTTTGCCTGTTAGCCTATCCTGTGTTTGATTGTATTTTGAGTTCACCTGTGTCCTGTTACCCCTGTCTATTTAAGCCCTTTGTTTGCAGTGTGTCCTTGTTGGTCTGTAGACCTACTGTATGTCGAGTGGGTTTTGTGTCTGATGTTGCCTATGTTTTACCTTTTGGAATACCCCTGATTTCTAGTCAAATAAACACTTTGAAGTTAATCTACTCTGCATCTGGTTGCCTGCTTTTGGGTCCTACTCCGAAACTCATTCCTGACAACAACATGAGATCAGTTTATTTGATGCCTATCAAGTATGAAGGCATACAGTATACTGGTCACAACCTAAGGCAGAGAGAAAAGCCTGGTCACAACCTAAGACAGAGAGAAAAGCCTGGTCACAACCTAAGGCAGAGAGAAAAGCCTGGTCACAACCTAAGACAGAGAGAAAAGCCTGGTCACAACCTAAGGCAGAGAGAAAAGCCTGGTCACAACCTAAGACAGAGAGAAAAGCCTGGTCACAACCTAAGACAGAGAGAAAAGCCTGGTCACAACCTAAGACAGAGAAAAGCCTGGTCACAACCTAAGACAGAGAGAAAAGTCTGGTCACAACCTAAGTCAGAGAGTCTATCGGCGGAAGTGTCAGATTTCCTCCGGATACGTTATATTTTTCGACCAATCACAACACTTGTTTCATTCACGAAAAATGTAAACAGATTTGTAAAGCGTCAACATAATTTCCTTGAGCGGTACTTCCGCCAAAATCCTGCTACTTCCGCCCCCAAAAGATGATACACTCTACAGTGTAGGTCTTGCTCAGCATGTTTAAGCCTAATTTGTATAGTTGCACATAAATACACTTGTCAAAACACGTGAAAAGATGGACGCCCCCCCCCCCCCATGTCGCGAGAATTCATTTAAACAAATTTCTCCACTCACGAGCTGCAGCAGAGACGGACATATTAAGGAGGCCGGCCGGGTCGAATATGTGTGAGTGAGTAACGTAACCTAATAAAAGATGAATGAAGAATGGGCGGTGTTCTACGACATGCGGGCTGTCTGTGAGCTATAGCGCCTGTAATGTTTACCAGGCAGACAGACAGAGAGAGAGAGAGAGAGAGAGAGCGCGAGAGAGAGGAAACTCCTCCTGAAGCAACGCTCAAGTGCAAACAAGCCCAGGTAGGTATATAGCCCCCCGTCTCCAGAGCTGACGCAGTAGTAATAGGAGGAGGGGGGCTGGGGACGGGGTGGACCCAGACTGGGGACTTCAAAGAAAGGCCTCCTGGATGCTTATCAACTAACGTGCTCTCTCATCAGCCACAAGAGGACGGAGCAGATGAAAGGAGCGCTAATGCACCTCGTGCACGCACGAGAAAGAGATTTAGACAGACACAACACAGAAACGCGCACGCACGCACACACGCACTCGTGCGCACACACACACACACACACACACACACACACCCACGCACCCACACACACACACACACACACACACACACACACACACACACACACACACACACACACACACACACACACACAGCGCACTTAAGACCGTCAAGATTGAGAATCAGTGTCCAGACTCAGTGTCCAAAAAGCCCGTTTGCGCAGGGGATGAATGAGGACAGCAGCAGGTGATGACGTGGCCTTGAGACACACACACACACACACACACACACACACACACACATACACACAAGCGTAAAACACATCACGTGTTGTAAGCTTGTAGATCAGCTATTTCTTGCTATTTTGGGAAATGTTTTAACATGGAAAACGATTGACTTAAATAGTATAGTTACAGCTGCATGGGAGCATAGCTGTATCAGTATGTATTCTCTCTCTCATCCTAAGACTTGAAGACACACCATCAGGCCTGCTCCTCGCACGCACGCACGCACACACACACACACACACACACACACACACGCGCGCGCACACACACAGCACAATACACTAATCAGTGTGAGCGTCGATGCCACTTATGAGGACGTCTCTCTTTCTCTTCCGACGGGACGAGCAATAACACTAAACTCCACCTTTAAAAAGCCAGTCGCGGCGTGTCGGCGCGCCTCCACTTTACTTAAATCACATTCTCCCTGCAGGAGAAGGAGGCGGCCCGTCTCGCTGAGCCCATCCAGGGCCATATATGTCAGCGGCGGCGGAGGCGGCACGGGGACCACCCCCAACGCTAACAAAGCAGGCAACTGGTGGCAACGACAGGGGCGTGCTGCTGGAGTGGGGCTCTCTGCTGCCGAGGCCTGCCAAGCAGCCACCCGCTCTGCCAAGGAGAGAGCCCGGGCCAAAGAGGGCTGGAGGAGTGCAGAGGAGTCCCAACACACTCCCCCCCCCCCCCCCCCGGCCACCTGTGCCCATTAGGCTGGGCGATGACAACTGCACCAGTTCCCTGGGGGATCGCACCCAAACAAGTTAGACAGACAGAGAGAGAGAGGGAGGGGGGGGAGGGCCCCGGACAGGACAGGGGTCAAGGTCATTCTTTCCTGTACTGACAGACATACAGACAGCAGACCGATGCCAGACACTGTCATCATTAGACAGCCATACATGCAGGCTGTGCTATCGTCGAAGATAATGGTCAACGGCGGATGAAGTAAGTGAAGATTAACGCGGTTTTGGAGCCGAGGTAACCATTAGATCCTAACGCTGAAGGACGGACGGGCGGGCGACATTCGGGGGGAAAACGGGTTACAAGGGGAAGTATGTGTGGTTATCAGAGGCATTGCAATTAGCTGAGTAACGCCGTAAGATTTCCTTTGTAATTTTATGACGCCCTTTCATCTCCTCAGCTTGCACAAGCTATAAAAACACTGCTATGGCACTATGTGGCCTGCTTGATATCTCTTTTTATTGATATATAAAAGCATCCAGTGCACATGCGAGCACACGCACGCACGCACGCACGCACACACACACACACACGCACACACGCACACACGCACACGCAAACACACACACAACCATTAGCCCATGACTCATGTTGAGCGTTGCTTTAGTGTACAATGATAATGACGATCATTTCTCTCATTTCAGCCTGTGTGCAAATGCACGCACGCACGGACGCACTCTGACATGCCCCGAGGAAGAGGATCTGCCTTCAAAGAAACAATCTCACACACACATTTCAGCCATGTGTGGAGAGGAGAGCAAGATGCAGACAGGAGATAGCCCCCACCCCACCCACCACATCCACACAAACACTCGTACGCACGCGCACACACACACACACACACACACACACACACACACACACACACACACACACACACACAAGCCACTCACCATCATTACTACCATCACCACATCCACACAAACACTCGTACGCACACACACACATGCACACAAACAACACCGGGCGGGGGAGGGGGGGGGAGTGTTTCTGCGACCACAGTAAACCTGACAAACTTCCACAGCCCAAGTAAGGACGCTGTGTTTTCTCCTCTGACTTATTATTATATATGCACCTATAAATCACCTCAGCAGGACATTTCTTTGTTTTTGTCTAACATTCGAATACATTTGCAATTTGAGAGCTTTACACGAGAGCATGCCAAGCCTGCCCCAACAGCTTGGACAGGTCTGTCTTCCCTATTTTGGGCCTATCATCATGGGGGAAACTAGTCAAAGAATTTAAAATTTGATAATAATAAATCAAATGTCAATCTGCAGACTCACAAGTCACAACACAGCTTTTTGATCAGCTATTTTAGTTATTTATAAAACCCTTCATAGAAATGTAGTCAATAGTACAATATTTCTTTCTATAAGCGGAGTGGAAAGTCATCAGCTTGTAAGATAAACAAAACAACAAATACTTAAAAAATGTACTTCAGTCAGACAACTCAAGGAGATATATTTATTAAATATAAGATAATCAATGCAATATATTTATTATGGTTTGGCGATGTATTGGATCTGCTTTTTAGGTACTCAGGTCAAGCGCATCAGTCCCGACCATAGGGACTCCGAATCCCCCGTAACTAAAACAGTAGATCCAAAACGACAGGTGGTAGCTGGGGTGGAGGTGGGTGAGCACTTTGTATACAGCAGCGCACAGTATACAATAAAGCAGCAGCAAGCAAGCAAGCAGGAGGATGAATGCAAAACCTTCGGTTAAAGTAGCCGGTATGAGATTGGGTGAGCGTGTGATTGGCTGGGTGAATCATGTGGATGAGAGCCTGATGGTGGCCTAATTAACGGCCGGCGCGCTGACTGAGGTTCCCTGACTGAACTTGCTCTGCGCATGTCTACGACAGGCGCAAATGCTCATTTAACCCTACTTATTACCCTTGACACAATTGACACAATTAATCAAAAAATACCCCACTACCGTTGACGTAATTGTTTTATTCCGTATAATCGGGGGCTTTGTTTTAAATTATGTAGCAACTTTTAGTATGTTTGGCTAACGGCCGATGTCCTCCACCTAAAACCGGCCAAAATCCTCGCGCGCGCGGTCTTTATGTACATAGCTGTGTAAAATACGATATTCGTGGCTTCATTAGAGCTTAATTTGACTCAGATATTAAAATAAACGATCATCGCATATATCGCTGACAGATGACTGTGTAACACAGTGCAGAAAGATAGCGGATGTTGATGTTCCGTTTAACTGGAAATGACGACCGGAACTGAGCAGAGCCTAGCACAGAGCCACAGGCAGGCACTGAGCAGAGCCTAGCACAGAGCCACGGGCAGGCACTGAGCAGAGCCTAGCACAGAGCCACAGGCAGGGACTGAGCAGAGCCTAGCACAGAGCCACGGGCAGGCACTGAGCAGAGCCTAGCACAGAGCCACAGGCAGGGACTGAGCGGAGCCTAGCACAGAGCCACAGGCAGGCACTGAGCGGAGCCTAGCACAGAGCCACGGGCAGGCACTGAGCAGAGCCTAGCACAGAGCCACGGGCAGGCACTGAGCAGAGCCTAGCACAGAGCCACAGGCAGGCGCTGAGTTGAGCCTAGCACAGAGCCACGGGCAGGCGCTGAGTGGAGCCTAGCACAGAGCCACGGGCAGGCGCTGAGTGGAGCCTAGCACAGAGCCACAGGCAGGCACTGAGCAGAGCCTAGCACAGAGCCACGGGCAGGCGCTGAGTTGAGCCTAACACAGAGCCACAGGCAGGCGCTGAGTTGAGCCTAGCACAGAGCCACGGGCAGGCGCTGAGTTGAGCCTAACACAGAGCCACAGGCAGGCGCTGAGTTGAGCCTAGCACAGAGCCACAGGCAGGCACTGAGCAGAGCCTAGCACAGAGCCACACAGCCTGAGGGGCCCCACTGCCTGCGAGAGGAAGTCATAGTATTCATACAGATTTATGAATGAGCGTCGTCGGGAGCAAAGGATGAGTCACAGCTTCTGTGCTGCACAGCCAGAAGGCAGCATGGATGGAGGCAGCCCTATCACCACGGACTGGAGGAACTGAGTGGCTCAAAGAGACATCATCAAGCTGGCTAGAGCTCTACACTCCTGCTATACACCAGTGGTTCCTAAACTCTTTCATGTCAACCCCCAAAATGATACTCATTAGCCTGCGGACCCCCATTTGAAAATATATGCCAATGACCCCCATAAGAGAAGATTTTTCCGGCTCTATACCAGTGATTTTCAACCATTTTTCCATTTCAAGGGCCCCCAGTTTGACATGAATTAGGCTACGGTCCCCTATTTAATGGCATTTCTATCTCTGGGACCCCAGTGTATATTATACAATCAAAGTTAATGTAACTCTGAGAGTGTACAAATGTCTCTTAGGAGGCAAGAAAGCTTGACACAGGTCCTATTTTGGTCACTCAAGGCTATGAGAGGAAACCTTGGAAAAGGGGCCAATCTGTCAACACTTTGAGAGGAGTCCTTTGTAGCCTCAGGAGGACAGGAGTCGGATAAACTCTCAGGGTCAGCTATCAATGGACAATAGGCCCTGCTGTTCATACACGGACAATAACACACTGTAGAAGCATATCATCATGAATGAACTTGTCTAACTACACAATCAAATTGAAATTACGCCAAGAAAAGACACGGCTGTCGACGCTTAAAACCATAGCAATAGCGGTCGACACGTGGGGCTTTTTTCACGAGTCTCGCTGCACTCCGCTGCTCACGCAGTGTGAAGGAAAAGATATGTTACAATTTAGCTTTTGGGAGGAACTCAAAACAAATCAGAGCGCGAGGTATTATACGCGGAATTCCATTCTGACCAATCACGCTCGCCACTCGCACCCCGTGACTCGCAAAATGTCTAAAGGCAACAAATAAAACCAATTGAGCAGAAAAACTATTTGTAAGCAAACAAGACACCCTCCCCTCGCTCTGAGAGAGCTCAGGTTCTGAGGTAGTTCAATGAAGAAGGCCTCTATTATGGGCAGACGTATAAGATCTCCTGCGAAACGTCCTCAAGAATGACATTTATGAATGTGACCTAGATGGGAGAAAATGTGGCAGAGGCCCAGCAGAGGGAACCCAAAGGAGAGAGAGAGAGAGAGAGAGTGTGCATGTGTGTGTGTGTGTGTGTGTGTGTGTGTGTGTGTGTGTGTGTGTGTGTGTGTGTGTGTGTGTGTGTGTGTGTGTGCACTGAACTATACTGCAGCACCCAGGAATGCAGACCCCCGATAACGTTTGATATTTATACGTGCAACTGTGTAGCAATGTGTTGGTGGTGGTGATTAACTCACTCGTATGCAAACGGATATCTGAGAAGTTGGACAATGAAATGGATGCCACTGTCATTAGTACCACTTCGTTATGCAGTCATATTATAAGAACAGCAGACTGAAGGGTTGTGGCTGATCAATGGTTTCTGCAGATAAAACCTTTCTTAGTGAGGTGCAGGGGAGAATCCTTATAGTGTGTCCTCTAGCCATCTTCTCCATGTCTCTCTCTCTCTCTCTAGCTCACACAGAACCCTATTTACGGCCTGTCAGTTTGCATGCCCCCTACCGCTCTTTAAAAAGACATAAGCGTCTGAGAAAACAAAGACAGAGAGAGAGAGAGAGAGGTGTGGGGGCATGGGGGGGGGAGTGGGGGTCTTCACGCACAAGGCTGCCATGAAGGGAGCTCTGTGCCTGCCTTCTCTAATTTATTTATTTTCAATGGCACCGCGTGGAGTAGCTCCACACAGAGAATCGATAGTCTTGCATGCAGTCCTCCGGGGAAATAATGGAGACAGGGGCACGCTAGCAAGCAAGCACACACACACCACCACGCCGGCAGCAAGGCTGGGGTTAACTGAATGGGACGACTGCATCTCTGTATGTTGATTACATCCCGCCCCTACCCCCCAAGAACGATCCCGGGTTACGGACACCTTCCCCTGTAATGTGTGTCGGCGACGACACTCTTCCGCTCTTTAAGCCGAGGAGGAGTTAGCCAAACCTGGGCGTGCAGCGAGGCTTTGACATGGCGGTAAGCTAAGCTAGCACAGCAGCACTAGCCACGTTGTTTTCTCTGTTGTTCTCTCTCTCTCTCTCTCTCTCTCTCTTTCCCAGACTCATTTGCTCCTGCTCCCAAGGAGCTGTGGTGACCCACGGAATGAGAGAGAGAGAGAGAGGCTGCGGGGCAGCGCATGATGGATCTGATTAGGCCGCCGTTTAGTGCGGTGATGGTGGGGCTTGTGGTGGGAAGGCGTACGGCATGTGAGCCAATGGGCCTGATCAACACGTGAGTGAGTGGCATCTCTCCACCGTTGGGCACAGCGACCGGGTGCTTGGCAGAGCGTCCCCCAAGCCTTCTAAGAGAAGGATGCATGGGCATTGAGTCACTGTACCATACCCCCCCCCCCCCCCCCCCCCCCCCATTCTCTCCCCCACGGAAACCACCGAGCTCTCCAAAGCCTGCGTGCATCCTGTCCCCTCAGTCACCACCACAGCCCCTTTGATAAACCTCAGAGAAAAGCCTTTCCATATTGAAACGCTACGAGCGATTGTGTTGTTGGTTCAACAACACATAAAAAATAATCTAAATGACAAACAAAGATAGATCCCACCTTGGCTCTGACAGCCGTAGAGACAGATGATGCTCCGACACACACACACACACACACACACACACACACACACACACACACACACACACACACACACACACACACACACACACACACACACACACACACACACACACACACACACACACACACACACACACACACACAAACGCCCACATTTATATCATCACTGCTGTCAACAATCTCACTCCTATATTCATTCCATACAAACGGTCTCCGTATGTCCCGGCATGAAGTGTCTGCACACACAGCTGTACACTGTGTATTTTCCCCTCTCTATCCCCTCACAACTGCAGTGACTAAGCCAGCAGGAATGTCTACCTTATATACTCACTTAAAGGGGCAGACTTCTTTCCATCCAATTCCAATGCAACGTGTATAGCAGCTGTACATAATGTATCGATAACAACATGGCGGCTCCTGTACCGCGCGCACATTCATACAAGCGTTGTTTTTTTTCTGCATGCGTGGAGAAGTCGAGGGGCGACAACACAAGCGTATTGACGTGGGCGCGGCCCCGTGAAATTGTCGCACGTGTGCTTGTTTCGAGACTGACCAGAACTGCATTCTGTTGAGCTCGCATTGTCGCGCCCCTCATGAGCAGACCTGGAGCAGACCTGTCGTTGAACCAGACCCTCATGAGCAGACCTGGAGCAGACCTGTCGTTGAACCAGACCCTCATGAGCAGACCTGGAGCAGACCTGTCGTTAATCCAGGCCACAACGTCTGCATGAAACCATGCCCGTATAAAAGGACCTTTACACAATTCAGTCGCTCCACAAAACACTCCTCATCTCGTCAACGCCAACAACCAGCTGCTGTCTGAGATTACGTATGGCGAAAGAAAATCAATACACAAAAAGCTCAGATGAAGGTTGAGAAGCGCGTTTGTTACACCATTTATTTGTATCTCCTTGCCTACAATTCCTCAGTGAGACAAATTTGTCTCGCTAGCCAGCAAAACAATCCACAGTACAGGACAAATTATACTATAGCTGACCTGGCGCACGCAATGGTTTTACTCCATTATTTGAACTGGGCTGTGCGGCCCTCCACACACAATCATTCTACAGCTGTGGCCCCCGACCTAATCTAGTTGAATACCCCTGATGTACAGTATGATGAATAGAGCGCCCCTCACTTCAAACGAGTGTGATGTATTTTCTTTACCCTTCCAGATTCAAAGTGTTCCAACGTTGAGACAGTTCAATTCCAGATGTGTTGCCTTATAGCTGGTGTATCTGGCTCATGCAAATTCCTCCGCAAACAGTATACTTTTAATTAATGCAGTTTCTTGTGCGCTCGTAACACAGAGATTCAGGAAATCGTGATATATCACAGAGGTCACACTCTCAGTTCAGAGTGCTGCGAGGGAGCAGCAGTCATATCGAGTTGGTCTCTGGAGTCAACAGATTATCAAATGCAAAAAAGATTTTAAAAGTCTCTCAGGGTTGAGAGCAGGAGAACTCTGTCGACTGCCAAGGCTCCTAAATGCCTTTCCTTTGCTGGGTTCAAAACAAGGCCATAGAACTCATAGCAGGGCAGGTTTCCCTATAGCTCACTGCCCAACAGCACTAACGCTCAACCAGGCTAATGGACTGAATGTCCAACATAATTCTACCACCTAAGTCTCTCTCTCTCTCTCTCTCTCTCTCTCTCTCTCTTGTTTCCCGGGTTGTAACCCTGAAATGAACCCTTCATGAGCCTTGCCTTGTTAGAAAGGAATGGCAACGATGGCACGTAGTCCCGCAGGATTGCGATGATTAACATTTTTGATTTATCAAACCCTTCGGAGAGGAAGGGGCAAGGAGGCAGTCTGCCATTTGCTAAAATCAATATGGGTTTTACAGCGTTTGGGACGTTGACGCACAGTACAATCCTCAGTGTTAATGTGACTCATAGACGCACTCTCTGAGTCACATTAAGTGAGGTTCTGCTCAAATCACCTGACTGTGCATAATGGGGTGTGGGATTAAGGGGGGTCTGAATAAAGTGAGTGCCCATGTGTGGCTGAGCATAGCCTACTCTACTGTAAGTTAATATTCCAACACATAAAGGAGACATGCAAGCTATGTGAAGACAGGCAAGTGTGCGTGTGTGTGTGTGTGTGTGTGTGCGCGTGCAGAGTGACCTGCTCTGAGACAGGCCTCTGAACAGGGGTATAGTGCGCCTCCCGTGCCTGTCTGGGACACTGAGACCTGAGAGGGGCCTGTTCTGTTCAAAGCATGGCCAGAGAGCACACTTTAGTCACGGGACCCACCCGCCCGTTTTAAAAGCAAACAGTGGCTGCGCACAGCTGCACACGCACGCACACACACACACACACACCGTGTCACAGTCACACAGGAACACACGGGGCTCGGCTAAACAAGCGGAGCTGGCCGCCGCCACCGCTGGAGAGTGATGAGAGAATGCCTCCGACAAGTAAACAGCAGAGATATCCGACAGCCGGAGCTGTTAACAGCCCCTGATAAGACCGGCGGAAGAGTGAGAGAAAGAGAGAGAGGGGGGGGGGGGAGGAGGGGGTAGAGAGAGAGAGAGAGAGAGAGAGAGAGGGGGGGGGGGGGGGAGAGAAGGAGGGAGGGAGGGGGTAGAGAGAGAGAGAGAGAGAGAGAGAGAGAAGGGGGGGAGGGAGGGAGAGAGAAGGAGGGAGGGGGTAGAGAGAGAGAGGGAGAGAGAGAGAGAGAGAGCGAGAGAGAGAGAGAGAGAGAGAGCGAGAGCAGAACAAAACCAACCACACTAGTAACACTACTGAAGGGTAGTATAGTACGAGGAGCGATCTTCGCCGAGAAGACGAAGACATGAGGAACAAAGGAAGGGTGAAGACAAGAAAAAAATGGAGGGGAGGGGAGGGGGAGAGAGAAACAAGGGGGAGGACGGAGAGGGGGAAAAGGGAGGGAGGGAGGGGTGCGGGGGTGGGACAGGGCGGTGTGTTTTTCAAGCCTGCGGGCCTGAGTGTGTGTGTGTGTGTGTGTGTGTGTGTGTGTGTGTGTGTGTGTTAGCGAGCGCTCGCCGACGGCAAGCTCGTGTACTTGACATTTTCTCTGACATTTCCCCTCAGCAGCCCTCGTCCACAGTCCACACACACACACACACACACACACACATAACACACACAGGCCTCTCCGCGCCTCGCTGCACAGTAAAAATCCTCGCCGCTGAGATAAAACTGAGATGGTAAAAAATTGACCAAAGCGGGTCTATTTTTAACGGACGGCAATGATTGTCCTTTTTGTGTACCTCCCTGTCGTTAAGAAAGGACCCCAGAAAACCTTCTGCTCCAATCTGCGCTCCCCGACGCGGTCACTCCCACCCGCTTCCATCCGGCCAAGTGTGGCATTAATTAACATTAACCTGGCTTAAGCTCCTTCCTTCCTAGAGTCCTCTCCTGAGTGTTCCCACAATGTTCAGGTCGAGACGGTCCCAAAAGAGAGATTAGACATTTGCCCATGATCCCAAACTAGTGAAAATAGCCGCTCTTCAAGCTCACAACGCTTGTAGATCGGCTAGATACTTTATTTTTTATTTTATTCATGCATTTCTTAGATTTGTTTGTTTGTATTAAAATTCATAATATTGTTACATACAATATAACAACATACATTACAATATTAATGATGTAGGAAAATGAAATGGGATTTTTACCCGAGTCGTGACCTACAAATGGGTGATTTAACCCCAGTGCGAGCTTTTACCGGTCGGCGAGCTGTTTGAGCTGTCTGAATCTGTATCTAGTGAGCAAACAAACACGCAAGAAGAGGAGGAGGAGGAGGAGGAGGAGGAGAAGGAGAAGGAGGTGGAGTAGGAGGAGTTGTGCTGGGTGAGCCAGCCTGCCTGGAAGCCCCACAGGCTAGGGTAGCGTACTACGAAGACAGCACTCCCTACCCATGTACTGTAATTAAAGAGGAGACTGGTCCGTATTGACTAGAAAACCACTGCATGCCCTTGAAGGAACATCTGTACTGGAGAAAAACAAGACAATTATGCAGAGGGGCGAAGGGAGAGGGGGGAGGTACACACATCTTGCCTTCAAAGACAGAGAGAGACAAGGAGAGGGGATAGAGACTAGAGAGAGAGAGAGAGAGAGAGAGAGAGAGAGAGAGAGAGAGAGAGAGAGAGAGAGAGAGAGAGAGAGAGAGAGAGATCCTATACTATATGGATGTATCCCTGACAGAAAATGCACAATCTTTTTATAGCTTCACAAGAGAGTATTACTCAAAGTGTTAATATAATACAGCTCTGTTTACACCTTTACTTTATTCCTATTTATATTCATTATCTATTCGTACATACATTGTTTTTATCTTGATTGTTTTGTTCCACTTTTGCTTTGACAATGTAAACGTATTTTCTCTCTCATGCCAATAAAGCTCCTTTGAATTGAAATTGAGAGGAGAAAGAGAGAGGGGGGGGGGGGGAACTCATCTCTGCTTCAGGCCCTGATATTATTGTGACAGGCATCACAGTAGTTCTGTTGCTCTCATTCTTATAACTTGGGTTGCCTCCTCATTGTTCTGTCTCTGGTTATGGGGTTGCCCAAAGCTTGTATCTGTAGTGCCACAGTGGCCTCTATAGCTTCTCCACCGGGGTTGAACCGCTTCGCTTCCTTTCCACCGTCGATAATACTGAACCAGTTCAGAGTGTTTACACTGAAAATGAGTTACCCTAAAAGTTGATTCGAAAATGGAACCAAAAGAAAAATGGCCGCCGGTTCCGTGAAAGCACCAATGTTCCAAGAATCTAGGACGGAACCAGTTCTAGAACCAATGTACTTTTGGTGGAAAATACCTCACTGGTCCATTTGGTTCCATTTGTACACATCCATTTGTACACATCAGAGTTAAATCAAGCCTGAGGATTTTTCCAACTGCAAACTGATTGAAGCGTTGAAACTCCAGCAGTGCACCTCTGACGAGACTCCTCCGGACTAAAAGGCCAGTCAGAAGAAGGAAAACAAGAACACAAGCGTAAACAGTCCATAGATGGTCTATAGAAACAGGGCTGGTCACTAAGGAAGGGACTAGAGGTTGATTTACACTATTTGTTCTGAGGGATTGCCGGGGGTGTGTGTGTGTGTGTGTGTGGGGGGGGGGGGGGGGGTGTTTGAGACTCCCAACTGACCATGGGAGCTGTACACAGGTCTTCAATAGACGAGGGCTGACCATGGGAACTGACCATGGGAGCTGTACACATACAGGTCTTCTTTCCCACTGTCGCCTTTGAGGAGGGGAAATGGGGGAGGTGACGCACGCAGGAGTTGAAACTTTGTTTTCATTGTGTAGCCTCAAGGTCGCCGAGCGAGAACATGCCGAGAACATGCCGAGATACGGCGGAGAAAAGAGGGAGAGAGAGAGAGAGAGAGAGAGAGAGAGAGAGAGAGAGGGGGGGGGGGGGGGAGCAGACGCCCAGTCATACCACAGTGTGTAAAAGTCGAGGCAAAACAAACAAACAGAGGGCGACAGGAGCCTAGCTGCCCATGCCTTGGCACTGATATCACCTTCTCGCCCGCACATTACTTCTACATCAACATCTGCTAACTAGCACAACAACTCAGCCAAACCTTAAGGCACTGCTCGATGTCAACAGCTTATAAACTTTTGTTTATGTTAGAACCATGGCAAGTTTTCCTTTCCATGAACTCATTATCTCTGCTCTGACATGTGCCATATGACAAGTTATTACTCAAACTGTCTCATAATACCACACAGAAAAGCCATTTTGTCATTTTAACCACGTATGCCCTATTTTATATTTATATTTTTATTTGTAGTATGGTGGTGCTGTGTATAGCGAAAATAGCGTACAAATCTGGAACAAGCTCACATTTTCACCTATATAATGACAAAATAGGGATGCTCAGGTTTGAAACGTAGTTAAAAAGGGTATCATTCTTCCGGAGAGAATTCTTGTGCAATGCTGTGCCTCTTTCGGCAGCACAGATAATAACACCGTGAAGACCTGTATGATGTTTTTGTTATTATGCAGCCTGTGAAGATAAGTCAGCCCTCAAACACTGGTGACCGTTCTTCTAGTAAAAAATTATGTTTGCTGTGAATTTACCCGAAGCCTTTTAGAGACTACTAATGACCCTCCATTAGTCAGTCTACACACAAAAAGACATGATTGCTGACCTAACAGGTCAATCAAGTGCTGTGCTTGCCATTTTCAAAGGGATTTGTACAAGAGCCTGCGTGTGCATAAAGTAATACAAAATAAAAACAAATCATAGCAACACACCTCAAAATGAAAAACACGAACCTAAACCTAAAGCAGTATAATACAATTTTAACATACAAGGCATGTGATCATGATCGTGGTGATAGCCTCTCCTTGTGCAATACAGTCTGTGTGAAAAAGGCAGACACGGCAGACAAAAAGACAAGTACATGACGTTGTATTGTGCAACTGCCCTCTAGTTTTGAACAGGCAAGGACCCAAGACAGCTGACCTAGTTGTCCCATCTCTAATGCCTTGTCTGACTCAGAGAAATAGTGTTGAGGAAAACGTTGCCGCTGGCTGTTAAAGCCCGACTGAGAAATCCGAACAGATGTGATTTACTACGTGGAATAGACCTGCATATGGAGTAAATATCAAAATTCCAACATAACTGACCCTCCACTGAACTGTTTTAGAAAACGTCTAAACCTGCCCTCTGGGCTGAAATTAAACAAGGATGACCCTCCACCAAATTCCTCCATATACCCCCTTTCCATAAATTGCCAACAGTCCCCAAGGCAAATATTTAACTGGCATGGTCCAGACAGGTAGACTAGCTCATTTTTTGGCAGAGCGACTCTAACCTCAACTGAGTCTGCCTTTCTAATACCTGGTGCTGAATATTGCAGCCATCCCTCACTCCACAAATAGCCTGATCTAAAGGCAGGTTCTCCATAATGAACAGAGAAGAGATGTTTGCACTGGCCCGTGGACAATCCTGCAGGCCTGACAGAAATGAAGAGAAAACACTGTGCGTGTGTGTGCGTGGATTCATGGGATTTGTTCACAAATGAAGAAATACTGCAATTTCAGAGTGTTTGTGAATTGTAAGCAGCACCAAAACCCACCTACCTAGATCAAAAGCGTGCATCTGCGTTTGCTTGCATAACACGCAAGAAAATCAACCTTAACCCGGTTACAAAATGAGGATGTTGTTTTTTAAGCCAGCGGGCTGACTAGTGGACAGACACGTACCTTTCTGACACTGGGTGGATGTCCAGCAGCGGTAGTCGTAGTTGTCGTTGAACATGGTGCGCCGGCACAGCGGGCTGTTGTTGTTGTTGTCCAGTCGGCCCGGGCAGACGTCGTCGCACTCCTTGGACTGCTTATTACCACTGACAAAGTTGTTGAAGTCGGCGTCCATGACAAGCGACCAGTCCACCGAGTCCAGGTAGCACAGCTCAGGGTTCTTCTCGATACGGATGGCGCCACGTGTGACGTTCCGCAGGCTGTACAGGCCGATGTCCTTGAGGCTGGTCATCTCGAAGATCACCAGCGCATAGTTGTAGAAGAGGTTGCGCCCACGGATGACGCTCAGGTTGGGGAAGAGCGTGCTGAGGCTGTCGAGGCCCGCCACACGGAACAGCAGCAGGTACTCAGTGATGACGGTCAGCTTGGGGAAGCTGAGCGAGCGCAGGAGCTCCTGGTTGAGGCTGCTGGTCTTGTCGGAGATGAGTAGGATCTGCAGGTAGCCCTCCACCACCGTGCAGTTCTCCAGCCGCTTGAACTGGCTGATCTCGTTGCGGATGTCGATGCCCGGACCGCAGACTAGTGGGAAGACACGTGACAAGAGACAGACATACGTATTAGATATGTACGTACGTACGTACATGTATACGTAGTAGACACATTAGACATACACATTAGAGCAGTGGTAACTAAACTTTCCCGCCCGTGACCCAAAACAGAAATCTGATATTCGACCGGAGACGCAAACTAGAGACAATAGCAGCTATGTTCATTAATTCAGAAATATTTGTTCTAATGCATGTCATTTCTTAGATTTTTCTTTAATTTCTATGACATTACTGAAAATCATTTTGTTATTAATTCATGAAAAGTTTTCTTTTTTTAATGAATATTTTTAAATAATTAAATAAATAATTAAAAACCAAATGTAGGAAACTAAAACTAAGGGGACCCATAACGATCCACAAATGGATCGCCCACTGTTTGGGATCCATCCAACAATGTTATGCATACTTCTTGATAGAAATGAGACGTCTCCAGTTCGATTCTGTCCGGAGACGTGTGTTTCACATCTTTCTCCCCCTCTCTACCCTTAGCTTCCCGACTCTCTACACTGTAAATAAAGCATCAAATGCCTAAAGAAATCTTTAGTAAAAAAGGAAGGAAGGAAGGAATTAGGGCTGTCCCAAATGCCTTTTTTGGAGGGACTTTGAAGCTTCAACACAAATTGTCAATGAGCCTAAGCCTCGAGCTTGAAACAGACTTTTGTATACTACCTACCATTTTGAATAATCCACTACACGCTTGAATCAGGTCTCAGGACATAAAAACCTCTGTTTAAAGTCCAGTGTTCTCACTCAGTGTTGTTGCTTTAATAATATAATATAATAATGAATGCTGTCAAAGTTAACGCGTTATTAATGCATTAACGCAACACCTTATTAACGGCACTAATTGTTTTATCGCATTAACGCAACAAAAAAAAAACACAGAGATTGGCAGGCGGGATGTTGAGGAATACTGGTTCCTGCAATGCACTCCCTTCCCAGACCCCTTGTTAGGATGTTTTAAGTGGAGTAACAGCCTTCCATTTACATTTCACAAAGGTTTTGCTCGTGTCGTACGTTCCAGTCCAAAAAAGCTTGAGAAACCTGTGCAATTCATCCATCCAGACCCAAAGCAAAACCCCCGCTGTTCATTTTGCATCGCATTGTAAACAGCTGTGCCTGTGCCTCGTTATAGCCACGCACGTTTCTAACTTGCCGTCACAGTCGCGATACTTTTCAAGTTTTCAGTTGTGTGGTACTTGTTTATGGATTTAACTGTAACAGAAAGTTCTATCCAGGCTATCCACAGTCCCATCACCCAGTCACGGAGCTGGTACTGACAGTACACAGTAGCCTACAGAGACGAGTCGAGCAGCAGCAGCCAGACGCACCAGCTAGCTACCTAGAAGCCAGGTGTTGCCAATATAACTCTATGGCAGAAACAAGCCACCTAGGTCTATACAAAATAAGACAAAAAGAAGCAACACTGGTCGTTTTTGTCCAGTGTTGCCAAATAAGCGATTAGTAAGTAATTTAATTAAATTTATAAGCGATTTTGGGATTATTTTTGTAGATTGAAAAAATATTGGGGGTCCTTTGCTCTTGGCATGAAAATGTTTGAGAACCACTGCTCTAAAACAATATTAGACAAAGTTTGAGCCACAAACACATTGCTCTCTCTATTCTGCTTATAGAGTAGCCTATGTTAGTTTGTTTTATGGAAACAGTTGTTTGTGTTGAATGTGCTAATTGCACAGAATTATTCAAAAGAGAGAAAATGGGCAAGCCATAAAATAATGCACATTGCACTTGTCTTTTCATACATCATGTGGAAAAAAGGTAAATAAAAAAAGTAACATTAATGTTGCATGGAGCATCTCTACAATACAGCGTTTTCCTTCAGTTCATCATTGAATTTAGAGCAAAAAAGGTTTTGCGATTAATTGCGATTAATCGCGCGATTAACTACACAAATCATGCGATTAATCGCGATAAAAAAATGTAATCGCCTGACAGCACTTGATGCAACACATCAACCAATATTCTTTTTAAGATTTATGTTTTGCCTTGCATTGAGGCTGGTGCTAGAATCATAATACTGGCAATATGGCTGGAAAGCCATTTTCTCATATTTATTGTAGACGTAGTGTAGTCGTAGTGTTTTTGAGGTTTGGTTAGGAGTTTGATTCAGCTAGTGGTTTCTCGGTACAGTTTTATGTTATATAAATATGGCGGTGTGCCTTCCATTTTATTGAAATGAAACTGGCTACAAAATGTTAACTAATTATACTACTTATCTGATCAAATCAAAACAAAAACGAATTGCTCCTATTGTCACGTTTCCATGACTAATGGTGTGTGTGTGTGTGTGTGTGTGCGTGTGTGTGTGTGTGTGTGTGTGTGTGTGTGTGTGTGTGTGTGTGTGTGTGTGTGTGTGTGTGTGCATGCGTGCATGCATGCATGCGTCTGTGAATATACTATAAAACATAAATAGCATTGTACATAGATGCTCATATTAGATTATTATGGAGATTAGTTTTCTCATGAAAATCTCCATGATAATAATATTCTTAAAGTGTAAAATCCTTTAGTCAATGTGGCGGGACTAGCGCTTAGCTACCAACATGTCATGTCTTGTTACCGTAAAATAAACGTTGCAGACAACACACAAACAAGAACTGCATAAACAGCTTTCAAATGCAGCTCTCGCGCGCAGTGTGCAGCCCCTGTTTTCTATACTTTGTACAGAATTCCCAAGTTATTGTTGCTTTGTGTTACAGTACAATCTATTCCTGCCTTTGTTTCGCTCCCCTCCCAGAAAATAAACTATATGGTCTGATATGACACTGTATATCTTTTAGACGCGAGTTCGTATCGTAAACAAAGGACACGACGTGCATGAACACGGTCAACTGAGGAGAGCGCCATCTTTAATGTCAAACTTAATGTCAAACTTAATATCGCAGCAAAAACAGTCACTATTGTGGAGGATAAACTTTGTGTTCACGGAGTAGAATTCTCCTCCTCTGTAAAAGGCTTTCTCTGTCACCTCGGATGACCCCGGCATTTGAAAAAGCAATCCATCTATCTACTCCGCACACAGAAAACAACACTTGAAACCACACAGTGCCTGGAGCCTCCTCTGACACCACGCACGCACGCACACACACACGCACGCACGCACGCACGCGCACACACACACACACACGCACGCACGCACGCACGCACGCACGCACGCACGCACGCACGCACACACACACACACACACACACACACACACACACACACACACACACACGCACACACGCACACACACACCAAAGGCGCCATTTATTATTGATGACAATCATCTCTGCTTTTAATTGTGCCTGTCCATTACTTCAACTAGGAACTGACAGCATCTTAGCTGAGAGGGGTATTCTCACAGATTAAATATGCACCAGCGTAACCAGCCAAAAACGTTTTGGGGGCTTTTTTTTGCCTTTATTGACAGGTAGGCTACAGTGTAGAGAGAGACTGGGATGAGAGCGAGAGAGGAGAGTAATGACATGCAGCAAATGATCTGGCATGTCTGGAATCAAACTGGGGACTTGCTGTCAAGCATTAGAGCGCCCTAACAATTTGCCTATCGGGACGCACAAACCCTTTTTCTTACCAAAAGAAAAACATACAGCCATGCAACATATACATTAAAGATTAGTGAAATTGGTACATTGCAACCGGTTCCAGGATGTTTTGAAATGTTGCTGGGAAGGTTCAGCAGAATAAAGGCCTTTGACGTATATGAGCTCCTTAGCTAAACCTGTAATGTTCTTACAGGCTTAGGATGCCCTCACAGCGAGCAGCACTGTTATGGGGCCTGTCCAATAAGACAAAACAACCATGTTTTTAATAACAGTCTTTGATCCTTATAAAAACACTGTCTCGCGGAGACTATGAGGAAGCACTGAACCTCGAAAGCTAGTCACACAGTAATAACTGTATGACTGGGGCATTTGGCATACTACGATAGATTTAATCAAAACGGACAAAACTGGAATTTATGGACAAGCACAAGTGCACAGTCTCTGTTGTCACTGCTGAAGTGCAGTGACAACAGAGACTGAGCACTTTTCATTTCAACCTCGGAGAACACACTGAGGGCTGGGACCCTCTTTTTCAGCGGTGCCGAGATTACAACAACAAAAAACACAACAACAATGTAAAAAAGGTGGGGACGACAAAAAGAACATTTCATCACATAGTTTATCAAGATCAATTAAAACAGGTACAATTAAGATTGACCAAAGTTGATATGTCCAACTGAAAACGACCCAGGGAAACAAGAGAGCTGTACTTGAGTGAAGTCTGTAAGGTGTTCCAAGTGTGCAGGGCACAGCACTTGAAAGCAGATTTTCCAATCTGGAGGCATGCATAGTATGTCTCAAGCATCAAATAGTTCTGAGAGGGTGTGTGATAAGAAATAGTTTTCCATTTTAAAAGAGAATTTAAATAAGAGGGCTTTAGAGATAAATAAGTACCAATGCTGGTCTCTCCTATAGTCGCAAGGGAGGACCAACCAACCTTATTGTACAATATGCAATGATGGGTGTTATAGCTGTCGCCTCTACTTAAACCGATGTGCCACCAAACATTGGAAGCACATCGTTCATCACCATGAATGGGCTTTATTTGCTCCTTGTCGGGGTGTTTCACTTCTCCAAATATAGAACGGAAATTATTGCTCTCGGTAGAAAATAGTATTTGCTTTCTCCAATGGACTCCAATGCCCCTGGGCTCCACTTGAGAGCCATCAAGCTGCATGTCCTCTTTGTTTCATTGAGAATTTTCCCCAGCTCCTCCTCCCATGCAGTCAGAGAGAGAGAGAGAGAGGGTGGAGCCACTCAAGTACAAAGACTAATTTGTTTGTTAGTAAAGAGAAACTCTAGGCCTCACTTCCTGATGGAGGCATTAATAAAATCAAGGGGGCGTCTGGCCAGAGAATGGGGGGATATACTGTGGTGGTTTCTGCCAAGCTTTAGCCTGGGAGGCATACCATTTCGGCTTCATGATTCCGGTCGGGAGCGGATGATAACTTACGCCATGTTGTATAATGTATATGGTTTGGTTTGTAGTCATCAGGCCGGAACCCCCAAACCGGAATCAGAATTACCTCAAATAATTCTTGAATCATAATTTTAGGGCCCATACCCAATAAAGCCTTGATGTGATTGTGATATATGAATCCGACAAGTTTCTTCAATTACTTTCTTGGAATAGTTAATTTGGTATAGGGTGGGGGGGGTACCAAAACAAAATTTATTTTATTTTTCATTATTTTTATCATCCGTTCTAAACCACTCCTAGACGGGATCACATGGGCGATTTAGGAACACGGACCAGGCCTTCCTCCGAGGTGAAAAGTCTAGTGATGCAAGGTTAGCCAAGCGTAGCTATCTGTGACTTTCCTATGCAAAAGAAACTAGAAAAAGTGCCCACAGATCTCCACCAGGGTAATAGCATTTGTGATGTTTGGACAAAATGTGTAGGAGTATTATATGAAAAATCAAACAGATCTGTGTTGAACACGTGACTACAGAGATAGTGTATACTGATTTGAGTAATTTTCAGAAATGTTTTTTGCAAAAGTTGGCCTCATGGTGGCGCTATAACAGGCCGGAAAGATTGGGGTAGAGGTTCGTCGAGTGTGTGTGCCAGACAGTGTGTCGTTGGAGTTTGCTCCCTCCCCCCCACACACACTCGCTACATACACTCGCTACACATTGGAACAAGCACACACTGTTTACCTTTCGTCAGAAGCTTTTACATGGCGGCAGCGTCGCGGTACAAAGGCACAAATTAATGTAAATATAAAATGTGGATGGCAACAGATCCACCAAGGACAGCGATCCTGGAGTCCGAATAATGGAGCTTTGAAAATCCTCCTTTCAACTGCTTTGCATTGTGAATAGTTTTTTAATCCCATAGTTGGAACGGTGGGGCGTTGCTATAGGAACCGGACCAATGTTAAAAGCTTCCGTAGGCCTCAACCATTATATAGACGGAGTATACGTTGGGGTACGTATATATACGGGCCTGGGATATAACGCCACCTAGCGTCGACGTCTTTAAATACGTATCTGAGTCAAGAAGCTAAGTTAAGAAAGGAAGGAAACCGCTACACCTCTTTGTGATTCCCTTCTTCTACTCATTAGCCATGTTAAGTACCAGGAATTCCAATCATTTACTTGCAAAAGGATTGAGTAGGCTGCTGCCTCAAGCTAAGCCGCCAGGCATCTGTCCAGCTCGCCATTAGATCCATTTGTCATGAGGGCAGTGAATGCTTCAATAAGGTTCAAGATAGCAAAATCCTTAGCGTCCATTTAACTCAAGAGTTTACAAATGTAATGAAATGGGCCCATAAGGGTGCAAATGTGGTTACATTTGCACACTCGTTGAGTTACAAATTTTAACGAATGTCTAAATTACCGCTGAAGATTTGACTGTGTACATGTACACATTATGATAGTTCATGGTGATGTGCTATAGGGCAGTGGTTTTCAACAATTTTCATGTCAAGGCCCATTATTTTTTCGTCATTTGAGCCAAGGAACGGACCACCATTTGATGAGATTTAAGCTCTGAGACCCAAAACTTAGAATATGTTGTTGTCGTTGGATAAGAGTTTGTCCACAATTCCATTCTGTATTGATGTGGTACCATCCATAGGAGAGATAACAATTCTCTAATTTTGCAGACTTCTTGTAAATTAAGTAATGCAGATGTTTAACAATAATTTTAATTTAACTCTTGAGAGTAAAAGATCCATAAGGGTCCATTCGGTTACCAACCCTCTATGATTTAAATGTAACTGGGGACCACCTGGAACCCCCTCAAGGACCACTGGTTGAAAACCACTGCTATAGGGCACTCACTCACTCATACATAGATGTGTGTCTCTCCCGCTGACCCTTTCCCCCCAGACCCTCCCTCTTTGCTCTTCTTCACACTGCTGCACTGCTGACTGAGTAAACAGACATATCTCCATAGCGTAACGGGATCCATTGGGCTCATGTTTATGATTGATAAAGCTTGCCATGGCACTCTGCGCGAATGTCATCACGTCACACAACCACACACACGCATACTATACATAGTATTCCTCAAAATGTGTATGGCACGCCATTAAACGTGAACCCACCGGGTCAAAAGAGCTGATGCACCTAGTAATAACCCGTGGCGAATTATATTAGGGACGATGACCACATCTTAGCTACCGGTAAATGATACCACTAACCACTTAAAGAGGCACTATGTCCCTTGTTTTTTTGTTTTGAGTATGTTAATACAATAGATTTAGAACTATACGATACGATAGGGGTGGTTGTATTTTGTCTCCCAATACTCTTCTATTGATTTAGATCCTGTGTCTAGGTGAGACATGACCTTTGACACGATCCTGTTTCTTGTTTGACACAAATTTTGACCTGAAGGTCAAGATTCAATTCAATTGTGCAGGAGACCCGGGTTCAAGTCCAGGGTAGAAGAGAAAAGTTACATTGTGCAGCTTTAAGCACAATTGTATACTTAGCCATATGATGGTTTTGCATGGCAAAAAAAGCTTGATAGGCTTGATATGCCATTTTCACATAATTTTACATAACATCATTTTTTAATTTTTGAAAAGAATAGGCTATTAAAAACATAGCCTATATTTCTTATCACATGCTTAAGTGTCTGTGATTTGACACACATTTTAGAGCTGTTTATCAGGGCCCACATTGAGAGCACTCTGGGAAAGGACATAATTGTATCATTTTCCGGTTATCCAGCTGGCCACCCCAGGAAGGTCGTTAGAGAAAGGAAGCCAGCTACCGCTTCAGAACTTTGATGTGATGGAAGTGCAACGCCACAGCTTATTGGATTTGAGAACCCTCTGGTTCCGTGTTTCCCAAACAGTGGGTCGGACTCGGGACCCATTTGTGGGTCGTGGACACATTTTTATGGGTCCCTTTAATTTTGGTTTCGTACATTTTGTTTTTAATAATTAACATTTCAAAATATTTTCAAAAAACATTCCCAAATTTCATAAAGAAATCAATGAAAGAAATTCCATAAATTAGAAAACAAATGTTTAAGAAGTAGTGAAAATAGCCGATGTACAAGATCACAACACGTCACTTTGCGCCACGTTGTGAGCTTGTAGATCTCCTATTTTCACTAGTTTGGGTCCGGGGGCAAACAATCTTCTAATCTCTCTTTTGGGTCACAGGCTAAACCAGTGCTCGAGTTCCCCTCCATCCAAATGCATTAGCATCCTCTCTCCTCCTCACATCAAAGGTGCTGCAGGAAGTATACATGTGCTTTGTTTTGCTCAAATGTCTCTCGCTACATCTCACATGATAGAGCCTGCCCAAATTTCAGATGTTTAAGAGATTTGATGTCCATCTCCTAACGACATGTAAAAGCTGTGTCTAATGACAAGGGACACCTGGCTGTTGGTGCATTATACTGATTATTGTGTGCTGATAGTGATCTATTTAATTAAGAGAAGCAAAATGTACTAGTTTGCTTACTTACAGTATGAACAGCATTCATGAAAGATCTGATAATGCTTATATAACAGCTTTACTCTATCACAACAGCTTTACCCTGTCACAACAGTGAATGGCGTAATCTTCGTGCAACAGAGATGAGCATTGGAAAGTAATGGGGATCACATTACAACCGCTGTAAAATTCGTAAGTATCTGAATATGGTATTGAAAAACAATCATTTCAAATGGCAGCTGGCACTAGTTATACAGCAGTCACTGGCCAGTCATGATTGTTCCCTCACACCTGCCACCTCAACTGGCCCTAATCCCCGGCATACTGGAAGTCATCTGACCAGCGATCTGGTGGACAACTTCCCCTCAGCGGACCTCACTTCAAACACGCTGGCTCAGATATCACACTCCAAACAGTAACACTACACTCCCCGCCATGACAACTCTCTCTCTCTCTATCTATCTCTCTCTCTCTCTCTCATGCACGCGCGCATGCATACACACGCACGACACACACACACACACACACACACACACACACACACACACACACACACACACACACACACACACACACACACACACACACACAGTCTTTCTGGTGGTGGTGGTGGGGGTACTTGTGGTTGGAGGCCAGGGTAGATGACGTCCACACACATACCTGCCATCTTTTTTTACGATCATTTAGTGTCATATGTTTGGGCGCCTTGCACTCTCTGATCATATTCCAGTGCTATCTGCGCATTGCAAATTTCTGCAATCCCTGGTATGATGAGACATTTGTCTACATGTTTTTAATTGATGATGACACCCATCGTCCTCAGTACGTGATAGGTCCACATTCCATTTCTGATTAATAGCTGCTCCATTGATACAGTGAGTGCCATCCATTAGAAGGACTAACATTTGTAATCATCGCAAATTGTACAATACTCCATGATGATGAAGTGTGTGCAGTTTGCCAGAGACAGACAGTGATAGGCTACTTGAAATAAAGTGTTTAATTAAGTATTGTAAACCTCAGCTGGCAGCCTGGAAGAGCCATAGGACATTTTGACTGCATTCTCACAAACTATCCCAGTGACACACTTTCATATCTCCACGCAGGCGTATGCCAGTGGCTCAGGCTGTCTCACTGCTGCAGTACGCAGAGAGATGCACACAGTGCTCAAACACACACACACACACGCACACGCACGCACGCATACGCACGTGCGCACGCACACACACACACACACACACACACACACACCAAGTTACGCCATACATCTCCTGGCCGGGTGTGCATTCCGGCAACACCACTAGCCAGTGAGAGGGGGGGGAGATAACCTTAGTCACAAGATGGAGCGACGTGCCTTGGAGAGAGTGAGCAAGGTTGCGTTTACATCTGAGTCACTTGCCCCGTCACAAGGAGTGCTGTACCGTAACATTCTATACCCCGCGGCAAAAGTAGAAGGGGTGTCTGTCTGTCAAATGCAAAGTTAGCTGTAAGCATGGTGAGCAGTGAGCACGCTCTCTCACTGCCATTCAGGTTTTCAAGAGCGGGTGCATCCTCTCATAAATAAACAAACAGAAACAAATTCCGTGTGTCCTCACAGAAAAGGACAGGCCGAAGATGCCTCATACAACCCCTTGGCCGATCAATGTCTCTGGTGGTGACACATCAGTGTGTGTGTTACTTTCAAACAGCACAGAATTACGTAGAGCCATACCTTTTTCTACAGGTAGATTCCAGCTATGCATTATATTCTGAATCCCATACGGCCTGTCTTCCCTCATGGACATATCGAACCACCGAGTCAACGGAGGCCGACACTGACCTACGGTGGCCCATAGGAGCATGTGCCAGCTGGTAGGTGGAGGGCTGAACTTCAACTGGAGAAAGCCACCAGCCTGTGCCACCAGGCCGTCAAGAGACCGCCCGTGTGAACAGCAAAAGCCAATAAAACAGTTCACAAACTCTCTACTCTTCCAATCAACAAAACCATGTCTGTTTCCCTTGCAAGTGTATTTCTGTACATTCTATTTCCAAACACAGAGTCTCAGTTGCACTCTCTCTCTCTCTCTCTCTCTCTCTCTCTCTCTCTCTGAATCATGGAGACTTGTTTGCTGTATACTCTGAAGCCATGGCATGGAAAGTTTACTGTGGTGAGAGTTAAAAGAGTTAAAAGGGAGCTTAATTAAACTTTATTGGTGTGGACAGATTATTAAAACGCACAGAGCAAAAAGTATTCAGCCCCTAATGCAGCTCTGTTTGTGCCTAGGACAACTATTAGTTTCCATCTATCTGCATTTGCAAGCGATGATAAAACCTGGAAAATCTGATCTTGTAGTCCAGAGAAGTGAACATCAGACTGAATTTAAAAAAAATTAAAGAGTGGGGGAAATTGAACGCTGCTTTGATATTCTGCACAGTTGCTTTGTCTTTGAACTCTTTGTTCTGAATGGCCTGATGGGGAATTACCAGGGCACCCCAAAGTTCAACAGTAACATCTTTGCACCCCAACCCCCCCAAGTGGTGTGGATGTGATGGTGTTGAGTCTCTGTGGCCCAGTGGTGTGCAGTGAAAAGACTACCCCCTCCCGCCCTGTGTTTCTGGTCCAGCTACTGGCCAATAGGCCTGAATGAAGTTTCTCTTCTATTGGAATGCAAATAGAGGTCAGTCACACGCCTCTTTCCCATGTCAAGCTATCTTCACCGTCTCACATCGCCTCAAAGCATACAAACACTCATTAATGTCATGTACGCACACACATGCACATTATCACATTCACATATAAATTACACAACTATTCCACGAACAAGCAGCACACACCTTAACCTGTGAGTTCAAGTAGTGAAGCCGCACCATGCAGTTTCCGATGCATGCATGTCTGTCTTCCTGGATTATTGATTAGCAGTCAAGTGATGATGGGTGTTTTGGTGTAAAGTAAACTAATCCATTTGGGGAAAACAAAATGTCACTTAGGCTATTTGACTATTTTACAATAAATTCTTTCTAGTATGCATAAGATTTATATTTAATTTAATATAAATATATAAAATGTGTGTAGGCCAGATATTGTCATGGTTGTAACCTGATTTATAAACCTTAATTCTCACATCAATTAACATAGACTACTATGTTTCTTGTAGATGATGAATAAGGCTTTACCAAACCACACATTTCATCCAGTTTGTGTTGGCAAAGTGATTTTTCAAGACATGACTCAGTGCTTGTCAGAGCTTTCAGACCGGCACATGGTCTTTAGTCTTGGAGATTCCACTAAGCAGCTTAATAATACTACATTTGTTCAATGTGCTGTTATGTCTAAATATAAAGATCACCAGTGACTAAAACAAGAAGCAAGCTAACCAGTAGGCCTAATCTATAACCCTAGATTATTAGGGTATATTTAGGTTGGAAAAGTTAGGTCATGTGAATGGCAGCTGAGGCACAGGGCACTCAAAACTTGAAAGCTTTGAAAACACATTAAAAAAAATGGCGTGGGGAAATAGTCAAACGCATGTTACATGGTTATAATGAATACATTAATCGCTTGAAACGTGGTTTACATTCAGGAAATAACAGAAGTGTCATATTTACATCATCACCCAGCCAGCCTACTGTAACATGTGTAATGCAGATGGGCTATAGGCCTACTATTTCAATATACGGAATATTGTTCCCAGGAAAATGTTTAAACGTTTAAAAATAATAATAAAATCTATTGAACATGAATGATCTACCTTATATTAAGAAACCAAAACGATAGCTATTCGCCATTCACCTGAATGCTGCTTCATTTTTGATTATCCATAGCCATAGGACTACTAGGTCATTTCGGTTCGTTAGCTATGTTGTTTCAATTATTTATGGGAATCAAGTTAAATGTCAAACCATCGTTGCAATATGTGGGAATAATCGTGGACTTTAAAAAAAGATCTTGTTCCCTGCATGTTCACTACGAAATGCAAAATGGCCACATGGCCGTAGTAACCTTCACCAGTGGTCCATGGATTCATCAGCTACTTCAATGCTGAAGATTTGGGCGACATGTGGCCGGTACCTCTTCGCTATTACAACGTGAATAAACAATACCCATATATATGCCTTTATTGAGTTATCATATAATATATTCCAAATAACAACACAATCCCACCTTGGTTAAGTCTAACTCACGTAGTGATGACTGTTTCATTTGATAGGTCTATTTATTTGAAGCAACAAGCAATAAGGGGACGAGCCCATACGTCGGTATGGGCTTATCGTTTGAACAGAACCCACGCACATATCAAATAATTATTAACCATATGTTTGAACAAATATGCACGAATTAATTATTATGGCAATGCTGCTGATTACCTACAGATAATCCAGACACGAGAATGCATGCCGGCGAAACGACGCATCTGGACTGGGAGATATAGCCTACAAAATGTTTGCATCATGGCATTGGCATACCAATAAACAGGCTATTGTTATAAATGTCTGCAAGCCAATTAAACACTATTAACTATCGACATAACCATGATACTTACTCTCTCCATATGAGGACCATACACACATTGTGGAGACCGACAGCATCAGACCCCAAAACAAGGTCGGGCTACCCCTCGATGTCTCCGATCTCATTCCTGTTGTTATTTATTCCAGTCTCAGAAGAAAAAAAAAAAAAAAAAACTTGGCGAGGTGGGAAAAGATTCTGTAGTTAGTCTACCCAAGCCACTAAAAACAGCAAAAAGAAAAAAGGAGAGAAAACGTCTTATTTGGGCTTTAGCTTTAGCACCACTATTGCCCTTGTATCAGTTTTTTTAATAGGCTAGCTGTTGCCTAGATTGTATCCTTTGAATGTATGTGTATAAAAAAACAACGAATCCACTAAAACAGTTTGTTATTTTTGCCAAACACACAATAGTTTGACGTCGGCTGATTGGGCATGCAAGTCACTGATTTGACTCGATAGATGGTCGAGTGGATGGTCCCCATCCTCAGTCTCCATCTCTTGAAAACAGCAGTAAAATGTACGAGCAGGGCTGCAAATAGCAGATGGATGTTTATTGTTATTATTATTACCGCCAAGATAATTCCAATGTCACCCGATAATTTACGTGTGGATTTGCTTGTAGCCTATGTGGAAAATGGGTTACAAATAGAAAAACACGTCCAGATCCACAGGGTGGTGGCTGTAAAGGAGAAAATGAATGAAAAATCTTTATAGCCGATATTCCATTCAGTAGACGAGCCAGCGAAATCCACCAGGAGAATATCGTTTCGCCAAATTCACCCTGTTTTCACCCCTCTCTGCGTGTTCTTATCTTAGCTGTCGGTCGGATTTGCAGCAGAAAAAAAAGACTTGTGCCACGCACGAGAAACGGGTCTCCAGCCTCAGTCCAGTTTAGATGGCTTCTGTTAAAGGGTGGAGTTAGAATCATTTATGTCCTATATGTGGGTCCGTTCAGAGATCATTTTCTGTATCCGTTTACCCAGAAAACGCCAGTAGCAGAAATCCTACGACTTGCCTTTCGGTGAGGCTGTCGATCTCCCCTCCGTAGAATCACTGCTGTAAACAAGAGTCGGCTTCTCTCTCTCTCTCTCTCTCTCTCTCTCACACACACACACACACACACACACACACACACACACACACACACACGCACACACACACGCACACGCCCAAACACACACGCACGCACACACACACGCACACGCGCACGCACGCACGCACACACACACACACACACACACACACACACACACACACACACACACACACACACACACACACACACACGGTTTAAGCCAAGGTAGCCCATGAGCCTGTGGGAAAAGCCGGGGTGGAGTTAGTAGACTGCGCTACACCGACGTGGAATATAGCGGATCAGAACCCAGAGGCGTTTTAAAGCCAGGAGGTTATAGTAGGAATTGGATCTGGCATTGTTGAGGATATATCACAATACAACTTCTTCAATTGAGATATCACAATACAATTTCAATTGACAAAGAACAGTATATTGACTTATATATTCTATTCCAGTCGGTAACAAGACAACTCAAGCTTTTTCCACCTCCGAGTGTGGACAAATCACCCTGAAAGTCCGGACAACTCACTGGACATCACCCCGAAAGTGAAGACAACTGAACTCACCCCGGTGAGCTGTCTTCACTTTCGGGGTGAGTTGTCTTAGGGTGAGTTGAGTGTTTGCAGTGTGTGTGCATAAATGTGATTACCCTGCCTGTGTGAGCTCTTTTTTATATATATAGTTTACTGAATATTTCACAAGAATATCACAAGAGTCAAATGTACAGTCAAAATGTAATGTAGTTTATTTTGCAACATCAACACAGTACAAAAAATATAGAAACAAGCACAACATTGTAAACAAGCACAACACTGTTCCAAAAAAACTTCAGTGTGTACTAAAAACAATATAGAAACAATTAATGTAAATAGCTGCAATTTGTTCTGTTCACCATCACCCTCTGTGAGCTGTCTGTATTGAACCAATCTGAGAAATCCATCATCAAATATTCGGCCACAGTCTGTCTTGAGAGACTATAGTATTGAACAATAGCATACGTGATGGTGGTAACCACTTGAGTGGTATACTCAAGTGCTTACAGATGCCTAAAGTTTTAAGTTTCAGTTAGTTATGTTTAGTTTGTGAATAAGATGATTATTAATCAATACAACAGCATGATATAGCTCTGTCCCCTATAGTTTCACTCAACCCTATTATTATAATATATCTATATAACAGTATTGAATTGGCCCTGTTATTTCAACAATATAACTCCCCTAATGAACATTCTTCAGACAGCAAAAGGCAATAACAACTTATTTAACAATAATTATGTCTTATAGTCATTTATACTGCATGTCTTGTGGTCGGGAGATATTAAGGCAAGCTGTCCACGTCTCTTGGGCGAGCTGTCTTTTCCCTTTACCAACTCGCCCCCGCAGAAAGTAGCCTACAGACAACTCACCCCACCATGACAAAAAGTGAAGACAACTCACCGGGGTGAGTTATCCAGTATTACCTCAGTCACTTTACATGAATTCTTAACACAGAGCTGGAAAATGGTAGCCGTGGATAATAGTAGGCTATACATGGTATGCAATTTATAGTGGAAATGGAGGTCTAATGCTGTTGTATTTAGCTATAATTTTCATCAACTATAGCCTACGCCCTATGTTGTGCTATAGTTCCAAGACAAAAGCATTTTTGAATTAGTAACATCATATCTGATGTCAGATTTGGATCTATCTATCTATCTATCTATCTATCTATCTATCTATCTATCTATCTATCTATCTATCTATCTATCTATCTATCTATCTATCTGTCTGTCTGTCTGTCTGTCTGTTTTTGATATGATATGTCTTGTGTCCACTATACCCAGCTATATGTGTGGTGTGTTATTTGTTTCGTTTTTTGAGGTGTACTATATACAGGATAAATATTTGTTTTTTGTTCAATGTTTGTTTTATAAACGCCATTGACAATGAAGGGAAAATTTATGTAATCTTGTCCCTAACACAAATATTAAATGCCATTAATAAAGAGAATTATAATGTTGTTTTGCCACCGTTTGTTTTACATCACCAATTACATGATCACCCTAATAATCAACATGAGTTAGACTTTAGCGCCCCTCTACTTTCCTATGAGGTGAACCGAACAGGTCTAATTTCAAACCTTCTTTTCTATGCGTGTTGCACTTTGTGCACTGGGCCACTAGCTGTTGTTACTGTATGTATGTTATGTTACACTACAGTCTGGAATCCGCTGACACAAGCCCAAAGGAAAATCCGTCACGGAGTTTCATTCAAGAGTGCGCACTGGAATTGACGCGTCTAGATACCATGGCCGGGAGGGACGTGGGCTGCGCTGTGATTAGTTAATTGGTTGTCAGGCCAACTGCTTCTTTAGCCATCGACAGGTTTCTGGCTCACACTAGAGTTTCATTAAACGAGTTGCTTGCCAATCTCTCTTCAGTAATCTTCACTAAAGATAACAGGCTAAAAAGCTAGGAGATCTGTCACTATGCATATTGCATTCCAGACAATATAGGCAATGATATCTCCACAATGTTTTTGTTTACTCTGTCGATACGCGTTATGGATCCCATCCCACGATTCCCACGATTCCCACCGCAGTTCTGCAGAATCTGCACTCAGTCACCAATCACCATCAATGCATGCACCACTTTGCGTTTGTAGCGGGTGCATTCACCGTGAATCCATCATGCATGAGATTCAGAACCAATAATATCCAATCACAGCGCGACCATCCAAGTAATGGGATATAATTATGAGTAGGCCTACCATTTGTCAGTGGTTCACATTCACCCTAGCTCTGGACAGCGCATAAATGGAATGGGCGTGGGCGTTCTTGCAGATTTCGATTAATTAATGGTCAATTAATTTGTTCAGAATAAAATTGCAGGCGCGTTTTACTCAGTGTTGTAGGAATATAAGAGCAGTTAATTTAATTAGGCCAATATTAATTGATGATAGGCCTACTGAATTGAAATTAAATTCTAAAATGTGTCTACAATTTAGCCTACCCCCTGTAGCAGCTCACTGAATACTGAACTGCTGCAGCATTCGGACTTTAGCCTAGTTAATTGAGTCTCACTGTGACTGTGTCATGCACATTGCCTAAATAATGAGCAAGAATGCACATGTTACAGGTTTATTTTTTCTCAAATGTTTTCTTCTTTTTTAAGCATAGGCTAACGAGGGAAGCAAAAATGTCATAGGTTATATTAACAACAAATTCTAATACATGGTTGATGGTATAGGCAGTCTTAGTTTTTGAGTTTCTATCAAATCTGGCTGATTCGGCATGGTAGCGTAGCCTACTGTGCCCTACGGGTTGAACTTGCCAGTTGACAATGAAAGTGAAAAAAGAAGACCAACAGAAAAAACAAACAAAAACATGTTCCTTAATTTCATAATTAATTTATTAACTTTTTTTCTTTCTATACTATTTATAGGATACATTTATAATATAGGCCTAGCTACATTTGATAAAAGTCATGGGAGGGTCAATTCCATTTTAGCCAGCAAATTTGAAATGCAAATGTTGAGATATGTTAAACTAAGCAAAGGGGGGACATTGTGTTAATGAAATAGCCTAATTAAATGAATGAAACAAAAAATATAATACATCAAAATGCATTAAATGTTTTGTTAAACTTGTGCACTTAGGCTAATTTGTGAAATGTAGGCTGCCTGTGTTGTGCTCACATTTGTATCAAGAATTCTGTTCGTTGCACTAGGCCTAATATTTATCTGACTATAAATAGGTATAGTACAATTCCATGTTTAGCCTTTGTAATAAAATATTGCGAGTTGGTTAGTAGCCTACTTTCATTTATACCTCTTTGCCGAAGTCCAATCTGTCCATCGTTGTTTCGTTTGTCTGGAAACTGCGTCACCCTCACCAGGCTGGTTTGGCCCAATCTATGTTTAAGAGTCGCCCTCTGCTGCTGGAGAGTTGCACTTGCAGTTGCCAGTGACAGTCTTTGTTTACCAGTGCCCACTTTGTTTTAGTGTCCAGTATTCTACATTTTAACTTCTACATTTTAAACTAATGTACAAATTCCAATCTGGCTTCAGAACATCCCACTCCACTGACACATGCCTCCTCTATTTGAGCGACCACATCAAACATGAGGTGGATGCTGGCAAATACTGCGGCATGGTCAAGCTGGACTAAGACGGAAGTCCCTGGATGAATCACAGAGAGTCCGATCGAGGCCAGATCCACTTAAGTCATATCATAACTAGTCAGATCTGGCCCAGAATAAGCTATATTATTTCAACTGGTGAAGACGTCCTGGAAACTACGTAAAGATCATCCCCATATGGGCTGTGATCTGGCCTAGTCCTGAACATCACCGGAGTTACTGGAGGACGTCATCATAACGTCATCATGACGTCATTTGGCTTGCAGGGCTGGTTAACAAGCTAAAAGCAATTGGTTTTGATAGGACATCAGTTAGCTGGATGCAATCCTACCTGGAGGGGGGAGAAGTTGAGAACAGATGGTGGAGGTGAACGGAACACTGTCCCCCCCTCCAAGTGAGCTGTGCCGTTCCACAAGGAAGCATACTAGGGGCTTGACTGTTCCTAATATATGTAAACGGTAGAATTTGCACCAGCAGGCTCGCTGATAACAAACTATCTTTACACCTGGGAAAAACTGAATCAATTCTCTTTGGATCAAATAGTAATCTCAGCAAGGCAGATGGCTTCTTGGTTAGTGTAGAAAAGAGTCAACTTAGTTATCAACACCAACGTTCCCCCTGGCCTATTCCATGTGGACCCACCCACCTCACTTGCTGTCACTCCCTCTCAATCAGTAATCTCACCTGCTCCCACTCACACCTCAATCAATGGCCAGCTATATATACTGCCTGAGTGCCTGTCCATGCAGTCAGTGTTTGGCAGCAGCAGCAGCAACAACAACAACAACAACAACAACAACAACTCCACATCCTCATCCTCATCCTCATCCTCATCGATGTTGTAAGATGAGTGCCCCTCACTTCACACGGGTGTTATTTTTTTGTTATATAGAAGTGTATATTTGTAAAGTGTGTCTTTTTCATGATTGTATGTGAAACATTTAAAGAAACAATACAAATATTTTAAAAAATCACACCTGTGTGAAGTGAGGGGCGCTAATATATTAAAATCTAATTCATGTTGATTAGGTGATGTAAGGTGATGTAACACAAACATTATGCCATTAACAATATGACGTAATGAGGGACATATGACGTACATTTTCCCTTCATTGTTAATAGCGTTGAACATTGAACTAAACATTGAACTAAAAAAACAAACATTAAACCTGTGGGGCTAGCTAAAAAGAAGTGTAACCATATTTATTTTGTCTCTAAATGTTCTGATGAATTGAAAATGGTGGATCCTATTCCTACAAGTGTAATGCTTTATGGTGTCATCCACAGTTAACAGTTTTTGTATTTGGTTGTGCTTGGAATAGTCTGCATACTGTTAAAGGCATAGTTCAGATTTTTTTTAATTTATGAAATACTTACCATTTAATATAGTGGTTGCAACTGTATTAATTGATTGCCCGAGTCCCGAGTTCTGCTCTGGTATTGGTCAAATTAAGTAATTAATGTTCTTCTTTCACAGAAGCTGAGATTTGACAGTTTGTAGCGGTTAACAGTACCGCTTAATTGCGCACTAGTAGGGCCTACTAGCGTGCAACAAGCAACTAGATGTTGCTTGTTGCAACAAGCAGTTCTAGTTTAATTATGCAATTAATCTCTAAATCCTGCACTGCCACAACAATAATAGACAGTAGCCTATACAACAGTCACATCTTACATTCAATTGGTTACCTTACCTATCTTATCTATGAATATATTCATATCTGACTCCAACTCCAACCATGGCCATGGGTCGCTATTTCAAGTAAACACAATTCGATACTAACCACTTACCGTGTAACACTCTATACAACATCTCTTCCGTCCACATGAGAGCGCTCTTTTGCTATTTAAGAACGCATCTGTGAACATCTGCCAGATAAATGGATCGCTTGAGACTATAATGAAGACCCGCCCACCTTCTGCACTTGTCAAAGGCACTGTGATCTCATCACACCGTTGCATTGCATTCACAGCACACTGCTTGCTTGCGCTGCGCACACGCAAATTACACCAGGAGTCAGAGAACCTTTCTTACAACAAATTCCATTATAATCGTCAGTATTTAATTTGTTTCATCGCAACAAAACAAAATGCTTAAAGTCAGGAGAACCTTCGAGGGCGAAAAACATCAATTGCAGGAGCTCAACAACAGACTTGCCCAGTACTTGTCAAGAACGAAGCAATTGGAGCACGAAAATGCACATCTGATCACCGAAATCAACAAAATAAGGCAAACGAAGACGGCTCAACGCGAACACAAATACAAGGATGAAGTGCGGGAGCTGAGGGGAATGGTGGGACAGTTGTCGTTTGAGAAGTCCCGGGCCGAGATGGAGAGAGAGAAGCTATGGCGAGAGTTTCAGATGATCCAGTCTCTGCGCCGGATGGAGACTGACACATGCAAAGGCGTGGATGGCGACCGTAAAGGCTGTGAGAAGGAGCTTCAAGGTGCTCATAACCATAACGTTGCACTCGAACAACGTTTATTCCAATTAGAGGGTGAATACAAGCACTTGGAGGACGCACACAGGCAACAGATTGACCATCTTCGCAATCAGGTGGATGCCCGGATGATGGTGCCCGTTACTCAAACTTATCACGGTCCTTGCACATCCCTGGAAGATGTGCAAGAATGCGCCCAGACCCTCTCCGAAGGATGGATTGACACCTTTGAAATGTATCAACGAAAGGTAGAAGAGATGGAGCAGTCAATTAGAGACGACCAAGCACGCCTGAATGATCTTCAAAGGGAAAAGATGCTACACGCCTCCGAGTTTAACAAATTTCATGCAGAAGTGGAACAGCAAAGTAACATCCAAATGCACCTTGAAGAGCAACTCGTGAATATGCAGGACAACTTCCGCAGGGATTTCAACCAGTATCAGGTAATAATGACGTCGGTATTATTATATTATGTAAGACAGAAAACAGCAATTAATACATTTGAGGAGGCAGCTTCATTATTGCCACAATTGTATCCCATATGCCATATCTATCTCTATATTATGTATAATCTCCTTTGTCCCAAAGACTCTGGCTACTCCCTCTGCTGTTGCCTAGCCAGTGCCACACCCACTACAATGCAATTAGCAGTGATGCAAGCATACAGCTGCAGCTACAAATTAATTGGCTAGAAGTTGGTCCTTAAGATATTTAATTTGTGCCAGCCCTCTGCCCCCCTAATCATGAATAAGGCATTATGTTATATGATTGCTATGATGCTATCCCCCCCCCCCTCTCTCTCTCTATCTCTACACACACACACACACACACACACACACACACACACACACACACACACACACACACACACACACACACACACACACACACACACACACTTTGGCTATTGCTGTATACTGTATTGTCCATTCTATGACTATCAGACAGAGACTTTAATGAAGCATTGATTGTGGTTGGATGACTTAGAAAAACTGAAATCCCCCCAATATGAAATATTTCTTGAAAAGGACTGGTGAGGAGGGCTATGTACATGTACAGTAAGAAGGCTGGGTCTCCACTCTCCACTCAGGCTGAAATAACAACAGGAATTATTTATGATTTCTGTTTCTATGTGTCCTATAATCCCACAGAGTGGGATACACTGGTAGCACATGACACAGTAAAACATTTTCATTGTATTAATTCTTCCAATTCAATAGATATATACTGCTGGGTTTGGTCTGAACTTGAAGTCAATAATGTAACTCATAAATATAAAAATGAATGCATATACACTTTGTACAGTATCAGCATTACACCCCCCCCCCCCCCCCCCCATCTAAAAGGATTGGATATACTGTATTCAGCAAATGGCATGCCACCCCTCCAAACTCGCATTGTATGGTAGCGAGACACGTAAACCAATTATCTGTGGTGGGAATGACAAATCCCCACTCTAAGATGGAGTCCAGTGCTGGTCAGTCAGTAGGCTAGTGAGTGACTAGACTGGACTGGTTACTCTGCTTTTGTAAGAATACCAGCTTTAATGTTGTCAAAAGTTTCTCAGAGCAGAGACCATTGTTAATACTCATTGAGGGCAATCTGTAAGAAGCAAGGTGTGTGAAGCAAACTGTCCTTCTATGGGACAACAGGAATTAAAGGGACAGCCACAGACTTACCTGTTGCAGATGATTCATGTTATCCGAGGGTTAAAACAGGAAGTGCTGAGCCACTTCAACATGTACCTGTAGAATCTACAGTGTAGATAGGTGTCAGAGAATCAGAGATGGGTGCCTTAAATAGCCCTCATGTAGCATAATATGCCATTCAGAACCCAATTCGGTGTCATGTTCCCAACTTCATACAGGAATAGGTTATAGTAGCCTCAATATAAACTGCTGCTCAAACCGAAGCAAACAAACAAACAATAATACAGGAAAGATCAGGTTTCTTCAGTCTGGTACACAACACTTTGCAATGCAAGACGTTGAGGGCTTGTAGATCTTCTGAAAAGAGACTCTGTGTCGTCAAAAAAGAGGGGACTTCATTATAGAGTTCAAAACGGGCCTGAGAATTAAGGCCCGGCCCTAACTGGGCCTTAACTGGTCCGGCCCGACTAATTGGCATACATTTTAGGCCCGACTCTGCCCTAAAACGTTGGGTCGGGCCGGGTCGGGTTTGGGCAGAATGATTGGCCAATCAACACCATCTTCATAATAGATAAATACACAAGCAGACAGTATTATTTTTATTACTATAAAAATGCAATATATTTAAAAAGAAATCATGGTAGCCCGAGGCCCGGCCTGACCCTACTGCATACATTTTAGGCCTGGCCCGGCCTGAAATTGTCGGGTCGGGCCAATTCGGGCAGAATTTGAGATCTACTTCATTATAGTCAATGAATTATATTCATTGTATAAATAGTGAAATATGTGAGATGAATTAAATCAATGTAACTTAAAAGATCTTAAAAGGTCACAATTGGGCCTGGGCTCAGTGGTCCAGGCACCTTGGCCGGTAGCTCAAGGCTGGCGTGGCAGTGTGCCGTGGGCTCGATCCCGACGGCCTTTACTGCATGTCACCCCCCATCTCTCTCCCCACTTCCTGTCAGCCTACTGTCTGTCCCTCTATAAAAAATATAAAATAAAGGCGAAAGCCACAAAACAAAACATAAAACAAAAAGGGTCACAATTGAATTCTTCTTGGATTTTTTTAGATGATTATTGAAGAGCTGGAGAATGAGCGGAATATGCTGGCCGACAGCATAGCAAACAAGGTGCGTGATTACCAGCATCTCCTTCAGGTCAAGATGGATTTGGGCATGGAGGTGGCTGCTTACAGGTAAGACCTTTTATTTTCTGTTTTTGTAGTCCGAACATACCTAATTTCCCTTGCAATGCACGTTTAATGGCTGCACACATTAGAAGGAATAATGCTGTGTGTGTGTCTGTCTGTCTGTCTGTAACACTTGTGTAAAGTGAGGGGCGCTCTCATCATCATACATCATCATACAACACATTCCGTGCTCAGCCAACAAAAGTCATTCCAGGCAATCACTTTTGGCGTCTTTACTTTTCTGCCATCACTTTTATCTTCAATATGTACTTTGCTCAGCCAATCAAATCATCGCAATGAGGTGATCAGCCAATCACAAGCCAAAGTTTGTGTTCACACAGACCCACAAAGAGAGCATACAGTTATAAGTTTGGCACCTGTCAAAGAAATGCTGTTTCCCCTCACAGCTTCCTCACATTCTGGCAGCTGCAACTCACGACTTGCATAACCCTGGCTCAGCAACCTAGTCTGGTGAAGATATAATCACTCTGGTGACTCCGGATACAGATACAAAACAATTCACACCCGACAACATAACATCTAACAGAGATGGTACAATTTTAGCTTTGCTTTAAAAATTAGGACTCGACACAAAACAACACTCGACAAACTCTGTACCCTTCCTCCCTCCCTCATGGGTCTTTAGTCCCCGTTCACTTCACCACACAGACATAAGCAAAATGATCCTAAAAAAAGTGAGAGGCCCTCTTATCATCATACATCATCCAATAAAAAAATGAATATACTTCCTCATGATTTTGTCAACTTATGTTATTATCTTTTAACCATGATACAATGTTAAACAAATATTCAATGTATTTAATGTTAATAAAATTATAATTATATAATTCTATATATATACCGTATAAAAAAGCCTGAGCTGAATTGAAACGGTTGCACTGTGTTTAGAAAAGTTGGTTTGCTCGTCTACATATGACGTAAATTATACTTTCATTGTCAATGGCATTTAATGTTTGTGTTGCCACAAAAAGCCCATTTCCTTTCATTTTCATTGTCAATGGCAATGTGTTGTGATGAAAGGCTGTATATAGGAGGGGCTAGTGCCCCTCAAAAAGACAGAGTGATGTCATACGGGACAGGTGGGGAATTGATGGGGGGTCTCTGAAGGGAGGGCGTTGTCATGGGCAGCCCTATATAGCATCAGGAAGTCTTGTTGTCAGACTATTTTTAACACAAAGGCACTGTTTACATGGCTATTTATATACAGTATATAAGCCAATGAGAAACATAATATTTTCATTTAATATGCTCTCTTCACCCCTGATGTTATCTATGCATTCCATTATCTCATCTGTCCATCCGTGTTGAAGTTTGAAGTGGAACTTTGTCTAGCTGAGGGGCTTAGAGAACTCTGTGTCTGTTAATGTCCAGATCACTTCCGGGGTATATTTGCCAAAGAACTATCTGCTTCAGTTTGTCTCTATATGGAGTTTTCTCCAGTGGCACATCTGGGCCTTTGTTTTGAATATTTGGAATAGGCTGAATGTTTCTTTAGTCATAGGGATGGCTTCACTGGCTTGTGAATCTGGGTCTATGTGACCAGCTTGCCTGTGCACATTTTCTGTTCATTGCAAAGGCCAGACAGCAGGGCATTGTGGGTGTTATTTTTAGGTCTGTCGTTTAGGAGTGTTGTTTTGGGAAGCACACTCCAGTGAGGTTATTCCTTTCTGAAGGACTTATGCTGTCTCTCGTTGTGTCTTTACTTGAACCGTGGCCAAGGAAAGGTGAGATAGTTGATCAAGTTTAGTTTATGGTCAGATCAGATGGCATGTTTTCGTGTTTTTCCTGAACACTGCTCTATGGTCAGGTCCATGGATTGATTTCTAAGCCTATCGTGTTCCGTGTTTTGAGATGGCAGAGCTGAGTGAACTGAGTGAACAACTTATGAGGTATTTTCAAAATGGCTTTAAGTATCAAAATATAAATATGAATGACGTTGAAATATGAACTTTAACAAACTATGCACAATTAATTATTTACTTTTGACAAATGTTTTTGTATTGTTTTTCAGGGCGCTCATGGAAGGTGAAAGAGTGGATATGCAAGAGGTAAACAGGAGGGTCAATCGGCATCAAAGAGAAAGAATAATAGGTACTGGAATTCATCAATTATAATTTGAGCAGATTATTTTGTTATACTGACCATATAGACTATAGAGGGTATGCGCATGCATAAAGTGAATGGCAGGATCGAGTGGCAAATAAAGTGGAAAAGTGAGTTTAACTTCGTTTAATGTCGTTTAATGCAATCAGATAGGACTTTTCTGTTTGGATGTATGGGCTGTCATGGCCAGAAAGTAGTTTTTTGACACTGAGTGTCTCCCACATAAGTTCCGGGTATGATAATGATGTCACGCACATACCCTCTATTGGAGTATTTTATGAAACTATTTTAAGTTAAATATTGTTACTATATGAATTATCGTTATATTCAGTATCAGAATGTTGCGTTATTTGATTGATTATATCCATTTAGTCATGTTCCATAATGAACTATAACATTAACCACGTAAACCCTCTGTAACTGAGATATCCTGTACTCGCAGGGAGCTGTCAGTGGGTTGTATAAGAGGCTCCGTTTGAGGAGGTCTTATAGCTGACAAACACCCTCTATTCTAAGTCAAATGGACCTGAGTTAACTGTACTTAACGTTTACATTTGCACCAAATCTCTTTGCCAAAAATAGCCGATCTACAAGCTCACAAGGTCTCCTAAACATCTGCTATTTTTGGCAAATGATCCCCCCAAGGATAGGCATGCTGCGGTTTAAGTGGTTAACATAAATTGCAGCAGCAACTGTGTGTGACATTTTCATTTATTCTGTGTTCCCAGATATCAAGCTGCCTTCACAACCTTACCAACCCAGGGCTTCCACCTCCACCAGACAACATACGGATGTCAGGTACTCGGAACACACCTCAAATCAGAGTAGACCTCCTGTGCCTCGATCTGGAACCATGAGTCCCTCTAGGATCATTCCTATCTCAGTTACAGGCAGGGCTCTCCACCAGGGCTCCTCTGCATCCAGGAGAGACATGGTCTCTTTCACCAAAGCTCAGGCTGCATCCTCGGCTGCCACCGCCGTGGACAAAACCATGGCCCAAAACCTAAACCGAAATGGTGAAGGCCCACAGAAGAAAGAAGCAGAGGAAAAGATTGTGAAAATCACAGCTGCCTCGTCACAAGCTGTTGTAAAGGATACATTTAGACCCATCACCTCGCCCACAGCTGAGCCCAAAGTGAGAGTGGTGTCGCCGCCAATGATGAGCTTCAACAGAAATACAGAGGCAGATGCCAAGAGTAAAGTCAAGCCAGAGGATTTGCGTGATGTCAAAGGTCAAGAAAGTACAAAGCCGAAGGTAGACCTGGGTGAGAAGAAGCCACTAGACTCTCCTATGGTACAGGAGATCATTAAGAATGTGATGAAACCTGCTGGTATGGATTCTGCATTCAGCCTCTCTGGAGAGTCACCACAGATGACCTACCATGTGGAGAAAATTGAGCAGGAGGACGGCACGACTAAGACACAGATCGTTTTGGAGTCCAAGGTGGAGGAGGAGATTGACATTTCTTCAGACTCTGCACTGGAAGAATTACTCAGCAGAGGGGTGAAGAAAGTGTCACTGGAGGACATCAAGGGCACAGCAACGGGGAACATGATCCAGAATCTGTTGAGCGGACTGCACGGGGCAGAGGACCTGGTGAATAAGTCGGTCAATGTGGAAATCATAGAGGAACCTGTCGACTCTCAAAGCGATGAGGAGTATGAGGCAGAGGAGATGGCTTTGGCCGGTTTCTTCCCGGCTTCTTCAGCTGTGTTCCAAATCGAGGAACTAGAGAATGTCCCTCACGATTCTAAGAATCAAAAGAGTGGTGGTGATGCCATGAAAAGCTCGGAGACCAACAGAGGCAGTGGCCAGAGTGGCTTTGTAAGAGTTCAGGAAAGCTCTAGGGAGAATGTCTCTCCGTATTTTTCCCATGACCAAGACGAGTATTTTGTCTCCACTCCAGATGAGAATCTGTCTGAACCTGAGGAGGATGTTGGTGGCATAACCTCATATGGCCATTATGGCATGGTGGATGACCTGTCGGATGAGAGGTATTATCAAGACGAAGGCTTTTCAACTGAAACCAAGGATGCTGACGAGTACAAGTTCATGTCAAGTGACCACTCGTTTGTCAGAGAGAGCATCCCAGAGTGCATCATCGAAGAGGAGGTTCACGTGTCCCCAACGGTGCAGGAGTCCATGCTTGAGATGTTCAAAGAGGACTCTTCTTTTAACCCCAAGCAACAGCTTAAGGGAGCACTGGAGAAGATCCAAGGGTCTGTGTCTGGTTCACTGAAGGACGAGTTGGCTTTCCTCACGAAAGTTAGCAGTGACAGTTCACAGAACGTAGCGGTCAGAAGCGTGCAACAATCCAGTGACAACGGAACCACGACAATCACCGCCGAGCTGAGTGTGTCTGAGACGCTGCAAGAGTCTGGCCTGCTCGAATCAGATGACGATGAACTGTCTGAAGAGCAGATTATGGCTGCTCTTCGGTCTTCTAATCCAGGTCTCCAAAAAGCTCTCCAGAGTGGTGCAGCAGGAGGGTACAGCTTGAGGATCTCCAAGCATGAGGATGTTACACACACCGAGGGTCTGGAAGGAGAGTCAGTGCCTGAAAAATCTGAGAAGCATATCCAGCTGGGTCCATCAGAGGCCCAGTCCTTCACCTTTCAGATGGACATGAACAATGCTCAGGCCAGCTCAGAGCGAGTGCTTCAGTCTCACGTGGTGGATGCTCCACTGAAGAGCTCTCATGAGAAAAGAGTCGCAACAGTTTACCTAGATAGTTCTACAGATGAGTAGAGAAGAAGAATCAACTCTTTCTTAATCACACATACAGTGTGTGCTGATAAAGCCATGTAGCATAATATATAATAAATAAAATTAGCGTATAATAATGTAATAATAAACTAGAGCAGGCAATGATAATAAACACTACACCCAATGATGTTTTCCGTTTTACAGGCTAGCTTCAGTTAGGGCACTAATACACATTATTACAACTTCATAGCTCAACCTTTTGATTGGGTTGTTTTGTTTGTATTACTACTTTTGCAGTTGAGTTTCCAAAGTTTCTTAAATATTCTATTTCTATCTCTATTTTTGTACTAACCTGTAACCACAACTAACCATTCATTTTGCCTTAGATATAACTTCAGAGTGCAATGACATTAATATACTGTATATCCTGCATTGCGCTGGTTTTTGTTGTCTAAGCCATTTACTTTTTCCATACGCAATAATATATTTCTTGAAAATGCTTTGCTTTAGAAGCGAAATGATTGATGATAAAAAGCTATTGTGCAAGTATATAGAGGGGGATGTGAATGTGTTTGTTAAGGAACACTGAAAATTCATGCAATTCAATTACAATTATCCAAATATTTGTCTAATATATAGCCTATTTTGAATGTACTATTCATTCATGTATAAATCAAATGCATGTTGTGGAACTTAAATGGTGATTCAAAATGTGTGATCAAAGTAATCAACGTGTATATACGTACTGTCACTGCCAACATGTTAAAGCTGCACCATATCTTACTAGTCATTAATTTCTGAATTTGTCAATCAATGAATGTGTTTAGGGGGCAAGAATAAGATATCATCTGTCATTGTGAATTCCAAAAGTGTTTGAAGCTGTTGGTAGGATGACGGACAAGTATGATATATGGGGAAATCAGTGAATTAAAGTGGTATTTCACTTTCACAAAATTGTCATTTTATCGCCAGAGTTTTTAAGTTACTTGATTTAGTATTTAGATATTTTATATTTATTTTAGCTGCGCCGACTTTTCCTATACAAACCCATTGTAACTTCGAACCGTCCTTGGTTCAGGTGACTGATATTGTCCTTCTAATATGAGGGAGCTGTATTTTTTTCAATGACTATTTTCATTTATTTTTATTTTTTCATTTTCTAAAATATATACAAAATAAATATTTTTTTTAATAGAAAAAACACAGCCCCCTCACGTAATACAATATCAGTCAGCAGAACCAAGGACGGGTGTTTTCGATTAATCTATCATGGTTAAAATGAAGTTTAAAATTACAATTTGTATAGGAAGTGACCGAGGCAGCTAAAATCTATATAAAATATCTAAATACAGAATCAAGAAACTTAAAAACTATCTGGGGTGTTCACATCACAAAGCCTGAATAGAAAAGTGAAATATCCATTTAAGAGTAGGTACTGTACAGCCTTGGTGATGAGAGTAATGATAAAATATAAGCATAGCTGTTTCTCACTAAAGCACATTATACCTGTAGCTTGTTTGAAATTGCCTTTCTTGAATAATGATGTTCTGCTGGCCCACAAGGTTTCACCTGCTTTGAGATGAGAATGTCGTCACTAGCGTGGCTATATTTGGATTGGCTAGCTTAGTGACACTAGAGTGGTCTTAGGGTGTGCTGTGCACTAGTTGTAGTGGTTCTGTATGGTTTAGCTCATTAGTGCTTTGCACGTCTTCTCTAAGCTTCTTTACAACTCTAGATCCCTCACTTCTTAACCACAGAGCACACCGTAAAATGTGTTCAAAATGTACCCAAATAGCCCATTTGGTTTCATTTGTACACTCATGGAGTTACAGAGGATTTTACTCTGTCTTGCAACACTTTTTAAAAGAAATATAGCTGAATATGAATTCCATGATGTCAAGATCCTTAAGATGATTAGATAGCAAAACTAATAGCTAATGTAAAAATATGTTGCAATCTAGTGTGCCGATGCAGTACAGTACATAAACATGTGCTTTAAAATGACAAAAACTGCAATAATTTGTGTAAAATGACCAGAACAGTCTTAAATTGAGGCTACATTTTTGCTTTAAGGCAATCCAGTACAGTACATTTATGATTTGAACACTGTCATTTTTATTGAAAGTCATTTGGACACTTATGCAAACCTTAAAAGCAATTAAAACGCTATTTTGAGTATGTATGTTTTGTCATTCTTACCAGCTTGCTTATTTCACAAAATGTACAAAATGTCTTGCAGGCCAAGAATAAGATGAACAACTGTCAGTTTCTGTCTTCTGTCAGTGTTGCCCATGTTGTCTTGAAAGCAGACTAGATTCAAACGAATACACAATGAAAGGGAGATGATTGAAGTCTGTCTTGATTAAACCCAAGCCATGAAACATCTTGCGGCAACAAAGTGTCTTATGTTGGTGGCCCAGCTGCCCAACCTACAGTTACAGTACAGTAGCTGCAGTCAACAGGTTCTCTACTCTAGGGTCAGAGATGGCGCCTTCCCCTCTTTTCCATTGGCTGGTAGAGCTGCACAGGATGCTGGCCTTGTATTCCCACTACCTTGCTTCTGCCGTCTCCCAGCAACCCCTGGTGCCCTGGAAAAAACAACACATGGTAATACCACAACAAACAACATGCGTTTTTTATCATGTAGAATAGAATAGAATCTATTACTCAGTGCAAAGTTAATGATGGTGAATCTGATTTATTTGTAATAACAGTGTGAATCGTAAAGGATGACGCATGTACTAGTGTATACAACTTAAGATGTCTGTGCATTTACCTGGCCAGCATGTCCACAGTGTTCTGTGTAGCTTTGGTCTTCTTATGCTGTGGGCCATACATGATGTTCTGGATCTCCAGACACTGAAATGTAAACAACAACTGAGTGGTCATTGGAATAGAAGCCATAAGATAAAGAAAGCATTTCAGATGAAGAGCTACTGTATTAACATCCCAAAATAACCACTGTTCTAGGGTGGGTTTCAGATAACGATAGTGCTGACCACTTGGAGAGTAGGTTCTCCTCCAGGTCAGCGAATTCATACTTTTAGGTCATTGCATGTATTGCATGCATCCGTATGTATGGATGTAGGACTCCAAACAAGTTACAACCAACCCAATAATCTACACTGATGAAGTTCTATATATCAAAGATGGCTTAGCTGTATGATGTCACTAGCTAAACACAATGTGTTACTGCAGAACACATGCGTACCAGATACACATGATGTCATGTAACAACAAAGATAACACTGTCATAAATAATGGGATGTCAAGAGAACTTAGCAGGGAAAGAGAGAGTTCAAGGTTTCCCCATTGGCAACACAGAGTAGGGCATTCTGGAACAGTTTGGAAATGATCCACTTGGCCAGAAGAATGTTTTCACTGCTACTAAGGTTGATGTAATGGAAGGCTTTTTCCAACAGTATGACTGAGGGAAAATGTCAAGTGTGTGCGTGCGCTGTGCGTGACACATTGTTCTATCTTTTCTCTTGTCTTTGGGTTTCATGACATGTATGTACATACAAGTGATGCTTCCTTCGGAACCCCCTAATAATACTCCAATGCAAGGGCACATCTGTTCCCAAGACAACCTTCATGTACGGTACTTGTTTTTGTAAATTCTCATGGCCAACCCAGATTTCTGCATGGAACATCATTCTTCCAGGGTGAGCTCGTTTTGCCGTGATTAAAAAAACATGAACAGTCCGTCCTGTCCTGTGTCAGGGGGAACTTATGAAAGGTTAGCTGTCTGATGAGATGCAGACAGATTGGGGGGGGTGGGGGTCTGAGGCACCCTGTGATACTTGGACTGTATCTGCTTGGATACAATAACAAAGCAACATAGCAACTGGTATCCTTAACTCCAAGCATGTCATTACTCGTGTAAAAATCCCTCCTTTACTGAGGCCATTTTAGTCTGTATGGTGGATGGAGGAACTGAGCTTAGAGGGCAAAAAAGGGGGGGTGAACTGTCATAACAGGTGACTCATAGATTATATCAGTATTTCTTACATTGCTTTAATGGAACTTTCAAGTAAATCAGTATTCTTCCACCACTGCTTCTACTTACACAGACTTGTTTAGAAGGCAGGCCACTTTAATTGAGGTCATATCCCTTTAATTGAAAGCAGTTAGTAGAATTCCACTCTCCCTCCAAACTTGAGCTGCCCATCTGTTTGGCTCCATCCAACGCGAGAATTCTGTGTGATATTTTACACCCACGAGAGTGGCTCTGCACCTCTCCAAGATTAGCATGCTACTCTACTGTAATGGCGCAGAGCCTCAGAGACCACGGTGAAAATAGCTCATCTCAATATGACATGAACACTTTGTGTATATTTAAGCCGGCTTGTCGACCTCGTATTGGTTTATTTCGTTATAAAAGAACCACACCCTCTGACTCCTGGCCTTTAGGAAAGGCCCTCCCAAATATCTTGGCTAAGAAAAAAGGTCAATATTATGTCATGTGTGGGTGAATATAACATAGCCATAATTAGAATATAGCAGGCGTAGGTTTTCAACCAGAATGTTTTACTTACTGTCAGCCTGCAATTACAGGCTATAACAATCATCACAAATGAATGTATGCTGTATGCGATCCGCAACTACTGTACCTTCCTCAGGGTCTTGTGGGCTTCCTTGATCCGGCCCTGGGTCATCTCCACGCCTCCTATCAGCTGTAGGGTGTCCGCCACCTCGCCACTCAAGTCACCAAATGCAGACCTCTTTGGCGCGACAGACAACCTTTGCATCTCCACGCATCTCTGCAACGGTACACATACGGTAGATTCAGGAACAAAACCTGCTGCCTTCAGCGGGGCTAGCTGCAAAGAAACCCCAGGCAGCAGAAACCATTCCCAGGCAGTCACACAAACCCCTGAGAGGCCACAAAAAAACTGTGAGAGGCCCGATTTATACTTCATCCTATGAGGGTGTGGCACTATCTTCAAGCTCACAACGCATCACATTGAAGATAGGCTATTTTGTGAGCTTATAGATCCTTTGTTTTCGGCAATCCACACCATCACAACATGTATATAATCATGTGCAGTGTGTGTGTGTGTGTGTGTGTGTGTGTGTGTGTGTGTGTGTGTGTGTGTGTGTGTGTGTGTGTGTGAGAGAGAGAGAGACCTCTTGCTGTCCGTTGAGCAGGAGGAAATGACAGTAGTCATCCTGTGCAGTGAGGAATGCTACATCATGTGGACCTACACAGCTCCTGTAGGCACTCAGACTCTCATCGAAGTAGTGAGCTGCAGCTTCTGGAACACGGGAGAGATGCAAAGTGCAAACAGTTCTTCATTACATTATGTTGGTCACTATCTGATGATATTTTGGATTCCGTCTCCACCTGAACCCCCCAATTGCAAAACAATATATATGTTACAATAGCAGCACAAGTGCAGTGTTCTCCGTGAAGCTACATCTGCACAGTAGTCATTGTGGGTCCATTTTTAGATACAGTTAAATTAACACTCCACATTTTATTGTGCACCATAATGCTCTGTTAAAACATGATCTGAAGGCTGGATTTACATATAGGAAGACAATGGGACATTCAAATCCCAATTAACTCATCCTACGGCGCTAGTCTTGTCTACTATCTCCAGCCTGCGTGTGTGTGTGTGTGTGTGTGTGTGTGTGTGGACATAGACTCACCATTGTGATGGGGCTCTGCTGCACCAGAATGGACGAGGGCCAGGCTGTGAGAGATGTGAGCCCCATCCGGGGCCCCTGGGCTCTGACTCACAGCTATGGCATGAGCCTAGCAGAAACACCCACATGAAATAAGACACATCACATCATCACCATGTACCAACCACGGAAAGATTACCTTACCTCTCAAGTATACCTCATATATCTGTGTGTGTGTGTGTGTGTGTGTGTGTGTGTGTGTGTGTGTGTGTGTGTGTGTGTGTGTGTGTGTGTGCGCGCGTGCGGGCGTGCGTGTACATTGTTGTGGCTGTGCATGTGTTTGTCATGTCGTCTCTTGCCTTGGACAGATGCTGTATAGCTTGGTCCAAATGGCCTCGGGCCTGCTCAATGGCTGCCATATCCTTATAGACGGAGCATATCTCCTTGGGTTTACCTCCTTTGCCCTCCAGCAGCTGTAGAGACCTTTCACACTGATCTAAGGCCTCCTCTGGCCTGGCCTGTCTCTGATACACCCTACACAATAGATTTAAAATGCGTAGTTCCATTATATAGATATTCCACTGTTACGTTCTTAGGTTATATGATTCATGATAACTACTTTTTATATATGTGATGTATTGCCATGCTTTTTGTTTTTGTAATGTAAGTCGATTAAGAGCGTCTGCTAAATGCCTAAATTGAAAATTGTAAAAATAATGATCCAAACAGTCAGAGAAAGAGAGAAAAGCAGAAAGATAATTATTTAATATTTTAATTACGAAAGCAAATTCAGATCGCATCCATATTTGTTGTATGTCAAATAGCGAACATAAATGTTATTTATAAAGTGTCACCAAGTTACAGTGGTGATGTACAATATAAACATTGTTATAAATTAACAGAATAAGTAGGGAAAGTCAAAAACATAAAAATACTAAATATTATGGCATGGTTATTTTTTTGCTAAGTTACATGATCACATTTGAATCCATTTATAATTGTGGATTCATTTGAAAAGTCTAGTCCAAAACAATGTAATGATGACTCTTTTAGTTTTGCAAAAAATAAACACTAATTGGGCTAAAAACGGCCATGCCCACTTGGCCAATTGTGCTTTTGTGATGACGGCAATGGCCGTTTTTAGCCCAATGAGTGATTCTTTGCAAAACTAATGCTTGGAATGGATTCAGCATAATTGTTGTCACGGAAACGGTCAGTGGCGTGACGTCAGGCCACGATGTCACGTCACCCTATAAAGTATGGCGCAGAAGACAGAGTTCCTCAGAAGTGACCCAGAAGAGATTACCTCAGAAGCGTCAGAAACGTTCAGTGTATTCCAGTGTTCCAGAGAGATTAACTCAGAAGCGCCAGATCTAAGAAACTAAGTGCTAAGCCACGGCCAGACAGTAAGACCGAAGCGGCGCTAGTCAGAGAGATCAATTCAGAAGATATATATAACATAATATAAGCACCATAAAAATACATCAAGATACTTCGGGCTCAAGCCTATAGACTCCCACCCACAAACCTACCAGCCCTTGACAGCTGCCTATGAATATAGGAAATCGTCAGTACAATCATGAAAACCCCCTAGTTTGACACGTCACATGCTACATAAAGCATGATGACATTTTGAATATTTTGCCTTCTATAGGTCACATATTATGCCAATTATGAAAATTGCTCAACATATGCAAGTTAGCATTCGGCAGTTTCCACATGCTGGGGACCCATACTAAACATTTATAACATAAAACGTTGGTGTACTCAACATGTCCGGGTTCACATTCTGGCTACTAGACTACCGTAAATGGTGATGTAGATGAAGATTGATTCTGATTCTGAGTTGTGCGACTGCTTTTAAATTAAATATGATACATGCCATGCTAGAAGCTGTGAATACACCATGACTGGAAGGAACGGTATAGCTTCCAGTACTGCTGCACTCAGCTGTCTATCTGTATGTGTATTGTGTATACCCAGGACTGCCTCACTGAAAGCGAGCTTCCTATAGTGTTGGTTGGGGTTTCCGTCAAAACAGGGCCCTGGACAAGAGTGAGGGCTTTGGCTGGCTGGCTGCTGCCTTTGAAACCTGGCACAGTGCACACTAGAACAGAGCAATCCCGAACCAAAGCATTGCTTGCAGTCTCAGGCTGCATCCATCAACATGTCCCTAACAGAGTCCTCTGGGCTGCTGCTCTAAACTCTGTCTCATAAATACAACCTACAACGCAGGGCTCAGACTCCCAATTAAATGTACAGTATGATGTCTAAATTAGGCTTGCCCTTGCAGTCTCCTACAGTGGAAATCATGTAAACACAGGTGTGGATCCAAGAATGGGTCACGAGGACATGGGCGTGGCACAGAGCAGGTCAGTGGCACTTATGCACTGCAAAATCTTCATCTTCTGCAAATTCTACTACAGACGACAAATATGTACTTTATAGGGTGCTGCTATACACATTTAATATTATACATCAACCACTTTCAACCTGGCATCCCTCTAATGCATTATACTGTAAGGGCCCTATCATGGGCCGAGTTCACTAAAGCCTCTATTTGGGGATTTAGTATTGCACAAGGAGTGTTCCCCCACAGAGGTTGTGATCTTGGACACTAGCCTTTATCCCTAAAACACCTGCACTACCCGTTACATTATGCATAGGTGTGATTTGATTAAACCAATCACCCATGGCCACACCTCCAGTCACAAATAACAGAGTCGGCATGATGAATAGCGGGTTAGTGTGGGCCTAAGACACCATTTAGGAACAGTGCAAGCTGTAATTCACGGGCAGCAGGTAGTGCCACCGGGTAAGGCACTGGCAAAAATAGGGCCCTAAGTATGTTTATTTATTTAAGTGGTTAATGCATACAGTGCAAGGCTAGGTTTAGATGGTCTTAAAATAAACCCTCATGGTCTTCTATTTAAGGGCCTGCTGGGTGCAAAAGAGCAAGAGAGAAGTACGAAGAGAGACAAGAGAGAAAGAGGAGAGATTGAGGCTGGAGGAAGGAATGAGACTGGCTCTATCCATATGCTCTGCTAACAGCTTCAACTCCCTATAGGAGGGGTTCAGGGCTCTCTAATGGACTCCAAATTCAATTCAGCTCTGCAGTCAAGGAGGCAGCGTTTCTTTGAGCATGGCCCACTCTCATCAATACCCTCACTAGTAGCCACGGTGCGATCGTCACCATGCAGGCAGGCAGGATGCAAATCAATCTTTCTACATACACACTCTGCAGAGTTGACGCATGCCTGGTTGCCCGGATGGCCGCTGATCCAATTTGTTTATCCACAGAGTGTAGATGGCTGCCAAGCTGTAGTCACAACACTAGGCTGGTTATTCGTGTCTGATGGCTGAGCGGTGGATGGTGGCAGCAAAAATCCCCCAATGTCCATCTCTTTTCAATCAATTTTTCCATGAATAAGACTATCCAAACATGCCTTGTGGGAAGTGGGAGAGTTTCCACTGAGCAGTCCCAGATCCTTTTAGGGCAGCATGGAATAACTCCAGCACAACTGCAGTCCAGCGAGGCCGGATCTGGCCTTTTCTGCCTGCACGGCCAGACCTGGAGACAATGCCCCTCTATCCTCTCATTCACCATGTATCCTTACACACTTCCTGGTGGGCGAAGGAATACAGTAAATGCAGCTGGAATCTAATCCTGAGTTTACAGTGTGTGGAATTACTGTCATCAGAGATTTAGACATAAGCGTTAAGTGTTGTTGCCAAGGTGCCCACACAGCTCTCTGTTAGTGAACACTACCAGACCATTACTGACATTACTTTGCTCTGGGCTCCCACTCAGGCAAAAATTAAGTGCCTATTCTGTCACACAAATTAATAGATATGTATTGCTTGTTGAAAATGTGTTATTTACCACAAGGACATAGTTGCACGAAGTATAATCAGATTTTTCATTTTTCGTAACAACCATTGTAATGACCAGCATTGTTATTATTATTATATAGTCTATTGTTCTCAATAATGTAAAACAACAATTATACTACTAACTACCGGTCTGCACTGAAAAGCCATGCAAGGTACCAACCAGCACATTGGGTGCAATTTGGGGTTCAGTGTCTTGCCCAAGGACACTTTGACATGTACACAGGAGGAGCCGGGATTCGAACCGCCGACCCATGGATCATTGAACGACCTGCTCTGAGCCACAGTCGCCCGAATACAATGTTTGGACTAGGGTCTATAACAGGCAGCACTGAGCTTTATTGTTGCAGGCCTTAGTGGAAACATTCCTCTGATCACAACATTATCGACTGACATGGGCTTTAGAGCCATGCCAAACGCTTACTCATCACCCAACAAAAGAGGTTTAGCGAGATTAAACACCAGCCACAGTCTGCACATTTTTCAATTACACAAACTCATGTCAACAAACACTCACAATGACCACTTCAATTTAGCAATCATATTCTGGGCATGTCATTACCGGTGCAAGTGAAGCTAAAGCAAAAGTTTTTGCTTATTTAAAATTGAAATAAACCATAAAATACATTTTGAAAAGTATTTCCTTCTATTCATTTCTTAAATCTCTGTCAACCTGTCACGGGCATGTGTGTCTCACTCATATGACCCCAAGGTGTAACCTGTCGAATGAGGTTAGGTTACAGGGAATATCCTATCTGTATCTGTCTGACCACTGGTAATGTTGGGATGGAGGAGGCAAAGGAAGTTTATCAAATTAAAAAGTGGGTGAGAACAGAAGGTACAGTATGAGAAGTAGGAGAGAGGAGGTCATCATAAAAAGCTTAAGAAGAAGGACAAACTAAATACGAGAGCTGTGTTCAAAGGTGGAGGAACTGAACACAATTGGAGGCATGAAGCAAAACGTGATGCGCGTGGAGCTGACAACGGAAGTACGTCAGATATCAGGGGTACAGCACAGTGCATGTTTTCCCAACTTGCATCGTTCCCAACATGCATGGCATGCAGGCCCTAGTTTAAATAATAATTCAACTTCAGCACGATGGGTACAATATGGGTGTATTGTGAGCTTGTAATTCGAGTTATTGTTTTAAGGCTATAAGTTCTTTAACATAGCATTCTGTCTGACTTCTCTCTCCAAGGACGGGTGCTGTTTTTGTGTGTTCTGCGTCCATAGAGGGCAGTACAGTACAGTACATCTCTCCAGCTATGCTAGACTATCAGTCCTGCAGTGTTGATGCTTGTGTGTAGTAGAGCCTCCATTGTGATCCCCTAGCTCTTTCATCTTCTCCTCAGCCAGGGATGACCTTGAGCCCTTCCTTGTCAATATCGACACAGCTACAAAGACATACTTTGAGGGCAGAAGCAAATCAATAACATGCACACAGTTTTCTGCACATGAGACAAATAAAATGATCAATGGGTCTTTTGTGGAGCATGGCAAAATAAATCCTTTACAGGCACTAGGGGAGTGAACCTGATGGTGACGGCCATGACACATGAAGGTTGGGAACAGTAGTAAATCATGGAGGGTAGTGGGGGAGGGGCAGGGTTGGGTGACGTGAGATATTCTTTAAAAAAAGAGAGAGAGAGAGAGAGAGAGAGAGAGACACACACACACACACACACACACACACACACACACACACACACACACACACACACATACACACACACACACACACACACACACACACACACAGGGAAAGAGAGAAACGGAGCCAGGGGGGAAAAGCAATTAAGAAAACAATCTAAAACACGCAAAGAGCAGGAGAAATCCGAGAAATCCTCATAAGACCATTATGCCTCTTCCCTCCATGCTTGTGCTCTAGTCTAGCAGTCACTGAACAACTGGGACATGCAGAGACCCCACCCAGCTGCTCAGCCACGCACCCCTACAGGCCAGTGTGTGCACCACACAAAACACTCCATCACAAAATCCTGACCTAAAAGTCAGTGTGCCCACTGCCCACCGAAACACTTTCAGTGGACACAACCCCTTACTGCTTGTATATTCCAAAGGAAGACTAAATATTTCAATAAAGAATGACATCCTTCAAAAGGAGTGATGTCAAACCAACCTAACACAATATTGGAGTTGGTTGATTTTCAACAGATTTGCGAGACATCATCGCCCTCTTGTGGCGATATCTGACCTCCAGAAGAGGTTTCTGGTAACAATTTTTTTTGGTTGTTGTTATTTACAGAACTAAGAAAGAATAGAACTGGCACATCTACTGGATGGCAGGTGCAGGACCTATGTGCAGGACCAACAGTGGATAAGGCACTATATAAAAAAATTAAGTTTGCACACTTCATCAGATGAAGCGGACTCTGATACGGACTTCAAATGAAGTCTCTGTGTCGAAACGTTAATCTATAATAAAGCCTTGACTGGGAGCTTTACCAAGTTAGTGTGCCGACTTCTATTTTGTATATGTTATTTACAGAAGACCCTCTCTCCACCTGCCACTTGAACATGATACTTTAATAGTCACAGAAAATAAATAGAGCAAGGCAGGTGATTTCCAGGCAGCACTCTGGTAAACACCAAACTACATTCTACCAGTATAAGAAACATAATAACTTTCAACTTCTAATCATAATTTGATAGACTTTCAGTTGTGACTATAACTCTAGGTTAAAAAACAATATGTATAGTTAATACACAATGGGAATGTTTCTGTACTGTACCTAGATAGAAAAGTGGCGATTTCCAGTTCATTCTTTATCTTCTCTTCCTGAGTGATGCCACCCTGCCGATGAAGCTCCTCCACTATTCGCTCTGCCTTTAGATAAGAGGACTCTGCCTCTTCAAAAGTTAGGAGAGTCAAGGGGGAAAGACATTTCTCAGGAAATTCAAAATAATATAATTTAAGTAGATGTGCTGGGCAATAAATTGGATTCTATGAATATATTTTAATTAATAATGTGAAATCAGTAATTTCGAAATATTATTTTAGTGATATCTTATAACAAAATAAAGGAAATGTATTTGCTCAAACCATCTCCCTCTCTACAGTATATTTTACTTTCTTGGAAACAAAGCTGAAGAATTGTGGGCCGCATTCATAATTGCTACAATAATGCCTTGCACTAGCTCACATACTTTCATCACACACATGTTCAGTTGTTTACAATCACAGCAGCCGTTGAGAGTTGAGACAGAAAGGATATTCGGCTGTGAGACGCGCGGCACCTCCTTGTGTCAGCAGAATGCAGAGGAGACACGCGAGCACTTGTAGTCTGTCCTCTCTGGGGGTGGACATGGGACAGCAGAAGGGCAGCAGCTCCCTGGCCAAAGACGAGTGCTCCTGGGCCTGGGCTGGCCAGCCTGGGAGGAGCAGAGCATAATCACTGTGTCGTATGATCGTATCTGAATGTGAACCGAAATAATCTTTGAGTTTGGATCTACCGTGATGTTGGGATTATTAAATCCATTATCCACTTTAATAAACTACGGTACTAACATTATTTTACTAGTAAAAGTAAGTATGTAAAAGTTTCAATGTTTCAAAAGTTTCAAAAGTTTCAAAAGTTTCAACTGCAATGTGGAAATAGACTATGTTACAAGTAAAACTCAAGGGATATTTCCCTTTCAAATAAAAGAAACATTGAAAATATAAAAATAAATGAAAAAGGAATGGAAAAGCCCCCTCACGCTTTAGGACATTTTGTGGGTGAAGGGGCCGTGATTTTTCCATTTCTAGCCCCGCCCCCAGTTGAGAAACTCTATACAATACACTAAATGACAACAAATGTGCTATTTATTGTACAATATCCTAAAGATATGTATTATGGTAAAGACATTTTAGACACACCATTTTTGCTTGTGCATTTACCTTTACTATGAAGGTATACATCAGCCAGTCTGGCATGAGCCTTAGCTAGTTCCAGTCCGTCTCCGTGTACAAGCCTTGTCAGGGCCACACATCGAACTAAGTCCTGGATGCACGCATCAATCTGTGGAAACAAATTAATACTACTACTACTACAACACTACTAACAACATGTTAGCTAGGTGGCTCATCATGACTTGAGAGACAGGGACAGTACATCAGCAGCCCTTGCCGTCATACTAACTGTGCTCAGCTGTGCACATGCGTAAGCTATGCTTGGACAAGAAAATTCTTGTTTTTCTTAAAAAACAGGTTTATAAACTTCATCTTCATCTTCTATGAGTACATGAGAGTAAACTAGCAATGTGTGCGTGGGTCCAGAGACTCCTACTTCGAAGTATTATGCATATTCTATGTGTGGCCAGTGCACGGCACAGTAGTGTTTATAGTGGCTATTATGTATGTATATTAAAAACATACAGTGTGTGTGTGTGTGTGTGTGTGTGTGTGTGTGTGTGTGTGTGTGTGTGTGTGTGTGTGTGCATATGCTGTATTGTATAATGTATGTCTTAAGTCCTTGTTTGTTTATGTTTTTGTTATCATGTTTTCTTTACTGATGTATAGGATAACTACTGTGCACATGGAGGCTTGTGTGCATTTTGTGTTGAACTTGTTTTTCTTTGAATTCAGGTGTCAGCAGCAACTGATAGATAAGTGATGGTTGTAAAATGTCATGTTTTTTATATTGTTTTAAACTTTTTGAAATGTTTTGAAAGTTTCTAAATGTTATGTATGCCTACAATGGCATGTCAAAAATAGGGTGCCAGCTAGGGCAGGTTGGAAGTGGTAAAAAAATGTATTTATGGAATGCCTGCCCTGCATGCCTAACCATCTTACCTGTTGACTACTTTCCATATCTTGGGCTCTTCTCTTGAAATGTTTGAGTTTTTCTTCAGGAGGCATCATGATTAATCCCCTCGTAGTTGGCATATACCCTGTTTGTGGAGGATTTACATCACAGACTGGTGATGCAACAGTCCCATTGATGCTGCTGTCAGTGGCTCTGAAATACATACCCATTCATCATCATCATCATCATGATCATCATCATTATCATCACCACCACCACCTATCTTGACGTCAATGTTTTGCCCTTAATCCTGTGTAGGCTGTATAGCTAACTAAGCTAAGGCTACATTAACCTAACCTTTACTACATTTAAGTTTATATTCTTAATGTATAATTGTATATGTAAATATACTTATAATTATTAATAATTTTACGTAAAATCACAGCCTAGGAGTTAGGACTAAAGCCGACTTGGCTTTTTTAATCTATTTATTACAGAGGTGAAGAGACTGAAGACTAAATCAACAGATAAATGATGAACTCGATGAACGAAGTTTAGGACTGAAGTCGACAGGAGACCGCGACCGTGGGACAGGACAGATGCAGTCCAACATCGGTAATGTATTAATGTAATGTAACGGACCGGTACCTACATTTCACCAGCAACTGGGGATTTAGAACTCGTTTCTGTAAACGAATGGTCGTCGCTCATTTTCCTCATTCAGATTCGTTTGTTGTCGTTTTGCTATAGTTTCCGTGGATACGCAGCTAACGCACTAACACTACAGCGTCACCGTGTGTAGCTGTTCCCCTCTGGACTGTGAGTGCATGGTAGGCTACTGTACATTACGCCCTCTTCGTTTCTTGCTGAAGATTTTGAGTAAATCTGTAAGTAAAAGCCAAGTTGACGCCGATGAAACGTGTCCACATACTACTAACTGAGGGTAACTGCACTAACCGGAGAACTCGCCGGTTTTTCGACTCGTCGCGGTTTAGTGCATGTTAGTTGTCTCCACCAGGCCGAAGGCATGGGGAGATAGTATGTTTTGCACCGGGTGTGTGTGTTATGTCCGTCTGTTACCCTTACCAGCTAATCTCCAGCGAAACTTTGCACACACTCCCTATGCCAACATGAACCTCTGCCCCAAATCTTCCAGAACGACCTGTTATAGCGCTGATAACAAACTATCCTTACACCTGGGAAAAACTGAATCCATTCTCTTCGGATCAAATAGTAATCTCAAAAAGGCAGATGGCTTCTTGGTTAGAGTTGGTGATGATATTATCACACGGAAGGATCAAATTACCTACCTAGGTTCCATCCTGGAGGCCAATCTTTCCGGTGATAAGATGGCCACCAACGTAATCAAAAAAGTCAATCAAAGAACAAGATTCCTCTACAGGATCTCCTCACTGGTCGACAAAAACACCTTGAAGACCTTAACAGGAGCCCTTGTACAAGGTTTCTTTGACTATGCATCCACCTCCTGGTACCACAGCACCTCAAAGGCCCTTAAAACAAGGCTCCAGACCTCCCAAAACAAACTGGTCAGGCTCCTACTTGGCCTCACCCCCCGAACCCACCTCACCCCTGCCCACTTTGACAGGCTGGGATGGCTTAGGGTCGACGACAGAGTACAGCATCTTGCAATGGGTCTGGTCCACAAGATTAGATACACCACCAAGATACCCATGTACCTGTCTAAATACTTCCTTAATGTAAACGAAGTCCACACCCACAACACCAGAGGGAGTGCAACAAACCATGTACAACCCAGATTCGGCACAAACAAGGGACTAAATTCTTTTCGCTCCTATGCGACCAAAATGTGGAACGCCCTACCAACAGTCATTAAGACATGTGAATCCCTTGGCTCCTTCAAAACTGCTCTCAAAGGGCACCTACGGATGGCTGCAATTCGAAACTGGCCTCTGTAAAAGCTGAATTTGTATCTGGATTGTACTATGTTTTTGTATGGACGTGGTGTTGGGTGCCTGCACATATGCACACATGGCATCAACGCATGGTGTTGTGTGCAGGCGCCCTACACTCTGTCTTTGTACTATGGATTGTACTATGTTTTTGTATGGACGTGGTGTTGGGTGCCTGCACATATGCACACATGGCATCAACGCATGGTGTTGTGTGCAGGCGCCCTACACTCTGTCTTTCGTTTTCTTTTCTTTTATCCCCCTGTTCCCCTCACTGTATATATACTTTTTTTCCCTTTTCGCTTCCTATATGATGAATTCCTGTTCTGTTCTTTAACTACATAGAAGTGTCTATTTGTTTGTCTCTAAATGTTTTGATGAATTGAACAATGTGGACCCTGTTGTAAACAAGTGTAAGGCTTAATTGGGTCGTCCACTCACAGTTAACAGTCTTTGTATTGAGTTTGTGCTTGAAATGTACTGTAATTCTGCAAACTGTTAATAAAGATTTCAATCAATCAATCAATAGCGCCACCAGGAGGCCGACTTTTGTAAAACACATTTTTTTATATTACTCCTCCATATTTTGTCCCAGAATTCCGCAAATCGTTACACAGTATCTATATAGTCATGTGCTCAAGACAGATCTGTCCAATATTTCCTATATTCCATCCTGACTAGATGCCCTTTTCTCACATTGGCTTATTATAGCGCCATCAGGAGGCCACAACCTGACCTGCACTGGTGGATAATTGTGTCCCAAGGGGAACTTTTTCTAGTTTTATCTACTTCACCTTTATTACTTGCGCAAGTACTAGTTTCGCCCGGGACTCGTATGCACCGTCCCAGCCGTCCCGCCAATTTTTATGCGTATGCACCGTCCCAGCAAATGACGTAATGACTAATTGTGCCTGATACGGCAGTGGTGCCAGATTACATACATGTATACATAAGGAGCATTACCTTTAATCCTCCCAACACTAAAACACATCGTCATTACGTCAACATCGAAAACCAATTACACTCTGGCATTGGGTCCTCTTTACATCTTTATTACGTAATCATTGAGAGCTAGTTATACATATACTATGTTATAAAACCAATGGTTTTCGATGGTGGTGACGTAATGACGATATGTTTTAGTGTTGGGAGGATTAAAGGTAATGCTCCTATGTATACATGTGTGTAATCTGGCACCACTGCCGTATCAGGCACAAGTAGTCATTACTGAGATTTGACAGTTTGTAGCGGTCGAAAGTACTTGCGCGCTCTGCTTGCGCACTAGTAGGCCATTTATGGCCTACTAGTGTGCAACAAGCAAGTATGCACTCGACAGAGTGCAGTTCTAGTTTAAATTGCATTGAATTGAATTGAGCACGGAAATAGTACAGGTTTTTCTCAGATCTACAAGCTCAAAACGTGTTGTTGTGCAAGTACAGTACAGTATTCTTTTTACATTCCACTCCCCCAACCAACACACAAACACACACACACACACATGCACGCACGCACACACACGCGCACACACACTGTCTGAAGTTTGTGCTAGTATAATATTGTTCAAGGTCGATCATTTGACTATGGAGATTAATATCTGCGTGTGTGTGTGTGTGTGTGTGTGTGTGTGTGTGTGTGTGTGTGTGTGTGTGTGTGTGTGTGTGTGTGTGTGTGTGTGTGTGTGTGTGTGTGTGTGTGTGTGTGTGTGTGTGTGTGTGTGTGTGTGTGTGTGTGTGTGTGTGTGTGTGTGTGTGTGTGTGTGTGTGTGTTTGAAGCTGGGTTTTTACTCAGTATTTCTACCATAACCAGCTGACATTAATAACAACAAGATGGACTGTGGCTGGTTAACTAGCACACTAGCCTGGAGGAGAAGAGAGTGTGAGAGACATTTCAACAACTTTCTGAGTGAGTATGGATGCTATCTGAGAAGTGTAATGACATGAACATTTACCGGTAGTCATATTGCACATTGATAGAATGCTGTCATATTGCATACATTTCACACATTATAGGACATAGGAGTGATCTATGGCTGAGTACTGTAATACATGGAATGTATGTAATATCACAGCCATTCTAGGACTAGGACCTTTAACCCATTTAGACAGAGAGAACAGATTCTACAAATGACATAGAAATCTCTGTTTCTATGTCAATGGTGCTCAATCTTTTTCATGTCAAGGACCCCCAGAATTATCTGTATTTGGCTGCGGACCCCCATCTGAAAATATGTGTTCCGGGCCCCAAAAGCAAACATTTGAGTTAAAAACGTTCGCTCTGAAAGAATATATATTAAAAGATTTGCGCCACATTTTCACGATTTTTCCAAAATAGCAGAGCTACAAGCTTGTAGTGCGGCACTCGGTGCAGCGCTATGAGCTTGTAGATCTGCTGTTTTTCAATAGCTAAAGTATAACATAATGCTTGAAACACCAAAAGGGGTTCCCGTCCAGAATGGTGTTCCAGGGTGCAGGATAGGATCTAGGTGCACACAGACAATGATTTGGAAATGAAAGCAGAGTGATTCACTGCTTCTTTCTGATTGTCCCCGCCACACACACACACACACACGTCTCACACACACACACACACACACACACACACACACACACACACACACACACACACACACCCTGACATGCATATAGAATTGACATTTTGTTTGACTCAAAGTATTGTGAAAATAGCTGATCGACAAGCTTACAACACCTTGTTTTTGCGAGCGGTTGGGAACTTGTAGAGCCTTTTTGAGCAGTGCCTAACCGCTCCAGCTACCAGCTATGTCTGTCTGTCCGTCCCAATGTATGTGTGTCCGTTTCAGCACGGACAGCTGCAGTAGCGTTTTGTGACCTGGGGTGGCACTGTTGGGCGGCATGGCCGTGTGAACAGTACAGTGCAGAGTAGTACATCACATATTACAATACGCCTGATTGCCATATATGGAGATCTAAGGGTTTGAGGTTTGAGGTCAGATGTAGAGCTGTTGGCCAATATTGATGATTCTCTTCAGTGGAAAAGGCACGCTCTACTCAGACAGTTTTATATAGTTTCAGGCGTGTGCTGGGTGCAGATTCCAAAAGAACATATAGAAAATGAATTAAATCCGCACTTCCAGTTGAGTAAGACTATTAATAAAGACAGTGCTCCGCAGCAGCAGTCATACCAGACAGACAAACGCGTTTCGGCGTGCAGGCCTTCGTCAGTGTCAAAATTGCCAATATTGATGACAACAGGGATCGCCATATATTATATTCCAATGAAGTTCCTTTCATTGACATCTGCTTTGCTAGTCGCGTTGGCGACAGCGAAGCGAGCTACAGTAGTGAATAGTGATATGCATGCAGCTCTCGGTTAACGTGAGCTGCATGAGGTTTAGTGGTAACGGCTCCAGAGTAACGCTCAGGCCGAACTTCTCGTTCCTGCCCCTGAGACCTTTACTTCCAGTTGCACTCCGCGGGATCTGGCAGCATTCCATCCACCGCCGTTCTCCTCAGTCGAGGACAGGAGGTAAAACTGTATCTGCCCAGTCAGAGTTCTGAGACTGTACAAGGACAGGACTGTTCCCTTCAGACAGGGCGATCAGCTGTTTGTCGCATGGGGTTCCCTGCGGAAGGGGAAACCCATTTCGAAGGTGAGGCTTTCACAGTGGATTGTGGAAGCTATACAGCAGAGTGGGGTGGAGCTCCCTGAGGGATTACACGCTCACTCCACTAGAGGTATGTATGCAGCCTGCGTCCCAATCCAGGATGTGTGTGCGGTGGAAAACTAGTCGTCTCCCTCGACCTTTGCTTCGTACTATAACCTTGATGTAGCAACTTCAGACCTAGGCCATGCGATGCTGGGAGTTGCTACACGTAGTACACGTTAGGTGCCTGTTACTGATACCTGTCACTACTACACTAAGCATTTACCCTTTGCTCAGTTAGGGTTTCTTAGCCAATGGCTTGGTTAGCGCTTATGCTATATGTGCGTCTCCTTTGGAGGGGGGCCTTGGATCGAATCCTATCAGCCGGTGGTGGTCATACGGGAGGTGTATGCTCCCCATAGTGACTCTCCTTGGAGAGGGGCTCTGATTAACTTTGGGTTACTTTAATAACCTCAGGTAATTGAGCGACTCGAGGAGAGTCACTCTCACTGCCCTTCTGCTTAAAGGGGAATACCACTCATTTTCAACATTTTACTATGTCATTAATATACCTTACTGTGTGGAAATAATAAAAAAAGTCCCCCATTCTGTGTTTCCTAGAACTGGAGGTCTGAAAAACATTAACATGGTGAATCACATCTTGATGATGTCATCAAGATGTGATTCACCATGCAGAAAGCTGGTTGGTAGGAATATCGTCACAAGGTGGGGCCCCCTGTTATATACCTAGGGGGCAGGGTCAGTGACCTCACCTTGAATGACAATTTCATGATCCAATAAAATTGTTTGAGTGTATGTACATAAGATCCTGTGGGGTCTGCGCCACCTGGTGGCTGGACCCCATAGTGACTCTCCTTCTTGAGTCGCTCAATTAACTGAGGTTACTAAAGTAACCCGAAGTTACGTGCATGTAGCGTGGCGTGTGTATGAATCCATTATTTCTGATTAGAGTGATCCAAATAGTGCTTTTTGGGACATTCTCATCGATGCACCACTTACTCATGACTGATGAAGCCAGTTACTGTGTCTGAGAACCCGTTGACATTATTCCCCAGAGGTGTCCTTAAACAGCTCCAGTCAGCCTGCTCAAAGCAGGATTGTAGCATGGAATCTGTATGTTCCGACCTTTTCAGACATACAGTACATTTCACTCACTGGCTCTTTTTTCAGCCTCTGCTCATTATGCAGCGATCAGAGTTTCCAAAGGGTGGCTGGGGGCAGAACCCTAAAGCCCTGCCTGGAAGGGAAAATATCAGCGGTCGAGAGATGGTCAAGAACAGCAATATATATTTACATTAAATATATGTTAAAATCGCTCAAATATGTGGGCCCCTCAGCAAGCCTGCAGTACAAAGTCCCCTCCACAGGTAGATAGATGTTTGACTAACAGGAATCAGACAAGTATTTGAATGATGTTTTGATGTTTTATGTTTTACATGAAAATAAATATAATGTATAAATACTGTAGGACGGTTATAGACTGTAAATCCTGTACGTGTGTGTGTGTGTGTGTGTGTGTGTGTGTGTGTGTGTGTGTGTGTGTGTGTGTGTGTGTGTGTGTGAACCACATTACCTAATCCTATGCACACATTTATTAAGCATAACATTTCCCAATAGTTTCTTCCCAGTTCCCACAGGTTATTTCAGGACTCACACCTCCTCAATAAATAATGTCCACCTTCCCAGTGTTTAATTAAAGCCCTCATATCCTCTTTCCTCTCCTTCCATGTAGTAGTAGCATTAAAGGTCATTGGGGGGAAATTGCTCCAACGACTACTCAAATGGTTAGTAAATTGACTGGTCTTTATGGGTTTATGGTTAATCATCCCAAGGTGTGATGATATAAAGATTAAAGACCATAGCTTCCACATAAGGAGTTCTACTTTTTCTTCTGATGGAGACATTTAATGCTCTGCTCCAGCCTCCAGCCAAGAGAAAAATCCAGTTAGAGGAATCCAAATCCCCATGGCTGGCATTAAAATGGCTGCAAAAGGGTAATAAAAGATTGTATTTTATTTTATTTTGTTTCATCCTCATCTCTTGTTCTCTATCGTGTTCGAGACTGGCTCTCCACTACATATTTTCAATATGTACGGGAACTGACCCCACAGGGCAGTGTTCATGGATATCTCTTTAAGACACATCTTCTATGGTGGCCCTGCCCAGATTCCAATCAGCGGGCTATTTAAGCCCCATCTGTGCAGTGCCGGTCGTCGCGACTCCTCTCAGGGCGCCGCGTAGCTCCATCAAAAAAACAGCAACAGCAACAAGCTGAGTGCCGAATCTGTCTTGCGGAGGAAGCCTCAGTTTGTCCGTGCGACCGCTCCTTGGTGAAACCTGCTCGTTGGGGGAAACCTTGGAGACGGCGTTCGGTCCGTGCGTCCAACCCTTGGTGAAACCTGCTCGTTGGGGGAAACCTTGGGTCGGCGTTCGGTGTGGCCAAAGGGTCCAAGCGTGAAGCCAACCACGTTGGTGGAGCCTTGGTTCCCTGGCTGCAGAAGCGCTGTGAGACCCCGAGCGAAACCGACCTCGTCGGCAAACCTCCCGGTTGACCATCGCGGCTGTATAGTAGACAGTGTATACGGCCAGTTCACACGGCAGAGAGGAAAAAACAATAACAAACTCCCGACTTCCGCGTTGACGTCATCACGTCGGCGTTGGGAGGGGGCTCGAGTGAACACACTCTGTCACCCTCACTCGTCGTGTAGGCTGGTTGCCAGGTTGTCTATGATATAAGCGGGTTTATACACACTTATAGATATATAGGCAGATAGTATACTGTGATACATATCTATATACCCATCTACTAAACTGAATAGCTATACATTCATGTATTTATATATATATATATATATAGAAGCAGAGCGGCCGAGCAGTTTATGTACAACCTCTTCCAGAGGTCCATAACTCTGCTGGTGACACAAAACAAACTGTGGACATTGATTTGGGGACTCTGTCCTAACAAAGAGAGAGCACACTGAGAATCCGCGTCATGGGGATGTCTTAGGGTACCATGTTGCCTTGATTCGTTTATGCAGCATTGTGAGCTGCAAAGGGTAGATTATGACCCCTCACGTTCAAGCAAGTACTATGGGCCCACTCCCTGTGGAGCACAGTCCGAACAGTTAAAATATGGTGTACAATACAAGATGTATACATATATGTATATATAGGTACACATATAATAAATAATATATAGGTATACATATGAATATATCTATATAAAGACAAGAGGAGATGGAAATAGCAGGGGTTTCTCAGGCTGCATGTGGAGCTCACACGCCCACAGAGGATGGCCATGACCAGTGTGTGCCCTGCGGGGGCCCTGGTATGAGGACCTCCTGTATGAATGGTCTCTTCCTTCCAGCTGAAGCTGGAGGGGCCATGCCTGTTTTAGAGGCAAAAGACCAGTCGTTTCCACTGACAGACCCATAAAAATGTATTTTTTATGTGAACGGGTATATGCTATTTGTATACAGCTGTGACTCTGTCTCCAAGACAATGTTTTCTCAAGAGAGACAAATAAAGACTACCTTGAACCTTGTCCCAGGTTGGCAGAGCTGGGCGAGCTAAGCTCAGGCTATAGCTCCACCTCTTTCCTGCCCTGCCTGGTACGGACAGGTCTGTAAAGAAGGATTTAGTGAAAGTTTTCGGGACTAACACAATTCCTTGGGGTCAGACGGCCATTAGAGCACACTATACAGGGTATGGTTTACTGAATGGATCCCCATTAGCTGAGGCCAAAGCGACAGCTAATCTCCCTGGGGTCCATATGAAATAGACATACAAAGAGTACATGAATACATGTATTGTGGGTGTTGCGCCAGCTTACACCCCGGTGATGTAGTTCGGTATTGTGGATCTGGGTTCAGTGACACAAACAGAACGTGCTGGGTCAGTCGAAGGTTTCCCTTTATGTTGGGCAGTCATCATAGCGCACTATACTGTCGTATTTCTGGCGGGGTGTCAGCTCACGCGACAGTGGTGTAGTTCTGTCACAGACAGGACATGCTGTGTCTGTCCGACGTTTGGTAACATAGACATGACATGCTGGGTCTGCCAGGAAGTATGCCTGAATCTCAGCCATTATCACACTATAGGGCGTATTGCTGACGAGGTCAGCTCATGCGTCCGTGGTGTAGTTTCACGGTGGAGCCGGGCTCAGTGACACAGCAGAGCGTGCTGTGGCTGTCGGGCAGAGCACACGATACAGTGTACAGTGTGTCACGGCGAGCCGTTTATGCACCTAGGTGTGACTCTGCGGGGTAGAATCCGGTTACCGGTCTGAAACCACAGAGAAAGCTCTTCTCATCCAGAGAAGTCACGAAGTCATGGCTATCTAGGCGCAGCTAGCCAACAACAACAGCAACAAGACTGAGTGCCGAATCTGCCTCGCGGAGGAAGCCTCAGTCTTGTCCGTGCGCCCGCTCCCTGGTGAAACCTGCTCGTCGGGGGAAACCTTGAGACGGCGTTCGGTCCGTGCGTCCGCTCCCTGGTGAAACCTGCTCGTCGGGGGAAACCTTGAGACGGCGCTCGGTGCGGCCAAAGGGTCCCAAGTGCGAAGCCGACCTCGTTGGTGGAGCCTGGGTTCCCGGGCTGCAGAAGCGCTGTGAGACCCCGAGCGAAACCGACCTCGTCGGTGAACCTCCTGGTTGATCATCGTGGCTGTAAACCGTTGCGGCGGGTAGCGGGGTAGAACCCAGAGGAGCTGACCTAGTCGGCGTACTCTGAGGCCATCTACGGTCGCTGATCGTTGCCGCCGCGGTCCGGCCAGACCACACGGCAGAGAGCGTAAACAAACAATTCCAGGGCCAACCGGCGGGGTATGGCTAGAGGTGCTCAGCACACCGAGCCCACTCCTCAGTCCTGACAGTTCAGGATACCCAGCCCCCACATGCTGTCTCTCGAGACAGTGGCGGTCAATTCAGGTGGACCCCTGAGTAGGTTCCACCATGTCATGGGTTGTAGCTCTCTCGAGGTCGTCCTCAGACGAGCCCTCCATTGTCGTTTCCGGTGATCCTGGATCTCCATCTGGCCAGTTTGTTGGTACTTTGCGCTCCTGCGTCGTTCTTGAGTACATCCACGGATGTTGGCGTGGGACGTCCTCGTGACCGGTGCCCGTTTGTTGGATCCCACAGCACTAGTTTGCTGGCTGGCATCTCTTGGCAGTGAGCCAGCTGGTGCCTCCGCCCCTTAGGGCTGAGGGAGACCACGGTGTACCGGGTGCTCGCACATTAGGTCGGCAGCCCCCCCACGGGAGGTGGTACTGTCTGCCTTGCGGCATGAGCCAATTAAGCGTGGACACTTGGGCGGCTTCTCGCAGGACAGCTTTTTTGTTGTTAGCAGTGTCAGCCACAAGAATGTCCCTATCAGTGCATGAAGGAGGCTGCCGCTTCCTACATGGCAATGGTTAGGTGGGGCTGGCGCCAATCCCTGCACTCTATACCATACGGCCTGATCAGAGAGTGCTCGGGTAGACCATGGTCGAAGGGTGGACTGTCCCACCGGATCACAGGGGCGATCCAACAGGGACAAGCAGGCAGGAGTGCCAGGGTCGCCTGGAAGGCGGGCACACTCTGCCCATGGGACAACAGCCCCCTGGTTGCTGTAGAATGGTGTATCTCTGACAGAGATCTACACAGCAGTGACATGGGCGACTCTGTCTACATTCACCTTGTCCTACCGATGGAACGTGGTGGCATCCGCTCCCCCTGTGGGAGTCGCTCCTGCGTGCTACTCAGCGGTAGGGTCACCAGCACCTTGACCGGTCAGGTCGGCCGGGCATCTGACGGGCTGGCTTGAGCAGCCCTTCACCCCGGTGGTCACTGGCCTAGCATCATGCTGGGCCAGCTGAGCCTAGGTGGCGTCTTGCGCCTAGGCCACGAGTATTACTTACTTGGTATGAATACTGAAGTTTTGGAGCGTTTTGGCAAGCGCCGGTGACTCATGGCGCTCACCACTTATAGGCTCGGACGGAATTCAGGTTAAACTGCCTCGGGCTGCCGCAGGGGCAGCTGGTCTGCTTATTTCCTCGCGGTGTGTCTTAGAGAGTTCCCGTACATATTGAAAATATGTAGTGGAGAGCCAGTCTCGAACACGATAGAGAACGGAGGGTTACACTCTCTGTAACCCAGGTTCTCTGAGTGGAGAGACTGGCTCTCCACAAAAGAGCCGCTCCGAAATGCGTGTCAATCAAGAATTAATCAAAGTGGCACTGCACAGATGGGGCTTAAATAGCCCGCTGATTGGAATCTGGGCAGGGCCACCATAGAAGATGTGTCTTAAAGAGATATCCATGAACACTGCCCTGTGGGGTCAGTTCCCGTACATATTGAAAATATGTAGTGGAGAGCCAGTCTCTCCACTCAGAGAACCTGGGTTACAGAGAGTGTAACCCTCCGTTATATGATGCATAAAGCCAAAACACACCTATTTTGCTCTAATTCAATGCTTATTGTCATATGCGATCTTTTTTCTTATTTCTATGTTAATTTTCATGTTAAACATAGTCATTTGATGGGGACTATACCTGCAGTATACCTCGGGGTCTTCTCCCTCCTAGTGGATCCCAGACTGTAGGAAGCAATCGAGACTACAGACTCGTTTGGTTCCTTTTTGAGCGGTGCCTCCGCTCCATTACGCAGCTGTGTCTCTCTGTGTCTGTCCGTCCGTCCGAGCGCAACACATGAAGTGGCCAGTAGAGTACAGCACAGAGTAAAGTGGCACAGAGTACACTACGAGCCCTCGGCGCGTTCCTGGGGGTCTGGATGTTCCAAGGACCCCCACACAGACCCCCGGGGACCCCCACACGGTAACTCTGTCATTCCTCGACTGTTGAGGATGCGGGGACGGCTCGCCAGAACTGGGCCGGGCCCCTGGGCGCGTTCCTGGGGGTCTGGATGTTCCGGGGATCCCCACACGGTAGCGCTGTCATATCTCGACCGTTACTGGCGCCCCTGTACCGTTCCTGGGGGTCTGGATGTTGAGCACAGTACAGTACAGTAACTATAACAATAAATGTATAGTTGCACCACTCAGTTCACACAGGTGTGATTTTAACTACAGTACACCTTTGCACTACGCGCCCCTAACACCTATGTCGTTCTGCCAATCCGACTGATGTGTCCATATAGATACCGTTTAGAGATCTCTGAATCTGTCAGTCGTATACTGCCGACATCCCATTAGTCTGACTATGTGGCTTCCACATGCGGTTAGGGTTAGGGATAGGGTTATTAATGGGGCCAGTCAGACCAACGGGACGTTGGAATAATAAATGGTCGGGACAATGACATGGCACCATTTTAAAGGATGATGAAGCAAATTGTGTTATTTTTTAAAATCTTTTTAATTGGATTGTCACACCCATTCATGCACTGGAATTGAAGATGCTTTATTATAATTCTTCTGGCCATTACTTTTGCTTTCTTTCCAGATGGTACAGTAGACAGAGACGAAGGTTTTCACAGAGAGCCACGCCATGCAGCACAAGTCATGCAGGTTTGAAGACGCCGACACATTGTAAGTTCACTAGTTGAGCCATCATAGCATGCCAGATATCAATTTGTCCTCAAGCTCTTGGCCGTGATATAGTGCAGCACTAGCATACAGTAGGTATTGCCAGTTCAACTCTCTGCACATCTTAGCAAAATATTGGCAGAGGAAGTGAAGTTGTTCTTCCTCTCTTAATAACAGCTGTATAACTATCCATGTGTCAATACAGTGAATGCCCAAATATTGACTGATGCATAGACCTATGCAAAAAGTATTGAGTTGGAAGTTGGAACAGTTGCCATGTAATTGTCTAATCCTACCAGTAGATGTCAGTCTAGTGTAGTAAAAAATCTGCTATTTAGATGTTTGGAACTTTTAGTATATTTTAGAACATTGAATCTCCCCCTGGTCTGACAAATGTAAAAACTTAGATGTCATATTTTACTCAAATGAAAGGCAATTTGCTTAAATTTTCTATCACATAATCTATACACACTAAAAGTTGTTGTTAACTATAGTAGAACCTCTTTTGGTGCTACATATTACATATTTGTCAGATGGTCTTATAGAAAGATTAGAGGTGCCTAAACTAAGCCGAAGAACCAGTGGAGAACCTCTACAGAACTATACAGGGACTGAATCGTTTGTTTTTACGACAGCGGGACTATGTAGAACCTCAACTACTGAGGAACCAGTGAATGCATAGATGCCTGAAGGACAGGACATTATGACGGAACATACGCATTTCCAATCTTTTTCATCCTATATTTATTCATCAATTGTTATTTATTACATTTTATGGATATATATATATATATATATAATATATATAGTCTGTTCATTTAAAATAATATCATTCTACATTGTAGACAATTAGCAGGTCTTCTTACAGTCGCCTAACTTACTGCCCTGGTCCCCTTTTGCTATTTTAGTTTCGGATTAAGAACTCTGCATCTGAGTTATTCATAATTATTCACATACGGCAAAGTGACTTGCTACAAATGCTTGCACAGTATAATCTCCCTCATTTTGTAGACTCAAGTCATATTTTTAGACCATTATATATCTATACGCACGCACGCACGGCCGCACGCACACACACACACACACACACACACACACCCACCCACCAGTATTTCGACTCATGATGGTATCGTAAACAGATTTTAGAGGTCTCTGATGTCAACAGCCTATAAAATTCTAAGAATTTAATACATTTGTAATTCTAATAGACATAAAGACAAACTTGTACAGTGACACTAGCCCAGTATGTGGGTGGGCCATGCGCCTATTGCAAATTAATCCTAGTGGGAAATACCGTCTTATCTGTCCAATAATACTTAATGTCGGTTATAGTATAATAATACATAGAGCTGCAGTTATTCTTTGTATTCAGTTGATGATCAAAGTTAAATGAGCAATTTATTTGGTCGAATGACTGTATGGTCATAAAATCAAATAACAAGTTATGGAATGATGCATCATTTACCGTGTACATACTACAGCATAATGTGACAGATATGGACAATATAATATGTATTATTATCTTAGTTGTACTGACAATGCCTTAATGAAACCAAATAGCATTGGAGAAAGTCAACACAAGCACTGAAGACCATTATTCAACACTTGGCACCTGCACCAGGAGTCTAAAACGTGGCGTCATTTGTTCTATATGGATTAAATAACATACATATACGCTTTTAGCACATTTTTGGGGAATTCAAAGGTAGAAAATCGACTTAACCGTTCAAAATAAAGACAAAAAATAACTAAACTCTTGAGAAATGTCATTAAAAGAAACAGTATATTGTACATTATATACTGTACATAATATAGTATACTGAGCAGAACCTATATGACCTCTTCAAAGCACATTGTGTTTTTGAAAGTCTTCGACTAACTATTCATCGCCGCCGCCGCGTCTACAGACAGACAGAGAGATGGTTAAAGAATTCCTGTTATACATACTTGTATAGGACATGAATGCTATATGCCAGCAGAGAGAGGAGGAAATGTAAATTTCCTAGTGAAAATATCCTTTCTCACATCAGTGCCCAACATCCATGCCAAACAAACACGAAGTAACGTCTCTGTGGCTGCTTTGAGAAATTGGTCTCCGGAGACAGTTTTCTAGGTTAATTTATTCTGTGTCAGCCTGGCGGTGTGTGTGTGCGCTGTCACCGGTTTTAAACTCGGGGCAGGGCGCACTTTTGTGTGCGCGACTGCCTAAGATAACTTCTCGTGGCTCCTTGGGGTGGCTGCTGCCGGTTGATTCTGGCAGGCCATGAGACAGCCCGTTTTTATTTGTTTGTTTGTCCCGTGAGTTTTTGGCCAGGCATTCCGGGCTCTCTTTGGCCTCAGCCCCTGTTGGGCTTCTATTTCTGAAACCCAAGTGGCTCTTAATGAAGCTGGCAGGGCTGGCACGGGCCCTCAGCAAACCCAGGCCTGATCAGACCCTTCTTCTTCTGCCTTGGCAGCCACACTCCGTTTGCTCTCGCTGGTTTCCTAATTTAGTAACGGTGGGTAAAAATATGCACTAACGAACAAGGTCTGGTATGTCAGGCTGGCGTCCAGGGAAGAGGGAGGGAGGGAGGGGGTATGAGGGGACAAGAGGAGCGAGAGAGAGAGAGAGAGAGAGAGAGAGAGAGGGGGGGAGAGGGAGAGAGGGAGGGTGCGGTGGGGGGGTCTTTGGGGGGGGTTGTTTTCACAGCAAGCCCCCAGTGACAGGAATGGAGTCACTCAGACCGTGTGTGTGTGTGTGTGTGTGTGTGTGTGTGTGTGTGTGTGTGTGTGTGTGTGTGTGTGTGTGTGTGTGTGTGTGTGTGTGTGTGTGTGTGTGTGTGTGTGTGTGTGTGTGTGTGTGTGTGTGTGTGTGTGTGTGTGTGTGTGTGTGTGTGTGTGTGTGTCTCTCTCTCTCTCTCTCTCTCTCTCTCTCTCTCTCTCCCTCTGTGTCTGTGCCTGTGTGTCTCTGTTGGTAGAGGTGGTGCATTGAGCACTTAAAATTTCTCACACTTGCCAAACTCCGTTCAAGCTCTCCTAATCACTCTTCCCCTTTCCTCCAACCCCACTGTGAGCAGTCTGAAATGAATACCTGCTACCTTCTGTACACAGAGCTCTTGCATGGTGGTCTGCTGTAGTAGGCTTTTCCTGAAGGTTTGTAGTGTGAAATGTGAAGACGAGTTGCTGTTCTACTTGGAAAATCAATTGTAATGGGATCAAGAATTAAGAAGTAGAAAAAGGTAAAGAAAAATAGTTTAAATCAGCAGTCAGCCAGCCTGCTGTCAAGGTATCGGTATACTATATTTTCAAGCATTATGTGGCCACTCTCTTCTTTTAGCTTGCTATCCAGTTGTGCTGTTTACTTTAGAGCAGTGGTTTTCACAACTTCTTTTTACCCGTAATTCCACCCTCAATTATCTGAGTAGTTTTTAGGAAGATTCATCTGTTTTTAGGTTTCAGTCGCAAGCCTAGAGCAATTTTACATTCACTTTGTGGCATAAGTTCTTGTCATAGCATAACAACATAACATAGCCAGTAAAATGGATTGTTCAGTCAACGACCTTCAGCCACAGAGCCCACAAATGTCTTCCAAAGTCGTCCATCATATGGCGAACGTCATCATTAAGTGGGAAATTTGGTGGTAGCCATAGAACCCTATTCCAAAATAAAACAAAAAGCATACTGTGTAGCTAGTCTGCAAGGTCTATTCCTTACCACCCCTATTGCATGCATCTTCACGTTAAAATTATACCCTTTATTTTGAAGAAAATATTTGTAAAGTGAAACTATTTAAAATAAAAAAGTGCCATGTACCGTATCCAAATTTTAAATACAAATTGCACTCATAGTCATAGCCTCAGTAGTATCTGTGTATTTCAACCTTTCACAATCAAAAGGAACCTTGGAATGTGTGATGATTTTAACTATCTTGCGGGCAAGCATAATGCAATGGCATACCATGCATGTTTCCAAAATCCAATGATGACAGATGATACACTGTGATTGTCAAATATGTTTGACATTTGAACTTCTTTTTGTTTGTTGCGAGTTCAGCAGCTCCACCAGTTATTTTGTCCTTGCAATAACACTACTTTGGACTTTGAAGACCATGGAGGTCTGCCTTCGAGCACTTTAGCACTTGCCCTTCCTGTTCACAGTTCAAGAGGCTCATGGCAACCGTGTCAACTTGACTTGCACACCCCCAGGCCGAAAAAAATGAAAACAGAAAACCCTTAGTCTTCTGGAAGGTGGCAGCTCAGATAATCTGCAAACAGGGTAACAGCTGCCAGCTTGTGCCATCATTGTAGCATGCTAGCATCATCAGTTCTGCAGAAAGTAACCAAGATGGTGAGTCAAACTAAGATTGTTAGTGTCATGTAGTCATCTTACATCGGATGTCACTGGAAATGTTGGTCGTGTGTGTGTGTGTGTGTGTGTGTGTGTGTGTGTGTGTGTGTGTGTGTGTGTGTGTGTGTGTGTGTGTGTGTGTGTGTGTGTGTGTGTGTGTGTGTGTGTGTGTGTGTGTGTGTGTGTGTGTGTGTGTGTGTGTGTGTGTGTGTGGTTGGCTGCACATTTATACTTGTGTGTGTATGCAGGTGCGCTTGTCTGAAAATCTGTGAAAATGTCTAGAGCCAACCTACAATGCCAGTCGAACACCCCCACCCCTCTCACCTGCTGTGGTGGTGGTCTGAACTGTCCTTCTAGCCCAGCTACTGGCAGCTACCTGCCAGGCAAATCTAGAAACAAAATGACAGCCTAGCCTAATGGCTAGAGGAACAGAACCTCACAACTACATCATCAAGGTTTTGGTTTTCTAGTCTGGTTGTCATGCGGCTCTGAACTGACCTGAGGCACTTTACCTCAGGAAAGATTTCTTGTGGAACAGGTTGCTAATTCAAATGAAATCAGTTTATTGTTATAGGCCTATAAATCATCACCTGATTGCTAAAACTCTCTTTCCAAGTCTGTTATTACCCTTCAGATCAGGAATCTGTTTGTTTTGCACATCACAACAATGATTTTACCAATAAATGGCGAACATTGAAGACACACCTATACTGTAGGCCTACTGCATGATACATATTCATATCTAAGGGTGATTGATAATGTTGATGCTTATGTTTGTGAAAAATGTCAGTTATTTGACTAAACCAAAAACTAACACCTAACTCATACAGCTGTCACCACTTCCTGAATTAGTTAAACCACAGACAGCCCCCTCTCAGTATGCATGACAACTCTGTCAAGGGGAGTTTAGTCTGAAGAGTAATAAACCAGATATGACTTCTAACAATAATAACAAACTGTATTTATTTTGTATAGTATAGCAACTTTCATGCATGCAATATAGTCCAAAAAGCTGCGGAAGGGATAGACACTGGAGCAGCTCGGACAGTTTAAACCTTTTATTTAAGTGCTAGTACAAGATATTTCTTGTCTATTTACAGTGTCAAAAACCTAACCTTATGTGTCCAGTTTTACTCTTAAAGTTACTCTGAAAGCAGCCCCATGTAACTTTCATCTTCTACTCCGCAATTGAACCCTTTTCCTGTGTAAGTGCAGACAACTTTACCATTCTTCTAATTGGGCCTGCTTGCTCAGGGCATAAATTGAATCTTGACCATCAGGTCAAAATTTGTGTCAGATCCTGTGTTCGGACGATCGGAATCTCCTTAATAGAAGAGCAGGGAGACAAAATATAACCGGGTGCAGTACTTTAGACAGTTTTTGGTTTAGACTAGTCATTGGTTAGACCAGTCATTAGTCCTACAACTACAACCTACTGTATCTCAAACCCTCACTCTAAACCTAACCTCCCACGGGGCAGCACACCTAAACCTAACCGTAACCCATGTCTAACCAATGACTAGTCTAAACTAAGTATGTACCCCAATATAACCGCCCCAATTATATAAGTTATATTGTATTAACCCGCCATTAGCGTGAATTCACGTCATTTGCATTAGTCTGGCCCAACGCCATTGGCGTAGATTCACGCCAATTGGTCTTTTATAGTACTTTTGATCGATCGAGTCGAGATTCTACTTACATTAGCATTGGGTTGCTAGCTGATGATGTTGTCAAAAAGACAAGCCATCTTGAATTTCTCATGCACCCACGCTTACTCTATCTGTTTCTTTCAATCGCCTTTATCTCCAATTCCTTGTCCCAGATGGTATTTCTGGTCAAAACAAGGTTTATTCCACGGCCCATAGCCGACTCTGTGATCCTAGTGATGAGGCTTTCTGGTCGCTTTTCGGGAGACCGGGAGTGGATGCGACAACACACATAGTAGTAGTAACATTTGTAACATCCGGTCGCGGTTTTTGGCTCTTCAAAATAAGGGTTGAACGGGGGGGGGGGAATCCTGGCAAAGTGAATTAATGAATTAATCCTGGCGGGGAAAGTGTTCATAGTTCATACAGATTGGACAAAATGACATTTTAGTCATAAAAAGAGAGTTACAGGCTTTAAGATAACCACTTATATACTTTGTCATATGACAAATATCATTGAGAATTTGGAACATTTTTACACGCATTCCTGATCCTGACACAAATGTTTTGTGAATTTATGGAAGGTTTTGAAACATTTCACCTATAAATGACTCAAAATAGGGATTGTTCTGAATGATACTGACCACATTTAAATCCTGCACAATATTAATATGGATCCTTTAAATCCACCTTATTATTGAGGTTTAACCTTCAATTATGGGCAGAAAATGTAAAAAAGAAGAAAGAATTACTGATTTACAAGCTCACAACATATCAAGATGCAACACATTTTGAACTTGTGGATTGGCTATTTTCACTATTTGTCAAATCGTCATACAATGAATTATACATTGCTTACACTTACAGTAAGTGGTGAAGGAGCAGTGCTTACCTCCAAGAAGCTTGGAAAGTGCATGGACCAATTCAGTGGTACTCGTATTGTGACATGTTTTCTCATTTTAATGTTTAGCTTCACCGTTCCTGTTCGTATCCATCATAGAATGGTGCAGCATGAACTAAATAACTCAAATATCTCAGGAAACTATGGCAGCCAGTCTCCTCTCCTGGCTGTAAATGTGCTTTAACACTTCAACAAAGGTGTCTTATAGTCTGACTCACAGCGTGTATGTTAATGTCTCCGCAGCTGCTGCACTTCAGATAAATCCTGTTCATTCACATGTGGAGTGAGCAATGTGATCCATTGCTTTAATCAAACTATTTGTGCAAGTAATGCAGCAGTTGCAAGGAAAGAATAAAGAGACCAACACACCAGACAGCCGGGTGTCCCTGACTTTGACTTGAGTGAAGTTGTCCAACACCCAGTTGTGACCCCCAATATACTTAATTTCAAAGTATAGATACCCCTGGTAAAATACTACTGCAAGCTACTATGAGCAAGGCTAAGTTCAATTTGTACTTTAGTTGCTTTAAAAAAATTTCTTAAGTACGTATAGTCAAAAGGAACATGATTTTTAAAAGGCTCAAGTAAGCTATTCAAAAGCACAAGTTACAAAGTACATTTTATTTTTAACGTCAATTGAAATTTTGCATAAACAAACAAATAAAATCATTATCAGCTTTCTTTTTTAAATCGTTAAAACAGCCGATCTACAAGCCCACAACGTGGTGCGTCGCGACACGATGTGAGCTTGTAGATCTACTGTTTTTTATTATATTTGGAATAGGGCTTAGTGGAGTCAAAAGTATAATATTTGTCTTTGAAATTTAGTATAAAGTAAGTATAAAGAAAAAGTTATAACATTGACTTAAGTACACTCAATGTACTTAGTGCAGTACATTAGTAGTTACTGCCCACCACTGCCAAATACATGTTGTTTATACTGCCATAGGATAAGCTATCTTTCAGAGGAGCATTCCATCCCCGCATTTCCCTTTAACAATATCTTCACATTCGAAACATGAATTGTTCTCCACTACACTAGTGTTCATCCTTATCCAAACCTTGGCCTAATTTGAGGCAAATGCAGAGAACAAATATTCCATTGTTTAGCGGATGAAGCTTGCGCTGTGCCTCCAATTCAGCATTGAGCATAAAAATCTAAGATTATGGAAAGCTTTGGGGTGATATTGGCATTCATTGTTTTGAGACAATTGCACAGTAAACCAATAACCATGTTTTGTTTGCTGACAGCATGTACATTCCTTTGTAATGTTAGTCTTAGCGACGTTGTGACAGAGAGATATGTGTATTATACGGGGGAGTTTTGTCACCGACCGTCGCCCGATGGCTGTGCAATCAAGCTTTAGCTGCCGAGATACAGGAGGATCAGTAACCATGCGCAAGACAATTTTAGAAGGGTGAAGAGGGGCTTGTCTGCATGATACCTCTGTGACACCTCCCCAGTCATATACACAAACATGCTCACAACTCACACCCCCAGCCACACTGACATGGCACAGAACACCACCACACCAGGTGAAAGTCACAAATGATGAGAGAGTGGTGCAGCTTCGCTATGCTAGGAACATGGTTGGATCAGCCTTGCTTCCCTCTGTCACGTTGGTGTTAAAACCACAAGGAAAATGTGCGAGATGCTCGTTCGCTCACTCAGAGCGCTGGAATTCACAGTTTATTGTGCTTATGCCACAGAGGGTTTCCAGCAAAAACACACCGGGACCTAGACACATTTCACCTGTTTGTTTAACTGCAGTTGTGCAAATGTGAGGCATCTGACCCAGCACAAAAAAACCTGTTCTTTCAAACACGTGTCAGTTTCTCTGGCTGTACGAAGCCCCTGAGGTTTTCTCTCTCTTTGTCTCTCGCTGTCTTCATTTTCTTTTTACACGGTGCTTTAACAGCTGAGGCGGTGGGGGTGAATCGCTCAACAATTGTATATGGCTGTAGTGTAGACAATGAAATGGAAAAGATAGGGCTGTTCCTCTGCACCTACACAGAGCAGCTGGAATTAAATCTCACAAGTTCATTTAATAATACATAAGGGGGCAAAAAAGCAGAATAATGTGCCCACTGTACGAATAGTTTGTATACAATAGTACAATGGGGGAGATGCATGGGGTCACCTACTTTGAGATTGTGAGTGAGGGGCTAAATGTCTGTCCTGTGGTTCTCTGACCTTTGTGGCTCCTCTGCTGAGCCGGTTCAGGTAAGCGCGGGTCGCGTGATGCAGGGGTATCAATAATGGAAGAAAGGCAGCCCCCCTCCCTCCGGCAGCTATGTGGGTCAGAGGAGGCTCTCGGCGGATGGGGGAGATTGATGAAGAGCACCAGGGAGAGCGGTGGTGGAGTGCCTACCTCAGAGAAGCACAAGCCCAGCCAGCTACCCCCACCAAACCACCACCCCCTCCCGTGCATTCGCTCACAGCCCCCCCTCCTGAGCTGCACAGCCGGGCGCTCTTTAAACGACCTTCAAATTAGCCTTACTTTTCAGGGCCCCTGAAACCCTTTAGGGTCCTTCCTAGACGCTGGATGTTGTTCTCTCAGCACCCCCCCCCCCCCCCCAGCCATCTCTCTTTGCATTTGTTATCCTTCTATCAAGTACAGAGTCGTAGATTAGGGATTGTGTAGTCAATTTGGGACTCAGGTGTGATTACACATGTGGACTCTTAAGAGGTCCACAATGAACCTCAGCATCAACCTTTCCCTGAAGTTCAAACACCTTGTGGTTTTTTTTTCTGTCATGAGACCAAACCCCTCGCTCCAGTATACTACTAACATTTGGTGTGTGATGTAGTTCCGCCATTTGGAAAGCATTTGCGATCATTTATCAGGAAGAGAAAAAAGGAGTGGGAACTTTCCTCTACTGCATGGCAGAACAACAGTCTTCTTGCCAAACAGGTCATCCATCATGTCTGTTGTAGTGCATGTACACACAGCACACTGATATCATAAGAGAAAGCACACCTCTTGTGTATAACTGCACTATTTCAGGAAAAAGCTTTCGTTTGTTGTTCCCTGTTTGGAAATGTTCAATTTGATATGAAAATACAACATATAACATAACAACATACCCAGCACTCTAGCTCTGGTCCATAGTGTTAGAAGGAGCTGTCCTCGCTATGAGCTACCAGCACTCCCACTGGCTGCATTAAGAAAGTTATCTACCGTAGACTCAATTTTGATCTCACAATTATCATCTCAACACTTGCTACAGTACGTGAATGAACGCCCCTCTAAGTCTTGTGTTTTGCGCCAGAGCATGCTGTAGCAGCCTTAAAGGTGACCTTAGGAGAACCTGGTTGAGTGAACAATGGGGTTTGCAAAGGCATGTGTATCACCCTTTTGGGAAAAGCTTTGACTTTTACTTCCATTTTTTATGCTGCGGCTCAAAAAGACAATGCTCCCTCCAGCAACACCCCCCCCCCCCACACACACACACACACACCTCCACCACCAACATCATGAATGTGATTTGCACACCGGTAATTTGTCACTGAATGCTTTCTCATGTGTCCTTTTTCTGACTGCCCTTGTATGGGATGGAGCATGGAAACTTTTGAACTCCCAAATGAACTTTTCCGCTACGGCCAAATATATGTTTTAGGGAGTGAGTGTTGCAAGTCCTCCCAGAACCCTCCAGTTCTCACTGCATGCCCCTTCTGTAGCTATTAAATGAGGACTGATGGTTCTTTTTCTCGTCACAATGAATATTACTGACAGGGGCAAATAGTTGCAGAATTAAGATCAAAATCTCACTTGGCACTCGCTTTCTCCTTCACTATCGCAAGGTTCCCCTTGCTTGTACTCGACACCCTGCCAGACATTCAGAGTGAATTCTCCATCTATCGCGATGGAAAATCAGAGGACGGGATTTGTAACTTTGCAGGCACAAGAGAGTGAGTGTGCAAACATGGAGTGGAATCAGGCTGGAAAACATAATAAGTCAACGCGTTAGCATGTGTGGAGTGAGAGAGATGGTGTGAAAATAGGCGAGAGGACAACCAGAGGCGGGGCATGACTGATGGCTGGGTGGGACGGGGGCTTGTTGCTCCAGAAGGGCAAACCGGGCCTGATTGATTGGCTAGTATTTCAAAGGGGTGGCCTATGCCCATTTGCTTATGATGCTGGAATGCTGTGGTGGCACACAGGAGGAATAAAGGCCAATAATGAGGGGTATTCTATGTGGTATGTTGGCAAATCCCCCGCTGGGTTGCCAGTTAGATGAGTGAGAAGCAGACCTGGGGAAGACATCACAATACCCACTAATGCTGGCATTGACGCTATTTTAAGCTAAATGAGCGCAATCCGCTCTTTGAATGCTGCCATTCAGTGCCAGAATGTCAGTTAACAGGGAAAAAGGTGCAGGTGTTTTATGGCTACAATTCGATCTGCCTTAAACTTACTCCAAGGCCATTTTACCACTGCTACTGCTATGAATCGCATCTGGTATATGCATAATGAAAGCCGTGAATAGAAGAAACTGTAATATCATAGAAAATTATGCCCATTATATAATTTATAGTCTATCAAGGTCAGTGAGAGGAAAACTAAAAATATATTCACACGCGGGAAAACATAATTATTGGTTTATTTTGTCAGCCTATATACTCTACACTCCTCTCCATGAATTCATATAGGCTACAACTAATTGTCTCTTGCTGCACTCATTCATTACAGAATGGAGGACGGATACAGGCTCGCTGTGTTTCATGCGCTTCACTGTATAGCACAGCACTCCATATCTAATTTCTCCCGTCTCTCTTGATTGGTGTATGGCTGTGTTCCAATATCTGCGATAATATAGCATGCCGGTGTAACACCAACGTACCACACAGAAACACTCAGTCACATTAGTGGGGTTTGTGGCTTCCATAATGACCATAATGTTGAATCTCCACATGAGATAGTTATGTGAGAGATTGAGAACTTGATTGTTGACCTTCTTGTGCGTCATTCAGAGACAGAACATTACAAATTTATTTATTTTAGTACTACAGTATGTAAGAAACATTTGAACAGGTTCCTATAACTGGCTAGCTATGTTCAGAGTTTAAGTTTGAGTTTTAGGTCTGTTATTAAGGAGAAGCTGTGTGGGAAATGCTTTGTACATTACATTTGCACAAATATATGCTGTAAGTTTATTGTATATACTATGTGTATAATATAAATGTATTATTTAATGTCTTATGATCATGGAATAGTGTCTTGTAATCCTATACAGGCTGGACATCTAATGAAGCAAGACACTTAAATCATTGGTTCTCAAAGTATAGCGTCCCCAGCAGAATGACTTAATATAGGCTACTGTAGAGTCTCAATCGTTTTAACCACTTTATCCATTTATACGTTGGCTATTAAAAAAATAGCAGTACTGCTATTTTTTACATATTTGGAAAAATATCGAAAATGTTGGATCATTCTTTTACATAAATCTTCTCTTCTGGGGTCCCTCCTGGCAAAACCTTTTCAGAGAACTGCTGTTTTTCTTTTAGGTTTTATGATACCCACACAACCTGAACTTTTAACATTCAGACTCAGTGGGTTTTCTCTGTGTGTTCCGAAGCCTTTTCAGCTGCATCGAAAACAGTCATACCGTATATGGGATTTGTGGACTCTTACCTCACACACAGGCAAATCAGAGCGGTTGTTTGAGCCAGAAAACCTCAGACCACAGAAAAATTACTGAATGTTAAAAGTTTCGTTTTTGGGTGCAATTGAGCCCAGAAAAAAAAATAGCATCATTTTTTCTACTCGGCCTGTGTCTCATGGGAGGGCTGTGAGCAGTTCAGAAATCTGTCTTCCTGTGACATCATCGATGGGGAATCCAAGCTAATAGGAACTGCAGCCTCTCTATTCCAGAAAAGTTGCTATGCGATAATGGAAGCCATCGTTCTCACGATAATACAAATCTAAATATTGTTTTTTTTAATTGTTAAACAACAAAAATCTGCCTAACGATGATGTCAATGGACGACGGGTTATTGAACTGCCCACAGCCCTCCTATGAGAATGAGACACAGGCAGAGTAGAAAACAAATTGTGCTATTTTATGATGAACATTAGTGAGGACCAATTACAGTATATGAATATAGGTTGAAAAGTGGTAAAGTCGTACAAATCAATGGATGTGTGTATAGTTTGTGAAAGAATCTGTACAAATCACAATGCAGTGTTAAGTGGTGAAGTTGCACTATACAGGCTGGCAGCTTGTGTGCAAGTGCTAGTGTGATGACGGCGTACGTCTCACATGGCCAAATGGAAACAGTGATTTTTTTATATATATATTTATAATACACCAATAACAACAAAAGTTCTTCGTAAGAACAATGTTGATGTAACTATAAGAGACCCCCGCCCACACACACACACACACACACACACACACACACACACACACACACACACACACACACACACACACACACACACACACACACACACACACACACACACACATATAGTACAGTGAGTATACACACCACCTTTGTTCAACTTTCACACTATTCAAAGGTTTCACATTGACTTTACTTCATTCAATTTCCTACACATACTGTACATACAGTATGCATACAGTATACCGGTATACTGTACAGGCAGACAAACCCTGTTCATTGTTTGGCTTTACTGTATGTGTAGGTCTATGTGAGTCTTGTGGGATAAGGAAAGTCTTTAAATTTGACAGGCTGCATGACTGCTTTAAGATACAGATTGTCTCTATGCTGGGTTCTTGGAACCCGCTTCAAACAATAGTGGACAGTGTGCTTTCAACGCCATGCCAGCCATGTGGATGGCATATGCTAACGTTGAGATATAAAATAATTGACTCCGAACAGTTTCAGATCGATAGCGGTGACCGGTAGTCCCTGGTTCTATACCCCTGAGGTGTGTGACTTTGATATGGGGGACAGGGGAGGGGAGGGGAGGGGAGGGGGGAGACACCGGTCAAGGGAAAGTGATGACTGAGGCAATGGGGTGAATGGAAACAATTTAGACGCAAGCAGCGTACTCAACGGTAGCCACATGAAAGGCGTCTTTGTGGGGCTGCGCTACCTCACAGATGGTCAGCTTCCCGTGGCTATTAAATAATAACAGTCCTGCGAGTGCTCCCTGGGCCAGATGTGCTGATTCAGTGTAGTGCTATATGCTGAAACAATCTGACTGGGTTGTAGCCTTTGATCACCCCGCAGTGTTTATTTTCTTTCGTTTGTAACAATCACAATATGCCCTGAAATCCCAATGAAAGACTTAACCTTGTTTGTGGACAGGGCTGACCTTTTAAGCGGTGCTGGACAAACTATGTGCAAGGTGAGACAAGAAGCAGCCCCGCTGAGGGAATGGTCACCTCTTTAGTCACTCTTGCGTCTTACTCTGTGATCTTGCACTTTGAGGCACCACATATAAGAGCAGTGGTAGCGGGGAGGTCGCCCTGACATCTTTATCATAATTGCCCTAAATACCCCCATTAGAGAAGCTAGCCAGTATCTTCAATAACACTAGTCATCCCTCGTAGCACTGGTGCATCTAATTGCCTGGGCCTTTTTTGAAAGATTGCCTGACATCAGCGTGGCTCCCCACGGGCTGGCCCTCTTCATTCTCTGCCCAGCAAAGCATATCGTTATCGCAGCCAGCAAAGAGCCCCAGCCTCCTCTCTGCTCCTGGATAATTAACTGTCTGGCTTAACTGCATAATGGAAGAAAGGGACATTGAAGGTATAGCAGTTACTCAAGCAGGCATTGGTGAGAGGAGGTACAAGGCAGCACTCAGGTCGTCCGCGCTTGCCATCCTTCAGTGGGAATGGGTGGTAATGTCGAAGGAGGGAAAGTCATATTGGAGGCAGGGACCAGTTATGGAGGATTGGTTTCATATGATAATGAGGCTCATATGCTAATTGCTATGGAGGCTTGATGAATTCTTTCAGCCCCCATCGGAGCTTCTATCAGCTGTCCACCCCCCCCCCCCCCCCCCCCACACACACACACACACACACACACACACAACACACTAATGTTTAAGTTAAAAAATGTTTTGGGCTTAGCTGACTGGATTCATACAGCATTAATGGTGGGCAGGAAAATCATTGTTAAGGAATGGAAGTCTGAGGATTTGCCTCCAGCACATGTATGGTTCACTCAGCTTGGTATTGTGGCTGCTTTGGACAAGTTATCTTTTAAGATGAATAATCAGTTAGATACCGGTAAATATGATTCGAAGTGGAACGTGTTCCTCAGTCATGTTGCAGGTCCTTGATGTGATCCATGGTCAGGCAATGCCCTTTAGATTGTTTACTGTCTTAGTATACATATGATACGGTTGATGATGCTGCGTGTTTGGTCGTGTAAACTAATTTATACTTTTAATTAGATTTATCTTTTCTATCCTTGTTTTATATTATGTTTTTGTGGTCATACATAATGTCCATGCATACGTATTCTGTTGTTGCTTGTGTTTTTTTTTTTCTGTTTATTTGTAAAAAAAAATCCAAATAAAGTACTGATCATATATATATTTTTAAAGAGTATGAAAAATATGTCTATTACCGGTACTATCCAGGCATGTGTACAAACTGTCTGTCATTGATATATGGTTAAATTTGTGCAAGGCCCATGTACATATTTGAACTGATTTAAAAAATAATTTACAGTACACACATGGTTCAACAGTATGAAACATACTGTACCCTGTGAGTTTTGTAATGATTGGTCAAACTATTTCTTATTTATATATGCCCATGTTTTGCCCTGGTAGCGCCCCCCGTAGGTTGTTGATTGTTATGTGCTGACCTGATGCTGCTGAGACATGCCCTTTTGAAGTATTGTTCAATATCCTCAAAACTAAACAAGATAACAATGCTGTATCAGTTTGATTAAAAACGGACACAACTCTAGTCCGACAGATTCAAGTAGTTCTTGAAAAAAGTTTCTAGAGTGAGAAAGGACTCGTAAAGTTTGACCCTTTGACCTTTAATTAAATTAATTACGATCCAATCAGGGCAACTGCATGCAGAGGTCATATTTGTTGCGCAAGTAATGCACACAACTTCCAATCATCGGTGAAAAAATGTCTGAACCCATTCACCATCTTATGGAAATGTTCTAAACCGCAGTAGGAGGAGAAAAAACAGCACAAAAACTCTCAGCTTTCAGCTCTTTGGGCTTGAACCCCTAATAACAGCAGCAGCAGTAGCAGCAGCAGCAGCAGGAGGAGGAGAAAGAAGCGGGGCATCTGCCATTGTTTGACATTTACAAGTCTCTTAACGAAATGCATGATGCATATCCTTGTGTGTGTGCGCGCGAGTGTAATTAGAACACGGCGAGCCTGTGTTTGTCTTTGTGTTGTTGTATGGTGGAGGCATCAAGGACAAGTGCATTAATGAGCACCTGGAGAAGAACAGCTTGTGTCTCCTGGTTTGTGTGACCTCGAGCAGGGCGCAGACTCCTTCACTGACTCAGATGACGTGACTGATGGAGGGAGAGGATTCTGTCAGATCTGGGGCACTCCCAGGAGCTGCAGTTTGTCTCGGCTGACAACAGCGCTCACCAGAGGGGCCCCTGCGCTCCGCGTCGGCCCGGATGGGGAAGAGGAGCCGTTGTCCTTCCCTTTCCGTATACCCCCTGTTTCCCCTTCTTCGGTGTTACTGTATGTTAGCCTGTTTGGTTCCTTTTTTTGTCCTTTTCCACCCCCATTTCTAGTATGACAGTGACAGATGTATGTCTACGACACCGATGAGGTCAAAAAGTTCAAACGAACACACTTATAAAATTTTACTTTGTTGGCTGCATGGCACAATGCATCTGCACTGCACATGTATTGGACAAAGATACTTTGAATCATATAGATTAGATATGGATGCGTTTATCTCATCATATTTATACGATGTTGTCTCTCATCAATATTTACAATCCAGTCTTTTGGTTTGGGTCTGGCTGTGTAAGTCAAACCATATCAGTGTGATACGGTTGGCGAAACGGGGTCCACCCTATGGCATATTGATGCTTTGTGAATGGCAAAGGAACAAAGGGGGAGATATCTGGTCATATCCTCAGTTACATATGGATTGAACAGGAAGCACATGGACCCAGTAAGACGAGAACGCAGCTGGATTTTGGCAGCGTTTGGCATGGCTTGAAAGTGTGCTGAGATGGTGTGCCGTTGTTTTGGGCCGTAGCGAAAATCAAATGGGCGCAACAACCTCACCACTTTGCACTCACACTGTGAAAAAAATACAGTAGGCTGACAGATGGGGGGTGACATTCAGTAAAGGCCGTCAGGATCGGGAGTCGAACCCGCAGCACACTGCCAGACTGGATTACCAGCCAAGGTGCCTGGACCGTTGAGCCTTGGCCCAGGCCACCATTGAGTGTTTTTGATGGTTTTGTCTTCGTTCTGGCCAGTCGAGCACAACAGGAACGATTCAAAATGGCATTTCTCAGCTCAAAGAATTCTCTTTTGAAACCATATCAATTATTCCATTGACAGATTCTCATTAATCCTATCATTTTACTGTGCTCTGATCTGTTTTTAGTGATATCCAAACAAAGATTTGCAACTGGAATCAGTGTATACAATGTGACGTGTTTATATTTTTTTATTGTAAAAATAATGCATATGTCAGTAATTTTTTTGTTTATTTCAGTTATTTGTCATGCCTGCCCTGTGCATTTGATTACCAGTACCTTTATTCATACTGGTATGTTTCAATGTACAATGCCAAAAACACAATTAAATTGTGTAATATTTGTGTGACCGTCAACTTAAATTTGTAATGGTGACAGCCCTAGATATGATCAAAGGTGCATGGAGGAATGAAAAACACTTTCACGCTCTGAGCTACAGGTCTGGCTTCCCCTATATCCAAGTCTACGTTGTCTGTTTCATGTTGCAGTCTCAGGTCTTTTCTCATAAAAAAGGCATAAGCATATAGAATTTGCAGTAAATTGACAGCAGAACTTGAGTCTTTACATGTAAGACTTTTACTAACGTGATTCACTAATGCATTTCCCAGGTGCCAGTTCTGCTGGCAAAAGAGCGGCTGATATTGTACAGGTGGTACAATGGGTTTCACGCTTTGCAGCAGCCCATCTCTGTTAGCTGTTGGGGGATAACGGGTGTTTGGAAAATGAATTGGAGAGGCGTGCCATATAATCCCTCCCTGTGACTTCTAACAGTCTGGTTCCATTCAGCCCACTTGGCTTCGATGAGTTAAACACAGGATGAAATGGAACGTTACAGAAAGAGTGGGCTCATCGTGTTGAGATTGAGACAAGGGTCCTTTCTGCATCGAGTTGTGCTGAGCTTTGAAATGGAACAGACACGTTTGCAGTTTGCTGTATGTCATTGTCAAATCACTCTGAGTTGATTCCTCAAGCACTGCAGCTAACGCAGCGATGTCCATCCAGATTTGATGACTGGCTTGCTTGTGAGATACATTACAACATGAATTGGGAATTCTATGATGCCTGCAAGCTTTAAATTGAATTCTAAGATACTTATTTTGTTAAGGTTATTGATACAGTATTTTCACTTGACTGTCTCTCCCCTGTTGAAGATCCTCTCAGGTCTCAGTGTCCTTTGGGACATTGTGCTTGTGCTACAGCTGCCCGTGTTTACCATTCTCCACCGCGGGCTCTTTCCACTGAATGAACGCTGGCTAGGGTGCAGCTCTGCAAATCCCACCTGGATGCTGGCATTTGTAATAAACAACCTGAGGGCACGACTGTCACCCTCCCCTCGTCCCCCTCCCAGAGCTTCCCCTCAAGCCCCCTTCCTCCCGTATACCACTTTTTACAAGCTAGCCCACCCAGCAGCCAGCAATAATTTGTCCCCCTGATTAGTGCCATATATATTGTGGCGTGTGACGGGTTGCAATGTCTGGTCTCAGACTCTCAGTCCATTGGTACTGCATGACACGGCTGTTTCCCTGCTACGACGGCATTAAAATAATTCTTCACATGACCACGCCCCGACGATTTTCAACTCAAATCTGTTATTTTCGGCAAGTGACACGGTTGTACAAAAGTATACATTTGGCACACTCTGTCCATGTCTCTCATTCCCCTCTCCATCACTCTGATAGCACACAAGGGGGGGAGATAGTCATTCAGGGAATTATATGCCTCATTGGTGCCATATCTCATTCCATGCTTTAGAGCCAAACGGCTGTGTTTCCATGGCGCTCGCCTGTGTTTACCGTGACGTGCCATGGCAGGGCCGTCTCCGGTACAGAGGGACTTAGCACACAGCAGTGGAGGGTATATTTCAGTCCCCGTCTGGAGTTTTGGGGCTTATTTCTCCGTCTCTCTCCCCTTTCCTCCCACCTGCTCTCCTTGCTGTTCCTTCTCCCGGGTTGCCTCGTGTGGCTGTGTGCCGTGGCGCTGCTGGCCCCGTTCTATAGACAGACGAGGGCTAATTGAAAGGGAAGGCTGCTCTCTGCTGATCAGCTCTGACAGCGGTGTCTTGCCAGAGGTGGGTGTGCCACCCCATGCTGAGAGTTTTCACAGTGAAATAACGGGCGCTGTCGTGAAAAAAAAACGCAGACCGTGCCACGATTACCCGGGCAGCCTGCCAAAAAGAGCCAGATGATATTTTTTTTCCCCGTGGCAAGAGGAAGAGGAGGGGGAACCCGCTTGGTCTGCCTCATGCCTCATGACTTTAGGGAGGGAGAGCTGTGTCAGTGAGAGCCGAGCAAAATCCAAACAGGCCCTCGCCCACTCTACATGGGATAGGAGTTCAACAAAAGCATGTTTTTTTAACCACATGAACCCTGCCACCCCTATTCTGGGCATGTCAAAGTAGGCGCACATTCTGTGAAAATATGCGAACATTCTGCAAGAATCTGTGAACATTCTTGCGAATAAAGTGTATACAGGCTTTATGTGGTTAAAGTAGGCCAGCAATCAATTGTTTCTAGAGATGTAGTAGCTTTCATGTTATTGTGCCGCCTCCCCAGGTTATAAAACCCTTGCTGGGTCGTCCCACTCCCACAAGTAGGCAAATCATTTACATTAGCTCCAGGTCCTTCGATAAGCAGCGTCTCTTTAGAGCTGTTTGATTCGGCTGCCAGCAGGGTCCAGTTCACAGCTACGGTTTCCAAGGGTCCCGGGAAAACATGTGACTTGATGCAGCCGGACAAGCGGGGACCCCTCAGCGGGCCCACAGTGGACAGCTGTGATTACTGCTGACAATAATTTATGGTCCCCTCTGATTGAAAGCACGAGGGCAGGGCGATCGGGATGGCGGCTGCGGAGAGCAGAGGCACCACCTTAAGATATAAAGCTTGGGTCACAGCTGCTGTTAGGAGAGGGGCTCCTGCCAAGCTCTGCATGCCTTCAGCCCCTCCAGACACACACGCACGCACGCACACACACACACACACACACGCACGCACGCACGCACGCACGCACGCACGCACGCACACACACACACACAACCTCACATCCATCCTTTTCTTGTTTCTTCCTTTCTAGTTTCATTCTCGTCTTCTCTCGCTCCCTGTAGATGTCTCGTTGCACCTCTGCATTGTTTCTCAGATCATCTCTCACTCGCTCCGCCTCCAACAACACCGGCTGCTTTTCTGCTCTCACCTCCATGAAATATCACACGCCAAAAGACCGTCTCAGCAGTTTAGGAAGTTTGAATATGGATGAACTCCAGTTATGAGATTTGTATGGAAAATGTATTATGGAACAAAGACTTGTGCATCCACCGGGGCTGATCAGGTGTCTCTGTAACGAGGCCCTCCGGCCTTGAGATTCCCGCGCTAATCCCAAGAACAGTGCAGTGCAGTCTGGTGTGAACAAGTATGTGTGCCATTGTTTGTATTGTCATCCCTGTTGGATATAACTCATAGGCAAAAAGCCATTGTGGGTGGATTTGAGTTTATTGTTTTAATGCCACATCCTGGCACTGAAACATTCCTCTGAAATTATGTTTTAGTACCGTATGTGTTCTGTTTGGTTTCCACAGAGCACATGAACTAAAGAGAAGGGGGAATGTAGATGGTGAATTGAATTCAGCATTCTCGCACTGGATTGTGAAGGGAATAGAGACAATTAAATGGCTTGTTTAAAAAATGTTTTAAAAATGTAATTTACCGGTAGTTAGCTTTGTGTGATTTAGTCATTCATGATTCATCTGTGTGCATTCCTTACTTTTATTGTAATTTACAATAAACGGCAGAGACAGAGAGAGGGGCTAAA